>NC_069785.1:27350618-27687047 GCF_027406575.1 Nycticebus coucang | reverse complement strand
GCGTTCAACCCACTTTCTGAGGATTGGCAGCCCGAACTCCTTGCTCATATGTGATCCTTTGTGTGATTAAATACTGAGCAGCCTGTGTTGCAGCTGGTGTTCCAGTAATGGTTACCTTCCGATTCCTTGTGCCAGGTACGAATTCTCCTTTTTTGGAGATCTGTATCCTTGCACCAGTCAACTCCTGGTATTCCACTAACGTTTTCCCTCCTTTGCCAAGTATTGCACCAACTAAGTTTTCTGGCACTGCTATTTCAACTACATCCTTGGATCCATCTGTGGATTTTTCTGTTCCTAGAATGGCACTGGCAGCTAGGGGAGAAGCAGCTCCAAAATATCCATTGGTTGCAGCAGTAGCAGCAGCCAGGCTACCTAATGCAAATGTCCCCGCCGTGCCACCAGCTGTGCTACCACTGGCTGAGGCTTCACTGGCATAGGTGGCCAACAAATTGGCTGCTGCTGCTGCTGGGTTGGCACTGGCAGCTGCTGCAGCCAAAGCCCCTGTGGCTGCTGCTTGACTGAGCCCTAAACCTAATGTGTTGAGATTATATCCATAGCTGGCTAATGTATTAAGTGCAGAGGTGATGGCCACCAGGTCATTGCCCGTGAAGCCAGATAAGACTGCTGGAAAGGCTGCCACGCCAGCAAGGTTAGCATGTCCTAATAGCCCTGCGGCTGCTGCAGCGGTTGGTAATACTTCAGCAGTGTTTGCATAAGGAGATCCGGTTGGATTGGAATTTGCCACTGGACCTGTCACATTGGCATAACTGATATTGAGACAGCTGCCACTTTGTGGATCCTCTTGTATCTTCTGGATGATAAGTTCAACAGCTTTTCGGTTTTGTTCAGGTTCTCCACTCACAGTGACAACCCTCTCTTGCAAGTTGATCCCATCAGGTTTCTGGGAAAGCTGCACCCAAGCCCCTGACTGCTCCATTATAGCCTTCACAGTAGCACCTCCCTTCCCTATTATCAGACCTGCTGTGCTGTTGGGAACTATAATCTTTACCTGTAATTAAAAAAAATACGTATAAATAATACTTCTGTTTTGCGCACGCACACACATTATATTACTTTGCTATCCTAGAAAAGTAAGATAATAAACTGAAAATTAGTTTAAACAGCATTTATGAAAGACAGAAATACTGTAACTTTAAAATGACTTTCATCACATTTTAATACAAATATCTTGTAAAATTAGAATTTTCAAAGGAAAAATGAATTTTAGGTCAAAATTATTAAATACATTTTTTCTTGAGTGCATTTTGCAACAGAATTATTACAGTATACTATAATAAAAAAGAAGGAATCATAACTGTACATCAATAGTAACATTTATATATAACTCCAAAATCACAAGGCTCCTGATGATTCTTTTTCACCTACTGTAGCTTTAAAAAGAATCTTTGCTCTAAAACACATAAAACCAAAAACTGCAGGAATATAATAAAGCAATGTTAATAAAGGTTTGGCTTGCGTCCCTTCAAGACATTAATTTCATGTTCCTTATCACCTACTAAATTTTGCGTTATTCACAAATAGCTATTTGGTTCATGACTAATGTTTTCAGAGATAAAGGTCAATAAAATTTTTAGTATTTTCAATTAAACTGACACAACATAAAACTTCATAAAAATAATAAATGATTTCTGAAAATTAATGCTTTTAAATTTTTCAATGGTTTTGGATAGATTAAAACTATTTGATAATTACATCACCTGGATGTTCTATCTACATTTCTAAAATAATTATTCTGATTAGGTAGATAATTGTCTTTTTTTGGCAATTACAGATACCTTTGAAAAAAAACAGTGCTTATTATCATCTTATCAAATGATACTATATAATTTAAGAAGAAAATTGAAAAATTACTGTAGTCACATGAATACTTAACAATGATATAATGTGACCATAAAAAGTGTAGATATTTGTGTTAATTTTTATTGAAACATTTAGCCACAAAACAGCATATTTTGATTTATTTAAAAACAAATACTATTTTCTATGAGAAATGTCATCAGTATTACTTTCTATAACCTCTAAAACTGAAATATAGATGTTAACATTTACAATTCTATGTTGGTAGCACAATGAAGTGTATGACAACGTTTTATGGTTTACTGGGTAGAAGACGATTTGTGACTGTTGAGACACCAACAAAGCACTAAAGTACCTGCTGCCCTTGTTCCAGATATTACAATGGGAAGGCCAGAATAACTTACTAAAATTTGTCCAAGATATTTACTTGTTTAGTGGAGATATCCTGTAATATATTTCATTAAGGAATTTTTTAGGAAGCACTACTAATGCTATCTTTAAAACACAGATTTGGACAGGAATATTTTGAAGGGATATGGCCATGCATTTTTAGCAGTTTTGTTCTGGAAGGTAGTAAGCAGTGAAAAGCATAAATGCAAACTCTAAACTGGGTCATGTCATAAATATATTTGTACATATTACATATACACACACTTTTATTGTCTTTCCACAAATAATTTATAGTAGAAGTAGAATTTTAGTTTTTCTTCATTCCAATGTATTGGTATAATCATTCCAATTTATATGAAATAATCTAAATATTCTGGAAATATTTCTTTGAAATGTCAAGTATATCCCTTATGTCTCCTGTTTAAGCACATTTTAGTTTAAAGGAGTAGACTGAGAAGTATTCTTTTTAACCTTTGTTAATTTTATCCACAGATTTCCTTGTGGTAGAAAATTATTTGAAAAGCTAACCATAATTAAAAGTTAAACCATGATTACATCCTATATGAATTATAAAAATGAATTAGAATTATCCTTACGTTCTATTTTGTGCATGTATAATTTTGAGAAAATTTACCTTTAAGGATTTAAGTCTCTGAATGACAATAAAATCATGTTTTATAAATGAATACTTTATTTTGAAATTAGAACTTTTTGCAATAAAATAATATTGTAAACATTATATACTGGCAAAATGTAATGCTTTGACATTTTTATGGAGAAAACTATATTAATCAATCAAGATTTTCAAAACACCAATTCTTAAATTACTTAAAGTTCTATTATCACTGTTGTTTTGTTCCATATAAGGATTTCCTGCATGATAAACTGAGAACAGAACAGCACACAAAAGGTTAATCACAGGAACTACTTTATAGGCTGACAATAAAAGGTAATGTGTAACCTTACAGCATTCATTATAAAATTACCCTAAACTTCTATAAAATGTGTGAAGATGGTATTAATTTCTACTTCACTGCATATCAATCTTATATTTACTGTATCTATGGTTTTTTGATTTTGACTCTGAGACTAACATCTAATAGAACTTGCAAATGTTTGACCGTGGCATTTAAATTATTATCTTTAAAAAAAACTTTCCCCATATTCTTAGGTTATAACTGGGTTATAGCTTTCATAGTGAGGGGGGAGGATGGGCACAGGGAGGGTGATTGGTGGGATTACACCTACAGTGCATCTTACAAGGGTACATGTGAAACTTAGTAAATGTAGAATATAAACGTCTTAACACAATAACTAAGAAAATGCCAGGAAGGCTATGTTGACCAGTGTGATGAAGATATGTCAAATGGTCTATAAATCCAGTGTATGGTGCCCTATGATCGCATTAATGTACACAGCTATGATTTAATAATAAAATAAAATCAAAAAAATTCCCTTTAATCATTTTTCTTTTAATATTTAAAATTATTGAAATATAGTTCAGAAATAGTGTTAACTTTTCATAAAAGTAAATACCTTCCAAAAAACGCTATCTTTGCAAACTAAAGAATTATATCATATCATATCACCTATTTTGATATTAAAGAAGTTTTATGTAGTTAGTTTATCCTCTGGATTTTAGTTTTATCACTTGAAATAATCTTGGCATAAAATAATCTGTCAACCATAATCGTTGTTTTTTTAAAGCTCAATTCCATCACAGATTATAAAATTGTTGTTTTCTCAAACAGCAATAGTGATGTGGCCATCTAATTTTATTGGCTTGACTAATTTATTTACATATAATGAAATAAAGATGTATTATGATTTAAGAGCAGATAATACTTGTAACTTAGTAATTACAACATATACCATTCCCTAATCTTAGATGATAATAGACTATTCTATATGAGACTACTGACTTTAGAAAATTAAAGGAAATATAAAAAGTATTTAAATTCCAAATTTAATAAATCCAAATACTTAATATCCTACACAAGGAATATGTTACCCAAATTTTGCTTTTGACAAAGGAACATAAAAATCCTCTGATTTACATTTTTTGCACTTTAGAATTAAAAATATATCCGTATCTATTTTGCACACTTAATATTATTCTAATATGAACATAGAGAGGAAACAGATCCTTTGAAAAGAAGTTGAGACAAATAGAAAAGTGAATTCATTTGCATAATATAACGAGAGTAGTGTTATATATACACTTTATCTGCCAGGCCAGAGTAAAAAATAACGTGAGACATGAAGGTGGAAACTTAGAGATGGTGGGCAACGGAGTAACGGTAGGAAATCAATAGAAAATGAACACGGAGAAGTGTGTGAAATAACCTATTTGATTCTACTTCTTAAAAGGGCGTACAGTATTTGCCAGAGGAAAAACCTGTGCACTGACAGTGCTGGCATTCCCACTGAAATGATAAATAGCAAGTGTTAGTGGTGTATGTGGATTCATTTTCACTCAAGTCTGTTAATGTAATGACCAACATAAATGCACGTTATTTCTAAATAATTGAGGGAAAAAAACCAGGATCTTAAATAGCATGCAAATTATTTGGTGTAACATGTATGCAACTAAATCAGATGTTTTTGACCGTTACAAATCACTTTTCCCTTCAGAGCTATGATCTATATTTGCTATCATCCATCTAGCCATCATGGATACTTACTGAGTGGCCCAGGCCCTGTGTTGGGAGCTCAAGATAAAGAATATATATATATATATATATATATATATAACAATGATCCTGTCTTTAAAGAGTTTATAGATGAGTTGTAGAAATGGCTGCATAAATGTATCAGTGCAGTAAAGTCTTAAAAGTGCTGGCAAAGATGTATATAAGGAAATGAAGGAGGCACAAAGTTTAAGTGGGAGGAGAGGGGTAGGAGAGAATTTCTTTGAGAGATGGTGATCATATTTAACTAAATGCCTTTCACATCCTTGTACTATCAGTATATTGTTTCTCGCAATCAAATACTCCCATAAATTTGATCACTGTTATTTGTTTGGGGGAATTCCTGTTTCAAATATAAACCCATTTTATTTTTTTTATTATTATTTTTTTATTAAATCATAGCTGTGTACATTGATATGATCATGGGGCATCATTCACTAGCTTCACAGACCGTTTACCAAGTTTCACATGTACCCTTGTAATGACCCGTTTAAATAATATCATTTTAAAGTAAATAAATCTTTAAGTTTTTCTCATCCTACATTTATACTTGTTATATCAAATAAACATGAGATAAGATCAACAATATAACCATACTAAATAGTCTGGCATTAACGGCTTTTCAGAGAAAAAAGCAATAAAGTGGCTAATTTCTCTATTTGCAATCACAAAAGAAATTATGACAAGTATTAATAATATCAAATAAGTAGGTTTTAGTACTGATATGTTTCTTATTAAAAGTAAACATCAAGATAAATTTATTCCTTTGCCAAACAAGAATTCTATCTGATTATGATCTTCATCAGCTATAAAGGAATAAGGTTGTGTGTGTAGAATTATTTCTTCATCATCATGGCAGAATAATTATTAAACTAGTTTATAAAATCATACCTTAAAATAGATATAAAACAAGTTTCATTATAATTTTATCTCTCAATTAATAGTATGGACTATTTTATTTAGGGCTCTTATATTATATACCACATATGTATGACCTTACATTTATAAAGTACTTCTTATCAAAGAGTGAGTTCTTTCTCCTCTAGCTGGTACCCAATTTCTCTTCTAGCAACAGAGTCCCAGTTTTCCTGTGGGTAACACCCCTTCTCCTTCTTCCTGTATCTGCCTCTGGGAGTGGAAACACGACCCAGGGCTGACCTCTCCCTCTCTCCACACCTCTGGCAGTTAGCTGATTCGGGGCTGAACACATGACATAGGATGGTCCACTCAGAGTTACCCTGAGAATCTGGTGAAATAGTTGACATAGAGGTATTTGTGTTCCTAAATCTAGCATCCTAGAAGCAAAGAGGAAGAACCTGCCTGAAAACAAAGTTTACTAAGATAAAAAAGGAGAGAAAAAATTTTCTCACAGATTTTGGCGTCTGCATCTAATCATATCTAAACTCAGCACAAAGTACATTTAATTCCCTTGTTTGTTTAAGTCATTTTAGTTGGATTTCTACAATTTGTAACCAACCAAACAGTATCTTTCAAAACACTTTTATGTTTTAGTTATATCATGTATTATTTGCCTATCAAACATACAGACATTTATTTTATCTCAATGCTTGGTAGTCACGATATCATAGCTCTGTTAAGAAAAGACAAGTGGATTACTTAATTTACCTTTTCCCAAGACATACTCTACATAATCTAACAGGATAACTACCTTTCATTTCCCTAATGCATTAGGACTTAGGCTACTCAGGCTCCAATTAGGTAATGCCCAGTGGAGAGTCATGTGCCACTTAGGGCCTACGTGGAATTACTGAGAAAACACAAATTGAAAAATGGGATCTTTTCTTTTGATTATAGGCTTCAAACACAGAAATGTCTCCCTAAGTGTACTTATTTGACTAAATATGTACAACAGAGTTACATGAATACAAATATCCAGACAGAATTTAAAAAGCAGCTCTTCTAACTCTCCGTAGTAGCCTCTTTATAACGTACAGTGTGGTGTCATACATTAAGACTTTATATTGGTAGTTAATAGACATGGGATAGTCACCCTGGCTCAATTCATTTCAGTTCATCATCTATAAATTAAGGCAACTTGGTAAGAATGTAGGCTAGAAGTTTGTATTTTAGCATTATGAGAAAACCCTATTCAAAACCCTTCAATGATTTCCCTCCTTCAACGGATCCCCACTGAATTATCCAGACTCCTTATGTAGATATTCAAAATTCTCCATCTCCTGTTCACAATTTGTCTCCACAGCTTTTACCTTCACGACTAACGCCAAACATTAGTTAGTAGTTCCTGAATATATTCTATATTCATTGGTTTTCTATGTCAACTCCATTATTCTTTCATTTGTTCCAAATGGCCTAAAGGCTACCTCTGTCCCCACCGTTCTTCTATTCACAAGTCATAAATCATTGCCTGCTGAATTCTTATATATTTTGCAGGAGCAGATGAAATGCAACATGCTTAGTGAACTCAAACTTGGTTAAAACCACAAGTGTCAAAGAATTTTTCCACGTTTCTCATTATATAATGTATCCTATGCAGAGCTTAGTTCAACAAATATTTATATCTCTTACAAAATTATATCTTCCTGACGGCCAGTTTCTTATTTAATTTCACATTTGCATTGCTTATATGCACCTGGCTGAAACTGCTGATTGAAAAACTGATTTAAAAAAACAACAAAAAATAAGTCTCACATGTACCCTTGTAAGATGCACCATATAAAAACTAAACAATACACTATTCCAAACAGTCCATCATGGCCACACAGTTATATCATACATATATTATATATGTGTGTGTTTATAAAATATTTTACTTTGGATTCTTTGAAGAATCTTCTTTATGATCCTTGAAAACTAAAATTCAAAAATTAGATGCAAACTATTGAAATGTACAAAAAGATAAATGTACCCATATTTCAATCTTGTTAGGAAACTACTGAAAGCAGTAACACTGATTTATGTTCATTTAAAAATCCACGTTACATTACCAAAATTAAATAATTAAATATGCACTATATGACTTATTTCTAAATTTTCATTGATGTCTTAAGTTTTTCCTATGTTATTTCATAGTTGCTTACTGATTTAAGTTCATAGTTAGGCTTCTTTAGCTACAAAAAATGTGGTCCGATTGGTTCTAAAGGTCTAGAACACAAATATATTAGTTTTACTTGATTCAATAATGAACTGGATCCATTAATAAGATGACTGACTCATAATCACTAACTATTACAACCAGTACCGTTAACTCCCACCCTTTGTCTTGCTCCAAATAATTGCATTTTTAACTCAAAATAACTTATCTATGCCTTTAGAAGGTTTGTGGAGACTGCCCTTCATCACACATCTTCTTCCAAAGGACCCATGCTTTGTTTTTCCCTCTGGCTTCAAGACATGACAGAGAATGACAGACAGTAATCTCCCCCATCCCCCACCTTGTGTTCCTTTGAAAGGTAACAGGAGGATTGACAACTCCCTCAAATTTCTAAAGGCAAAAGTTTAACTTACTTATTTTTCTACTTCACACATTATTTCACTTTGCCCTTGAAGCATTATTCAACAAATTTTTCTTTATGGTGAATGCTATGTATTAAAGATACATCACATTACCTCCCTCAGAGAGATACACTTAGGAATAAGAATAATAGAAAAATCTACATTTTCTAGGTAAGTAGCAGGACGAGACAGAAGCACTTCAAACTACTCTTGGTATGCTGAGATGATAAGCACCCTAAATATGACTATATCTAAAAAGAAAACACTAGAATTCAAATAACTAAGAAGGAACTATCAAGGTTTAAATGAAAATGATTATTACAGGGCTGTTGATTATTTAAAAATGAAAATAATTTGGAATACTGTATTCTTATTGCTTATTAAACCAGACTTTACTAAATTGAGGTTGTACTTTTGGCAGGCCTATTTGTCATTACCATCTGTATGTCAAATTATCAGAAAGCTCTTTGAAATCACAATCATCATCATTATTTTAAATCCACTCTTCCTAGCTCAGCTCCTTCAAGACACATATTGTGAGCTCTTAATTCTGATGGGTGAAACAATGTATTTAAAAAGATTTAAAATTTTAAAATAGAAACTGTATTCGACTTAATTTTCTAAATTGAATTTAATATTTAATTAAAAAAGTAAAAAACAGCTATAAAATAAAAATGGGGGCCGTGTTTATTGAAGTTGACAGTGGAAAAAGGATAAAAGATGAGGACAAAGGAAGTTCTGTTCTAGATATTATAAACTGGAAACGCCTGTCAGAATCCAAATAAAGGTATCAAGTAGGTGGTTAGCTACAGGTCTGGGAAACAGGAAATTTGGGAATTAACATAGAAATAGTATTTGAGGTTCGGCGCCTGTAGCTCAGCGGCTAGGGCGCCAGCCACATATGCCAGGGCTGGTGAGTTTGAACCCAGCCTGGGCCTGCTAAACAACAATGACAACTACAACAAAAAAGTACCCAGGTGTTGTGGCAGGTGCCTGTAGTCCCAGATACTTGGGAGGCTGAGGCAAGAGAATGTCTTAAGCCCAAGAGTTTGAGGTTGCTGTGAGCTGTGACAGCACAGCACTCTATTAAGGAAGACACAGTGATATACTGTCTCAAAAAAAAAAAAAAAGAAAAAGAAATAGTATTTGAAATTTTGAGGGAGTTGTCAATCCTCTATGGGGAGGGAAAAGGGAAATTCATTAAATAATGAATCTTAAAGCATTAAGAAAAGAAAATGTTTAACTTCTAAAATAAACATATCCAAAGCAGAGCAACAAAATTAATCATTAAGAAAAAAAAATCAAATGAAGAAGGTGATAAACTATTAATCTTTTTCTTTTAAAAATATCCGTGGAAGTATATATTGCCTTTGGAAATTACATAGTAGTATTCATCAAATTATGAAATAAGCATAATATTTTTCTTAGTATCTTTCTACAATTATTTTGGATAATTTTTGAAAACATAGAATATGTCATCTGAACAGAACAGTATGCAAACACTATATGAAATGATAAAATAATGAGAAAAATAACCTGCAAAATTAAGTGTCTGAAAGTATGTATGTAGACTCTGGATTAAACAATGTAAAATTATATGCAGGTAAAACTCAAAGAAAGGCAAATACAGAGTTTGGATTTCAGATGAGGTTTTTCTTACCATCTAAATGGTCTTATATCTTAAAAGCAGTGTAAAAGTAAGAAATAAAATAATTAACTCAGAATCAGGCTACTTGAATGAATAAGTCATGCAAAAGAAGAATAATAAAAACTTTTTTTTTTTTTTTTTTGCAGTTTTTTGCTGGGGCTGGGGCTGGGCCTGAACCTGCCACCTCCGGTATATGATATTGATGTACATCTAAGCAAATGTGTGTGTGTGTCTTATGTTTTAATGAAAAAGTTTTCAAAGTAAAATATAAATAAACCGAGAAAAGCTCATAGAAAACAAGATAAAGAAAGAAAATACTATTGAACAACAGTATAAGGTGATTGTTTTAAGTGTTACCACAAAAGAGTCAAAATTTAAAAAAATTAAAAAGTTTATGGGTGGCACCTGTGGCTCAAAGGAGTAGGGCGATGGCCCCATATGCCGTAGGTGACAGGTTCAAACCCAGCTCCAGCCAAAAACTGCGGAAAAAAAAAAAAAAGCTTATAAAGCAAAAAATTATAATAAGCTAAGGCTTATTACAGAAAAAAAATTATACATTTACTTTAGCCTACATGCATGGTGTTTATAAGGTCTGTTCTAGTGTGTGATAGATAATGTCCTAGGCTTTCACATTCACTCACCACTCAGGAAATACCCAAACTTTTAGCCCTGCAAGTGCATTCCTGGTAAAGGTTCTATACAAGTGTGCCTTTTCTTGTATTTTTTTTTTGGCCGGGGCTGGGTTTGAACTCAACCTCCGGCATATGGGGCTGGCGCCTTACTCC
Organism: Nycticebus coucang; assembly: GCF_027406575.1. Taxonomy (NCBI): domain Eukaryota; kingdom Metazoa; phylum Chordata; class Mammalia; order Primates; family Lorisidae; genus Nycticebus; species Nycticebus coucang. The sequence goes on along the minus strand of NC_069785.1, from coordinate 27,676,242 downwards.
TTTAAGCCACAGACGCCGCCCCCACTTCTTATCTTTTATTCCCTATTTTTGATGTACCTTTTCTGTGTTTATATATGTTTAAATACACAAATCGTACAATTAAACTAAAGCTTGTTAGGAAAATTGTACTTTATGTTAGAAAATAAAATTAATTTAGAAATATAAGGCCTTTTCAAATTTTGAGTTGTTGATTAATTTAATATTTTATGATGTAACCCAACTAATTAAATAAGATAATTGAAAGGAAGTATCTCTACTCTGAAAATCTATCTCTATTTAAACTTACGGAACTAAGTAATCAATTACCAAAAAACTTTAACAATTTAATTTTTATTTTATTATTTATAATTTTTTTATTAAGCCATTTTACCATTAAAATTAAATCTGTAGTATTAATTCGCTGGAAAAACTGATGTGCCAAATTTTGGACATGATTTAAAATATTGTTTCAATTAAATTATAGTTGCTTATAAATATTTTATGTTTACTGATTATGCTAGTTCAATATTATTGTTCAAATTTTACTGTTTTTCTAAATGATTATTTAAAAATAGATTTCTGCATTTCAGTATGTTATTAGTAAAGAGAGGTTGATAATTTCTTATCACAGATGACTACCATTAAGCATATGAAAAAAAAAAGTCATGAATTTTCTCATTTATACTTGAGAGTAAAAAAAAAAATCTATGGATTAACAGAAGGAAAAAATGAAAAAGATTAACTTATTATCTCCTATAAAATTCCTATTTCAAAGACAAAAAATTAGAAAAACCCGTAACTCACAAGGTCAATTACACTTTTACATTCATGAGGAAAAACCAAGGAGAAACACATTTTTACTTCACAGTGAGCCGGTATCAAACTCCGTAACTTGGCAAAACCACTTTTCTGAAAGAATTATGTAAAGATATTCCTACATCCAAGCATTTTTTAAAAGAAAATAAAAATGTTGATGATAAGACTGATAACTACTCAATTTTCCTATGTTAGGTATTTTCAATTTTATATGGCTTTACGTGCAAGATTTTTTTTTTTTTATTTATTCATTTTTTTACGTGCAAGATTTGAAGAACCAACAGAACTGTACAAACACACACAGAAAGAAAAAAAGTATACACTCTGGATTACAAGGAGACATTAAGTCTTTGGTTATATAAAGCACGTATAATTTTCTGCCTTGAGAACATGCTGTGTGGAAGAACTGCTGGGGCTACGGCTACAGGGAGAACTCTGGTGCAACAGAGAAACCACTTCTACCTACCGAAGTGGTGCAGAAAGACAGTCTCGCAAATCTGCTCACTTATAAGCCAATACTAGATAAGTTATTCTACGCATTCTTATAATGCCTGAGCCATGTATGAGAAGTAAAATAAGGAACACTACAGAGTAACTATTTCATTAACTCTTGATCCTGAAGTGTCACCACTTTCTTCATCCAAAAATCTGAAAAATCCAAAGTTTTTATAAACTCAAAAATATATTCATATAAAATCACACCTTTAAAATGGACTTTGGAAGGTCACATAACCTGGTATTTACCAAGTGTGTTACAATATTAATACTAACCTGAAAACATTACTTGTGTGCCATTTGTAGCAGTGATTGTTAACGTACCCCCAGGGAGATGTGATTCCCGTTATTGGGTGTGAAGAACATGCCCTCTTCAGCACTGCACGCTAACTCACTTAGTGGTTTGCAATGGAATGAATATGGCTAGGAAGCACTTATTTAACCACTTCCATAATTCTTGGCAAAATATTATTGAATAATCTTATAAACTACTAATGTAACCTGAATGTAACGATCACCAAGATTAGAGAACTACTAACTGCATTTGGTAATAGTCAACAGTCTACTACTAATGCTATCTGAAAGGATAATCATCCTTTACAGTCGCCCTCTATAAACTGCGTTAATTAGTAAGCCCTTATAATTCTCAATGCTAAAACTAACATCTATCCTTTAACTTACATAAAATTAAAAAATTTTTATTATTTTCAAATAACTATGCATATTATTTCATGAAAAAGAAGTTTTAACAAATTAACATTTGAGAAAAAGAGACAATTGTCACATAGTATCAGTTTATTATAAAGCAATGTGCACTCAGTAAATAATGTTTTCCCAAACATCTCAAGAGGCCTCAAGAAATATTTATCTCATGTTCAAATACGGTTCCCTAATCTCATCTTATATATGTTAAATAAGAATATCCACAGGTAATCATGATGTGAAGCTAGGAGTGAGAACTGATGATATTTTAACTACAAAGGATAAATGTAAATATTACATACATTACACAGTCACTTGACATAACTTTAAAATACGGGGGAAATGTCATTCCCTTTGCCAATTGATAAATACCCTTTCTGGGCCTGAAATTTTCCTCTACTACCCTTTTTGAAAACTCCAAAGCATCAAAAAACTAGGAAATCAAATAGGTAGCTCAAATGAACATATAATGCTAAAGACAACCAAATTTCTCCTTGGGAAATTTCCACTTTATTTTCCTTACATATAGCACATCTGAAGTCGTTATTTTTTCTGTCTTACTTTGCATTCTCTTAATTATTTTAAAAGCAAAGTAGAGACAGAAAGAGGAAAAGTTAGTGATTTTTTATATTTTGTCATCACCCCGATGATACATGAACACGAGATGCTTTTTGATCATAAAAATGGGGACAAATATTCTTAACAACTTACTTTTCTTTTTATAGTACAAACTATATAAAGCCATTTTATCTATTTATCTAATTCAGTATTTTAATAGCTTCATCACATAATCTTCTGGGATGCCGTCATTTATTCAACCACTCTTCTTCAGAGCTTGGCTTCTTCCCAGACTTCTGCAAACAGTGCTGCCGTCTATGTTGTACACCCCTACGCACGGGCGCATTATATTTCACAGGATAGATTCTGAAAGCTGTATAATGTTGTAGGATTTCTTTTCTTTTTTTTTCTTTTTTTTGCGGTTTTTGGCCAGGGCTGGGTTTGAACCTGCCACCTCCAGCATATGGGGCCAGCGCCCACAACTCCTTTGAGCCACAGGTGCCGCCCTGTTGTAGGATTTCTTACAACAACACTGTATGAGTATACTTCTTGTATTCTTGCTAGCACTTTAGACTTATAAATATATTGATTCTTGCATTTCTGATATATGTTCATTGTACACACATAAACAATCTGTAGAAATGATGAAAACAAAGTATAATTGTGTGATTTTGATTCCAATTTCCCTGATGCCTAGAGAGGTCAAATATGTTTTTATATGCTTATGAGACATCTTCACTCCCTCTTCAGTAAAATGCTTTTTAATAATTACTCATTTTTCTCTTGGGCTGTTTTTATATGCATCTAGGAGTTCTTTGTATATTAAAGACACTAATCATATGTGTTCAGCATTTTTCCAAATATTTTGCTTTCTTATATATTCAAATCTGTTAACTTATTCTTTTATGTTTTGTATTTTCTTCTTCCTTAAGAAAGTCATCTTCAATTTCACCTACTAAAATTTCATCAAATTCTCTTATTATAGTTTAAATCCTGAATGCACTGAGGCTTATTTCTGTGTATCACATGAGATGGAGATCTAAATATGTTTCCTTTCCGGTGGATAATCAAGTATACTAGCAACATACATTACATAAAACAGCCTTTTCAAAAAAGAATGAAAATGACATTTACATATTACACTGGACCAGGAGGCACTCTAAAGGCTTCTTGTGTATTGATCATTTAGCGATCATGACAACTCTCTTAGGCAGGCACTGTTAGTATTCACATATTATGATGAGAAAGCACGCAGAGCAAAATGACGTATATGGTCTTCAATTTCACCATTAATATGTGACAAAGATTTGAATTATGGCTCAGGACCACAGTCCTTCTGATCCTGGATAACACTACCTTCCTTTAACAGCCATTAAATCCCCACATAGACAGTCAGGCACCGCACGATGTTGTCTGTTTCACTGACAGACTGTATAGACAATGGTGGTCCCGTAACATGAGAATGGAGCAGAAAAATTCCTACCACCTAGGGGTGTCTTAGTCACCAAAATGTTGGAGTGCAACCCATTATCTTTCTATGATTAGGTATGATTAGATACACAGATGCTGTGTTACAACAGTATTCTGTACAGTAACATGCTGTACAGGTTTGCAGCCTACGAGTAATCCGCAGTACCACACAGCCCATGTGTGCAGTAGTCTCGACCACCTGGGTTTGTGTAAAGGCACTAAGATGTTCACACATGACAAAACTGCCAACTCATGCATTTCTCAGAACATATTCCCATCATTAAGTGATGCATGACTGTACTTAAATCTGTTTTGGAAATCTCAATTCTACTTCATCGACCAATTATATATGTATCTATTTGTCTTAATATTACATTGCTTTTATTATGATAGTAAATTTTAACATTGAATGATATGTCTTAGTAACTTTTATTAGTTATGTGATGATAATTATGCTGTACTTATTTTTTCATGTAAGTATTAAAATCATTTTTATTTGTTTTTCTCTCCCAGAAAAAATGAGAATAAAAATTATAATATATTCATATTATAATTTAAAATGATTGCTATTTCTGTATTAAATTTTCCCGTCAAAAATTTTTATAGTAAGTATTTCCATTTAGTAAAGGAGTATTTCATGTCCTTGTATGAAAATTATATGTTATTTAATATAAATTCCATGATTTTCCTGGTTCAATTTGTTATTAGGAATTTTAGAGATTTTCAAAGGTATATGATATACACCAGGACTAGGTTGAGCTAAAAAAAAAAATTTACACTCAAATATCAGTAATTTCATAAAGACTCATTCTAACAAGTACATACAATATAATGTATATAACAAAGTCAACAAATTCATTTAAAAGAACATTTGGACTCCCTGTTTTTCTATGCCCTTCTTATATACCACCAAAGAACACCACCCTGACCTCTCTCTCTCTCTCACATACACACACTATTCTCACATATACTGAAGGAAATAAAAATTAATTATTATATTTTCCTGGGATAACTATGGTAATACTTGTACTTCAAACAAGAAAAGAGCCAGCGTGATTTTCCAATTATTCTCTAAGCAATATAAAGAGTAAAATATTACTGAATTCCAGCAAACAAGGCTATGTTCCCTTAGCGTAACTTATTTATTCAATCAAAAGTCTTCCTTTCTAGTTAGCTTATATTTTTTAGAAAAAAAAAAAAATCCTATGCAAAAATCTCATTTGAAGAAAAAGATTGCCAAAAAGTGAGTTTTAAAACACACAGATCTATTTTTCCATCTAGTGCTAGTGTTTCAGATACATCAGAGAATAAAACAGACAAAACCCCTCTCGCCTGCAATTTGCTTTTCTAGGAGAGTAAGACATACAATAAACAATAAACACAACAATAAGCAAAGCATCATGAGGCATCAGCAAAACATACTAAAATTGAGCAAGATAAAGGGGATCAGGGATACTGGAAGGAGGGAGGCCAGGTTGCAGTGTAAGTAGGGGTCGGGTAGGCCTTACTGAGGTGGTTAACTGTGAACAGACTTGAAGGTTATGAAGCTGTTAGCCAAGTAGATCTCTGGGTAAGAGAGTACCATGCAGAGAAGAAGAGCAAAATGCTCAGGGCAGAGTTTGCCTAATGTGTGCAAGAAACAGGAACTGAGGCAACGTGGCTGGGCCAGGGGACATTAAAGGTGAGGGGTAGGAAATAAAGTCAACGTGCTCATGAGGCAAGGGCCAAAGGCTACTTTGGAGATGTTGGCTTTTACTGAGTAAAATGGTAATCTACTTCAGGTGCATGAGGAATAAGAAACTCTGACTTATTTTAAAAGGAGGAGGTTTGGGGTAGTTTTTGGACTTGTTGAAATTAAGATACCCATTAGACATGCAAGAGGAAAGGCTGAGTGGGAAATGAGATCTGTAATGGAGATAGGTAAAGGTGAATTCAAGTATGTGGGTCCTAAAGCTTGTACAATTTTAGGAGACATCTTTGGGAAACAATTTAAAATTATCAACATAAAACTAGGTAATAAGTCTGTACATTGAGAAATCACATGGGTTAAGGTTCATTTGTTCATAGCTGTTACAGTTTGAGTGTTTTTGTCCCTTCCAAAATTTTGTTGCTGGGGAGGGGGAACCTGCAGCCTCAAGGCCGTCCGTGGCCCTCCGTACTGCCATGTGCAACGGCTCAGCCACACCCAAACTTCACTGAACAAAGCTATTTATTAGGAGGATCTGTTCTGTTAAACTGGATTCAGTCAAAAGGCGGCACTCAAGTATCCAGAAGGCCCCATGTGGCTCCAAGGCCGCAGGTTTCCCACCGACCACATACAACACTTGTTGGAGTGCGTTCTCTCTCTTCGGCTCTTCTGCCACGTGAGAACACAGTGTTCATCCCCCTTTTGCCTTTTCATCTTCTGCTACATGAAGACGCAGTAAGAAAGCCCTCATCAGATGCAGTGCCTTGATCTTGGACTTCTTAGCCTTCAGTACTGTGAGAAATAAATTTCTTTTCTTTGTAAATTACCATTTCAAGTAGTCTGCCATAGCAGCATAAAACAGATTAATAGCCCATTTTTTTACTGGAGACAAATTTTGTTGATGTCAGTATATAAAAGCTAAAGTATTAGATGAGAAGAAAGAAAAGTGTAGACTCAGAAGTAGTCTTGAGTTTTGGGGCCTGGAGCACTCGAACATGCAGTAGATAGAGATAAGAGAAGGCAACAGCAATGGATTCTGAGAAGAGGCAAAGTGGCAGGAAGAAAACCAAAAGGGGAATGCATCCTAAACGCCAAGTACAGTAAGTATATCAAGAAGAAGGAAGTGGTAAGTTTTTAACGAATATGATGCATAGGTCAAGTAACATGCAGACTGAGAATGGAATTATCGACGTGGTTATAAACTGCTGTCCTGGGCATACAGTTTTGGGGCAATGGTAGAGGCAAAAATTGGACTGAAATGGATTTAGGAATAAGACAGCAATTAGAAAACAGAGTAGAGATGATCCTGTTCTGAGTATTACTATAAAGAAGAAACAGGGTAGGAGCTGGTGGGAAGAGACATTACAGAAATAAAAGACTTTTCTAAGATGGAACAAAAACTTGCAGGATAATGGGGAGAGAAGGCAGAATTGCTGCAGAAGAGCCCTATGATTTTTAATGTATGACTAAATGTCTGGTCTTAGAAGCAGAATCTACCCAGGGCAATAGATGAGAAGACAGAGTATGTGGGTGTAAGTGCTGGCACACTAGGTAGTTATTGGTGTGAGTCTGTGTAAAGTCTCTTTGCTTCAATTCTCTTCATGAAGTAGAAAGTAAGGTCATTAGCTGGGAAAGAGAAAGCAGCAGGAGATACTGTGGTAGCGACAATTCTTACATGGCCACCATTATCATCAACCCAGGGTCATAGAGGGATTATCTGTATAATCCTTTCCCTATTCAGTGAGGGTAGAACATGCAACTTGTCCTAATCAATAGAACACGGCAGAAGTGAGATGTCACTAGCACCATTAAGTTATGTTGTAGCACAAAGGAGCAAGTCACTTTGTGTTGTAGCACTTGGGAGAAAGTCACTTTGGTGATTTGGTTCAGTAGATAAGATTCCATCCTCCTAGCACACAATGGCGATTCTCCTGTTGGCCTTGCAAAAGGCAAATGGCCAAGCTGTGAAGGGCCTTTGGGGAGAGGGGCATGTAGCAGGGCACCACAGGTAGCACGTAGGATCTGAGGGTTGGCTTTATCCAATAGCCAGTAAAAAGTCAGGGTCCTTAGTGAAAACACTGAATGCTGCCAACAACCTGGATGAACATGGAAGCAGATTAGTCCCCAATTGAGCCTCTGGATGAGAATGTGTCTCAGCTGGCATGTTCACTATGGCTACATGAGACCACAAGCAAAGGACTCACTTACCCTTCCTGGCTTAAGTTGTGCCTGGGCTCCTGACTTACAGAAACTATGAGAAAATGAATGTGCACTGTTTAAAGACACTAACTTTGTAGTCGATGTTATACAGCAATAGAAAACCAATAGAGAGTTGAAAGAGAGGAGAATGTGAAAGTGAATGGGCTGAGATTAACAATTAAGAATCCATTTTAAATCTATGGCCACGCATTTAAAGTGAGAACAGTCACTTTTAGTTTTATCTTTCTGCAACCATACCAAGGGTATCATGGACAAGTTACCAATTTTTATGTGTTTTATATATTTTGACAAATGTTTTCATATAATTTCAAATTTATCAGTAAATAAAAAAATGTCTATAGGGCAAAAAAGAAATCATTCTTTCTTTTTTCATTTCTTGAACTTTGACAAAAACTTCAGGAAAGCAAACAGAAAAAAATCTAAAATTACCACTGGAATTTAATTTTTAGCACCATTGATTTACAAAACCATTTTGTTGAATCTTAATTTTTTTTAAGATTTTCTTTGAAAGTCTAAACATGTTGGTTTAAAAATCTAGTGCTATGTGCTGTATCTTTCTACTTATTTCATATTTAAAATACCATATAGATAAAAATTTCAAATTGCACGTTACAATATGAAACACATGCAAAGAAATGATAAGGTGTAAAACTTTGAGCCCTATTAACTTTTTATGTTGCATAGGGAAATAAGAACAATTTGATTTATTATTAGGCAACAGGTAACAATACTCTTACTAAAAAAAATGTAGTTTAAGCAACAGCAGACATATGTTGATTGTTGATTAGAGAAATATTTTAGAGTTGAAAAACAACCAATACTAATAATTAGAATATGACTAGAGATGAAATCCAGTTTTAATAAGCCATTCCTGCTATTATTTACACTCCTAAAGAATAATCTATTTTTCATTATTTGACAGATATTTCAGAAAAATAAATTAAACAAACATAACGTAACATTTTTATAATGCTATTACATTCAAGTTGTTCATAGTTACTAATTATTTCTTATGTCAACCAACTCTATGCGGTGCTATTATTTGAATTTCAAAGACAGGAAACTGAGACTCATCACTCAGTTTCTTTGTAAGTAAGTGACAGAACAAAAATTTGATCATAGTTAAATTGTTTCTACATTTGACTTTTCCATCATTTTATAAGGCTTCTTATGTGATAGTTCTCAATTTTAAAAAGAAAATTATTTTAGCACAACATTTTAATTATTTGAGTTTGTCAATCTGACCTATGAAAACAAGTTAAAAGGACCGAAGGGTCAAAATGTAAAATTCAGTATGTACTGAAACATGTAATCATTTTTAACAGAATAGAAGATATTTTTATACATTGGAAATGCAGATCAAACTTCGTCTTTGAACTGTTTCCTGTGCTCTTTGTTATTTTTGTGTGTTCTGAATATTGACAGTCCATAGCCTCTTTTTTAAATTCCAGCTAGTTTGTAACACAAACTATTTATTCTACAATATAACTCATTCATAATTGATCTAGCTAACATTGATGAAAATAACAAAAATGTTAATCATCCACAGTCATCTTATATTGGCTTGTAATTTAAATAGAAAAAGTTTATAGTTGCTTTTAATAGAAAAGGACGTCATATTAGCTATGACAAATAAACAATTGTTTTACTCTAACACAAAAATCCTTGACTTTGATCTATTCCTGCCAGTTATAAAACAGGAGACATACTTGCCAAACTGCTAGGTAGCAGTAAACTAAACTAGTTATAAAAGTTATTTTCTCACATGTTGAAATGTTTATTTTAATTGTGGCAAGTTGAATATTATCATTTAGAAAGTATTTTCCCATGTTGGGTACCCTTTCAGCTGTAAGTCAATGTAGTAAAGCTAAATTAATCAGTACTATTGACAAAAAATAAATGTGAAGTCCAAATGAATAACAACAACAACAAAAACACATTTCCTTTTGTCCTACCACATGATTACAGTCTATTGGGAAATACAGTAGGGAATAATTACAAACTACTAATAATATGAAAGACTGAGATAATTACAATTGTTTCAATGAATTAAGGATTTTGTTTTTTTCTTCTCTCATATCTTGCATCCTGTTATCCAGTAGATATTATGCTTCTTGGTGTAAGAACAGAAGAAAACAGAGTGTAGGTAACAAATACAAAACAGAGTACAGTAGACAGAAAATAAAATCACCAATGACTTATTTCACAAGAACAAAGTATTAGATGTAGCAGAAGTGAATGTTAGTAATATAGAGAGAGCAGTGGTTCTCAACCTTCCTAATGCCGCGGCCCTTTAATACAGTTCCTGTGGGTTGCGACCCACAGGTTGAGAACTGCTGATATAGAGGGTAAAAATATTAGTAAAATTAATATTTAATTAGCCTTTCAAGAAATCATTTTATAAAAATTCATACATGTTTATATAAAAATAAATTAAAAAATACAAATCTAACTTCAAAAACGAAATTTTGAAGGTGGTTTTCTTTCTCAACCCAGGACTTTTTTTTTTTTTTTGTTACTTTTTTCTTTGAGAAAAATCATTAGTTTTATTTTTATTTTTTGCTGCTATGCCCATCTGTCTTGTTTTTGTTTGGAAAAGAAAGCATGATGTAGTACAAGAGAAATATCAAAAACATAAAATCAGTGTTTTCTGTATCACATGATTAAAGTTCAATTAAAAGGTAAAGTATGTAGAGTGAAAATGTAGATATACCCACTTGTTAGCTGCACACATATGTAATAAAGGTTTGGTTTTCACTTTCTGTATCATTTCCTTCAAAGAGAAGTGTTGGGTTTCATCACTGAAGATGTGTACTTTACTAAGCAATTAGGGCTAAAATTTTAAAGCACTTTTGTTTGAAGGGAACACTATTACATGAAACAAAAATCAGACACCCAATATAAAATATCCCAAATGTTAAGTTCTGGTTGCAGTTATTAAATTAAAACTTTTCTGAAGTTATAAATGTTTTAGAATCAACAAATGAGCAAAATAATTCTGATAGCCTTACTATACAATATGCAAAAGCCACATATATTTAGTAAATTAGCCCACTATATAAAAATACATTTAAAAGTCAGTTTTGTTTAATAATTAATCCCAAAGGCCCTGTATTAGTAAAAAAGTGAAAATATTGAAGCAAATGACATTTCTCACCTAAATGAAGCTCAACTCAGACAAAATGAAAATGTGTTTAATCATTTTAATGAATATATTTTTCAACATTTGTCAAGTGAAAAGTACAGTATGGCTCTGAAAGTACATAAAATATTTTAGATAATCTCTTTAAATCTAGCAAAAATAACTACACTTTTGAAGACTGACTCCTAAATACTTAGAAGCAAAACAATCACCAAATCAAACTAACAAAATAATTCTAAATTTCATTCTAGCAATGAAAATGCTTAGAATTTGTTAAATACTAAGAAAGTACCATCTCATTAGTTGTCAAACGTTATTAAAATTGTCGCAGATGTCAATTTTCAGTTACTTTTAGATTTCCAGAAATGCTTTTCATCAATAGTTTTAAATTTATATTATGAGACATGTTTCAAATAAAAATAAAATGGCATTCACTTTTAAAGATATATACCTTTGCTCAGTTTATACATTTACTCGTTACATATATGATATCTTTAAGTTACATACCAAGAGTCCTAGACTGATACAACAGGGAAGACTAAAAACACCATCTCAATAAATAACCCTCAGAGTTACATAAAGGAATCACAATTTTAAAGGTAAAATCCAAAATTCTAGTAGTCTGTCTGTCATGTGAATATATTTTTTGTTACCTAAAATTAAAAATGCATATAAATTTTTAGGAATAATTGGTATTTCTTTCTTAGGCAATCTGGAATCTGAATATGGTGCATACATGTGAATGAACGAATAAATCCTTAACCCACCATTATCTTTTCCTCCAGTTTGCAGGCAATCACCCGTGAAAAGTATGGTGTAGATGACAGGATGATACTGTACCTGATTAGCTCTGGAGGTGGTCATGGGATCAGATGGAGAGGACTTGGTGGTAGTTGGGGAAGATGGCAATGTCTGGGAACAAAGCAGTTCAGGAGCAAATCAACCTTTATAAGCCTTAAACTGATTACTTAAATAAAACAAAATAAAATAAAATGTAATATAACGAGAACAAAATCCTATGAACAAATTTTTCTCCTAGTCATTCAAATTTAATGGAATTTAAGATTAATTAACTAATGCATGTAAATATGCATGCATAAGCATGTAAAAATAAATTCATGACTTGAAATCATGATGGTGACTGATAAAAATTCACATGAGTACTAAAGGTATCCTGACCATATTCATGAATAGTAGTCTCATTGCTTTCTGGCTTTTCTCCAGGGAAAAGAGATGTCAAAGAAAAATACAAGAAGTTCAATGAGTAAAACTGAAAGCGGCACCTTCCTATCAATGAATACAGTCGGAGATTTGAAGAAGTGGTGAGATGAAGTTTACTTTGGCATAAAAGTATCCACCTACTTAATATGCTGAACATCACCCAACAAGTTGATTCCACATGAATTTAGGGATCCATACTTAAAAGCAATTAAATTTGCACTTCTGAGTTCTTAATATCACATTATCTTCTAAATATTAGTTTTTAATAAATTTAGAGCCCGTCTGAAAATGTAAACATTAACTTCATATTAATATAAACAAGTAACTAATAGCATTCAAACAAATTATCACAGTATCATTACCATTTGTACTAAACAGTAAATATAATGTAGATGAAAAATATATCTATTACAGTATCATCAGCCTTTGTTAAAAATAAACACACAAAAATTTAGGAATCATTTATTGTTTACTTCATTTCTAAACATATATACATAACTACATGTAAAATATGCTGTATGAGACCACATACATGTTGAACAATATAAGATATTTTAAAAACTTCTCATGTCTAATAGAATAATCTTAAAGTGTAAGATGTTAAGTTTTTTTTTCATTTTTAAAAAGTGTCATAGTTCACTTAGCAAAATAGCATTGCTTAAGTGTTACCATCAATATTTCTTATGGGTGAAATGGGGCAGGTTTTTATATTATAGACATAACTGTACATAAACATTATGTTGTATATTAATGTTTATCTGTCAAAATTAGTCAGTTATGAGCAAAAGCATAATTTTAAATGTTCAGCCATGTCCGGAAAAGTAAATGAAATTACTTAAAGTCCTATTTTTGCATTTAAGATTGCAAAAGTTCTAATAAGGGTAGAATAAAGTAGTTAAGAGTAAAAACAGGGTAAGAAATTCAGAGGTTTGAGGGTTGACTCACTGCCCTCCAATAACAAAATAAGATTGGTTCTAACGTCAGATTATGTTTCATGTAGTCCACTCCCCAAATAATTCCTGATTCTTCTTAAGTGAGGAAAATTAGACTTAATGGTGAATCAAGGTAAGATTTTTTAAATCAAATCATATAAAAAGGGGGGAGGGGAGCTATAGTCAGAAGTGAAACCTCATAAAATCAAAAAAAGTTTCATGTTCTTTATTTTCTATTTTTGTTCTTTATAATTAATTCTTTCCATTGTCCTGAGAGACTTCATTTTCAGTCATTAAAAATGTCATGAATATATTTTTTTTCTATGCAGTACTATACTGGGACATACTCTAATGACTTCACACTACTATTTGTATTATTAATTAAGGTTTTATTTTCTGACTGCCGGTTACCATTACTACACAGTTTACCTGGGAGGAGTTAACATACATTTAAAAATCTGTTCTATACTATATTAATGAGATTGTTGACTAATTAAATGTTAAATAAATTTAGAGGCCATTTATGCAATAGGGGTTGGATACAAGTTCACTAAGCTACAAAAGTACAAGATTCTGTGTGTGTTGCAGTGTTCTATTTCTATCAGGGCAAAATCGATCTGAAGGTTTTTACTATGACATCCATCTCATCTTAGATGTAAATTTTCCATAAGCTCTTTATTGCAAAGAACTATGTGGCAAAATCAAATGTAATATAAAATGGAACAGAATTTATAGTCACTGAGATTAATATGATCTTTTGTTGATTTTCTTATTGATTCTTCTTTTTGCTTGGCATACATATGGAATAATGGACATGTAATAATGGATACACTTAGATTCATCAAAGTTGTCCTTAATAATACTGATGCTATTTCTTTCTCATAGGAATAAATGCAATCATTTTAAACTTCTGAATAATATTAATGAATTTAAAATAATTTAAGTTTTGGTTATTAAACATTAGAATCTGATGAGATGTTACATATTAATATATTAAATAAACAAATGAAAATTATATAATTTTATTTGGTCTTCAAGGGTTAAGACTGTTGAAATATCACATTAAATATGTGTTTTTTATATTCCTAAAATAAAAATGAAATAAAGATGTGAGGAGTTTTCTAGGTAACTGCCACATAGATACCTTTAAGCATAAAAACAGCTCCTGCTTTACAAATTCTACTTGTAATGATATAAATATTCCCAAAAGTTTTCACTTCAGTTGATTTTTTTCAAATATTAGGAGGAAAAATTTTCTCACAAATACATAAATGTAAATATATTGAAGTAATATTTATAATTTAAAAGATTATATTAATAAATAAAATAGGTGTACTAGTTGTTCTCAACTACACAAATGGAACAAAAGAGCCATAAAAAACAGTTCATTGTACAATGTAAATGTACACTGTTTCCATCCTTAATATTTTATAGGTGAAGTATTTGTATCTGTGTACTTTGCAGAGTTAATTAAAGTTTAGTGATTTCAAGGTAAACATCCTTTAATAAAATTTCCTGTATACATCATAAAGATGCAATTAACTGAATAGCCACACAATGTAATATCCACAATCCTTTTCCAAAGAGTAAAAAGAGTCACTTTTTAAGCACCATTTTCTTTTTTAAGAACACACACACACACACACACACACATATATTTTATCTGCATGACTTGAATGGCTGTTTAAGAATTCTTTAGACACTGAAGAATGAAATGTTTATTGCAGATATTAAGCATTTCAATAATATTAAAATAGTGTATTCTTTGGGGTATATAGATCTTTTAAGAAACCAAGAATTTAACAATTCTTGATTTAGGCATTTAGTTAATACAGACATAACTAGGCTTTTGGAGACAAAAGCTAAAAAGTTCTTACAAATTATAAGATAAACTGTTATTAACCAGGAATAATTTTGCTGGGTCAGAGAATATTATTATAAATAAACTTTATATTGAATACGGCTTGCTTTCAAGCAAGTCTATAATAATAGATTGTCAAGAACTTCTGATAGTTATAATGATAGTGAAAATAAAAAGAACAAATCTCAGTTGTAATTCAAAATCTATTACTAGCTAAGCAATATTACTCAAGTAATGACCTTCCTAGACCTGTTTTGAGTTCTTATAAAAAATCTGTATATTACTCCATTAAAAATAGATAAAATATTTTAAAACATAATTGCCATAATCTTTAGTTTTTCGTTTTTGACAAAGACCCTCCTTTCCTTTTTTCCAATATTTGAACTATATTCCAACAGATGAACTAGTAGACAATTCATAGTTTCTTTTACTAGTAATAGCTGTACCTATCTGTACACATCCTAAGAGTCTCTCTGGATTTTTAGCATGAAAATGAACAAAATGCAGTTTTTCTAAGCTTTACAGAGAAGGTAAAAGAGCTCTTTTGGAAAATACTAGGAATAATCTATAGTATCTAGGATATATCATGACGAGACAACCAAAGCTCTTCACTATTTGATGCCATCCCATCTAAGATTAATTTCCTCTAAATCCCAATATAAATATATTCCACTTCTACTAAGTCAGTCTCTTTATCAAATTTCCATCTCCCCAAATCTATAGTTTCACCTGCTTTAACTAAGCTTTTTTCTTCTCCTCCTCAATTTCTGTACAATCTTCAAGATCCAGTTCATTCTTCATCTATTCACAAGAATATCAACTTACTCTAGTCTACATTTCTTTAACACTCCTCTGAACTTTTATAGTATTGTTTATATTGTAGTTTTGGTAAAGAAATACAATTTTATATTTCTATCAGTTATTTTAAGCATTTATCTCACAAACTAGTCTTCAAGGGCAATGGTTTGTTCTATATTTTGTAATTCACTGAGAAGATGTTTAATAATTTCATGATTGAAAGAATGACTAATGAATAAATAAGCAAGTTCTATCTTTGCCAATTAAAATTCTTTGGCTAAATGAGATTTTTTTCAATGCCTTGATTTTTTTTTTTTATTATGAGAATTCTTTAAATACCCACAGCCACCTCTTTCCTAATGAAGCTTTTCTTAAAAATATATTTGTGAATAGGGCGGCGCCTGTGGCTCAGCGGGTAGGGCGCCGGTCCCATATGCCGGAGGTGGCGGGTTCAAACCCAGCCCTGGCCAAATTAAAAAAAAAAAAAAATATATATATATATATATATTTGTGAATTAAGAATGAGTATTTCATAAGATCTAATATACAAAGCTAGATATAAAGCTGACATGCTAGATTTCATCACTCCACATTATGAAAGAATTGTGAGACCAGTATGAACTTGCTTTCCTTAGATACTATACTTGTTTGAGAACCCAGTCAGTCAATAATTGCAGATTTCATTTGGGTAGAATATTCTCGTTCATGCAATTTACTCAGTTACCAACTGTACTTAGAACACAATTCAGAAAATAATACTTTATTTGGTCCACAATAGATGGTGAAATGATAACTTTTAAAGCAAGTCTTGTTTGGAATTAAATTTGACTTCCTATTTTAAGTCTAAATTACACATGAATTGTACTTTCAAATAAGCATAATCTTATTCAAAAAAAATGAACAAATCTGATAACTAAAACATTAATAAAATGCATAATTTCATATAAATGTGAATCCATTTGTATGCAGAAGTTATAAATTCTGATTCCAGTATTTTTGAAAATCAATTTTATTCTTTAATCTTACCTAGAAGGAAATTGTAAATAAAAAATTTTTTTAAATTATTTTAAAAAATTAGTACTGCAGCTCAATGGAAATATAATTATGTCCCTAGTGGAAGGAAAGACTGCCACAACAAGACATTTTATAATGATTCTATGCATTAAAATCTAACACATATAAAGATAATATAAAATATGCTATCTATTCTATTGCAAAATGATTTATTTTAAATCTAATTATTGTATACTAAATAACAGCATCATTTCAGAAATAAAATCATCATCATTAAAGCTGGCTTATTATTTAGAGAATATTCCAGTGAAAAGTACTACATTAAAAACCTAGAAAGTTAGAGAATCCAAAATTTAGGGCATAAAAAATTCAGTTGATCTATAATATCTTAGAAATATGTTCCACCACTTCTCCTCATTCTTCAAATAAATTTTTCTAATTTTTCAAAAACAATTACAAAGTTGAATTGTTAAATACATTGTCCTACTAGATTTAGTGTTCTCTTGTGATAAATTCTTTTAAGTAATACTCTATTTCACATACATTATAGATTACATAAAAATACAGTATTAAATAATGTGCAATAATTTTAATTTCATGAGTATCTACAAGGCTTACAAATGAATACAAGGCACAGAATTAAATCACTATTATTTTTAACACTTAGTTTGAATTTAAATAACATCATCCAAAAAGACAAATAAAAATAAACCAAATTATTTTAAAATTCTAGTCTCCATAAATCTATATTGACACTGGATATATGGCAGTCTGTAAGTCTCATATTGCCATAAAGAAAGTTGGAATGTTAACAATGATTCAGAGACCGTTATTTGGTGGTGCTATTTGTTCTTATAAAAATAATAAAAATTAATTCAAATTATTGTATTGAACATATTGTCAGTGATATCACACTCCTTAAACCACATTTTATGTTTTACTTTTAAAAAGTCAAAATGTTCACCTCCATCCCTAAATATTTGGACTTTCTCACAGAAGTTACAGAAGAAATGGAAGAACAGGCTGATATAAGGCAGAAAATTAATAGACCTTATACTTCAGTGCTTATTCTGAAATTATTAGCTCCAATAATTTTAACCCAGAGGTCTTTAACTAAACTCTTACTTTTAAAATCCAGATAAATTAATAGTATCATTTTCAAATAGTATTTAAACTATTGTATGTATTTATCTAGTGTAGATAAAGTCATTACTTCAAAAACTATAAATGGCTGTGAAGGATAAAAAAATCCACTGAGGTTTATAACTTTAAAATATTTATATTCTTCCATGTATACATTAAAGGATCCTGCCTTTAAATGTATGAAGGGTATACAAATTGAACAATATGGCACTGACAAAGAATATAATGTGACCGATTTTATGTGGAGTAACAGCTACCTACTTATGAATTAAATATAAAGGGACTTTTAATAAAGGTAATCAATAGAAAAGTAAATATTTGCCTATAATTTGAAAATATATAGCCTAATTATTAAATTTTTACATTTATATTTGATTAGCCAGCATTATATTTATCTAAATACTAATAAAATTATAATAGATTCATAACACTATTTGGTATAAAAATATTTTTTCAATTCAGAAACATGAAATTAATAAAACTTTGAGCTACATTTCAGATTTATTACAATGAGCACAAATATTGTGTAAATGAAATATTCTGTAAATTAATGAAGAGCAGTACATTTCTTTTGGAGGCATAGTCTATAGTAAAATTACGTCACAAATTAAGAGGGCAAAGGTAGAAACAATAATTATGAACATGAAGATTCAAATAAATTTATAGATGGAAAAGAGTTTGTGGTGGAAGAAACCACCATATTTAACATTAAATACTCTCCTTTTTCTCCTACATCATGTCAGCCATTACTCAATCTTAAAAACTCACATTGATTTTTATCAAATAAAATTCTTTTACAGAAAATTCCATACATTAAAAATGAACATTAGTCCTATGACATACTTAAACACTATGCAAGATACATAAAACATAATAGCTGATTTGTAACAAAGGACTATAGGCTAGGTACACAAATTTACTTATACATATTCTTTGATAAAAAAGGTTGAACATGACAATTAAATTAATAAAACAGGAGTCTATATGCATAATGACTACACTAAAGGCTACAAATATAACTAAAAATAGGGTATTAGAAATTTTGAAGATATTTCAATTTTATATTTTATTTGAAAGTGATATGATTTTAAACAGATTAAATATCTATATGTTAATAAAATTTGTATCTATTAATTTAATAAAAGGCCATCACAGAGTCACATAAGTGCTCTTCAGCATAATGCTAATAAATGAATAGTTTATTAATAAATAAACTGATACATTTAAGGAAAAGAACTTGGTAGTTTTCTTCAAATAACTAACTGACGTCTCTGATAGGTTTAGGTATGCCTACGAAAAGAAAACTTTTCGAGCAAAGACTTTAAGGCTTCTTTTGTAAGGAACTGACACTATGCTGTGGATATTTCTCTTTGATTTCCCCACTAAACACTCACTTGTTTGATGCGATCTGGATTAACGGTGGTCTGGGGTTGTAGTATGCTGACAGGTTCTGTCTTGGCCACATTTTGGGGCATTTCTCGAATTTTTTCTGCAATGAATCCATGAACTGCATTCAGTGCTTCAACTGTTCCCTGGATCAAGCACACTCGCTCAGTAGTACCTGTGAATGAATAAAAGATTAATTTTCAGAAAACATTCCTTGTTTCCATTTTTGAGAAAAGCTACAAAAAAGGATGATAAAAATGCCAATAGAATAATATAAAATATAGAACTCTCAAAACGTTCAATAGAACCAAATATTATAAACACATGTCCCTTTTCATCATTCTTTTTTAATTGTTTCAGTCTTTAAAAAAGGCCTTTGGATTTTAGCAGAACCAGAAGTGTTCGAGCATATTACCCATTCATTAGTGTAACAAATACTTACTGAGCGTTTATAAAAGAATTTAGGGTTAGAAAACAGTAACACACAGATGATCTCTACGGACTGAACTTCAAAAAGTTTATTCTTCAGGGATAAAAAGAACTATCAAGTCAGATAATTGTACAACAGTATAATGTGAAAAATAAGGGAGGTGATGTGGATGGTAATCACTTATCCTCTTCCTTTAAACTATCCTATAATCATAAGCAACGATCACTACCCGATGTTTTATATCAATTTATTTTTTCACCTCTCCACTAGGAACGTAAGCTCTACATGGACAGTAAATCAATGTGTTTTGTTTTGCACTGAAATATCCTCAAAGCCAATGACAGGCTGGGCACAAAGTAGATACACAAGAAATATCTGTTAGATAAATGACTCAATACTGCCTGTGTTGAAGGCATAATTTTAATAAAAAGATAATATGAGATTAAAAATAAAACTTAGAAGTAGTTTATGAAACTTGAAATTTGTGAACAATTGATATAAATATTAGCAACAGTAAACCAGTGAATAAGATATACATGTACGCTGCTATACAGAATAAATGACCCTGGGTGAAGGCAATAAAAATAAAAAACTAGTTTTTCAGACTATTCTGAGGCCTATTGCAGCAATTTGGTATTCAACAGTAATCTCAGTGTCTCAATATAGAACACACAGACTCACTTTGCAGAAATAAGTATTTGTTTTCTAAACAATTGTGAAAAAAATCAAAAGAATTGTATTTTAAAATTTGTAAAATTTTTTTGAATTAGTGCGAATGGTTTCAAGTTGATGTTTGAAACAATAAAAATTCATGTCTATGAAAAACTAAGTTTTCTAGGTTGTATGAAATATTTCAATAGAAAGCAAAAGTGTAATTTTTATTTAAAAGGATGGATAAAATTCGTGGGCTTAGTTTTTTCTACTTCCCTTAATCAGGTCTTCTCATTCGTGTCTATCTTAATCTATCTCTGTGGTTCTTGAGTCCCAAGACCTAGTTTATAAAGGTACTCAGGGAGTCTTTACGAGGTTGTATTAAGTGTCCAATAAATGACTAGAAAGGATGGGAACTGATCAATGTAGTTAATGCTAAGTGTTCTTATCAGGCTCAGCAGACAATAGAAAACATAGATCAGATTACATGCCTGTCTTTGAAGACAAATACAGAGTGCTCATGTGTGGATACCAAAACAGGTGACCTTAAATAGCAATTAAAAAAAAAAAAAACTAAACTAAACATCACTAAGTTCTAAAGAGATAATAAATTTATATTGTCTTAAAATTCTGATTTGACCATAATATATACCATATCAGACCACACAGCAAACCCAATACTCTTCAGATTGTACAGATAAATAGTAAATGGAAATCACTGAGCCATGAAGAAATATGATTGCCTAAAGTTAAATTCACATAACAGCATGTATAAGACACTTGAGGATAGTTTAGAGTCATAGTTACAGAACATTCTTTGAAGATTAAATTATATAATTTCCATTAGAACTATTACTATAAGAAAGAGAAAAACAAAAAGAGATTCTACATCTACCACAGGAAATGCTGCAATCTTCTGAAGAGACGCTGTCATATTCTACTGAACTCCAATGGCCTTTTCACTCACATAACACAAAACCATAATTTTTAGGAGAAAGTTACCAAAAAGGAAGACTGTCAGATATATGACCAAACTGTGTAACAAAAATGAGCCTATACATCATCAAACTTGCTGTTTTTTTGTCATTTTAAAGGCTTTCAGGCTCCTTAGTGTCTAAACTAAACTGCTAGTTATTTATCATTTTATTTGTTTAACAGTATCATTTACTTCTCTTTGCAATACACTAGTAACAAGAGCTAAAATTCAGTGTCATAAAAGTACATGTTCAAATTTAAATAACGAAGATTCAGGTATCTAAGACATCATTAATTTAAATCATACTTTTAAGGGAGAAACTACAAAACCTGCAACAGAGAGGGACCAATGTTAACTATAAGCTGTGACATCTGAAGTGGCTTAAGTCCTCATTTCACAAAGACTATAAAATGCCGAAAATGCACAGGCTTCTGAAATTAGATACAATTATCGAATAGATTTCATAGCAATTTTTGAAATAGAAATTTAATAGGGCGGTGCCTGTGGCTCTAAAGGGTAGGGCGCCGGTCCCATATGCTGGAGGTGGCGGATTCAAACCCAGCCCCGGTCAAAAACCACACACACACAAAAAAGAAAGACAGAAAGAAAGAAATTTAATAAAAATATATTCTTTCTGCTACTGTAACTTTGGATAAGTCACTTAAAAGGTTCCTGTTCCTCAATCCATCACTTGTGCACTGGGCTGCAACCCTCCTACCTACCAAGTCCACTCTTAACAGAGACCAGTTATCAGAGTTCTTATATCATAATTTTTTCTATTGGATCATTCCCATTACAATTAAACATGTTCCTTCAACTCTTAAAGACATTAACAGAATCAGAAATTTATCCTTTTGCACACCTAATGAAACAATTGATTTAGGCAAAGATCCTAAATGGATAAAGTCATTAGAGGAAGGTTAATGGGAAATTTTCAATGGACGTATCAGAGTGTCACCAACTGACTTCTGTGATCAACATTAGCTAAAAGAAGAGCATGAAAACCAAGTATTATGTGTTTCCTGATGCAATGGAATACAAGGCACAAGCACCACCTATGAAGATAATCTGACCCTAAATCTAATAAAACATTTAAACACTGCATTACAGTTGGGTGATTGATACTGAAAACAAAGAAATAAATGACATCATAAGGAAGCAAAGACAGAAATCGAGAATGTTAAATAGTTTACAGAACAATTTGCCAGTTTCATCAACAGACATTATTTACTCTCCAGACATAAGGAGGCTTAAAATATGATCAAATGTAAATTAGAATTTGATTGAATCCAAATTCAAACAACTTTTATTTGAAACATAATTGAAACAATGATAAGATCGGCATGTTAGATAGTATCACACAATTACTATTAATTGAACAGGTGTGACTATGGCATCAGGTTATGTAAGAGTCACTTTTTTTTCTTTTTTTGAGATGTACACTGAAATATCCACAGGTAAAATGACCAGGGTTTGCTTCAAAATATTTCTGCAACAATGAAATAGGAGTAAACAAAAGAGGCATGGCAAAAATTTTTATTTTTTTTAAATACAGATGAAAGGTATAGCGAGATTAAGAGATTGACAGTGCTAATCAACCCTTATGTACATTTAAAATTTTCACAGTAAGGGCGGCGCCCATAGCACAGTGGGTAGGGCCCTGGCCACATACACTGAGGGTGGTGGGTTCGAACCTGGCCTGGGCCAGCTAAAACAATGACGACTGCAACAACAACAAAAAAGAGGTGTTGTGGTGGGCGCCTGTAGTCTCAGCTATTTGGGAGGCTGAGGTAAAACAATCACTTAAGCCCAAGAATTTCAGGTTGCTGTGAGTTGTTGACACCACAGCACTCCACTGAAGGCAGAATAGTGAAACTCTGTCTCAAGAAAAAAAAAAAAAATTCACAATAAAAATACATTTGAAAGCCCTCATGGACCTCATATATCCCTTTTGGTTACTCTGAAACCAAACTTTCAAAATGAATGACCTTTAAGTAATCCCTTACTACCTCCTCTCATCTGCAATCTTGAATGTACTCCCCTCCCCGCCAAAAGCCCTTTTTCTCCCCCCGAATCTACTCCATTACAGCATTTGTCCCACAACTACACTGAAACCACTCACAACAGCTGTAACCTGGGCAAAACCACTCTTCCTGGCCTGCCCATTAGCAGCATTTGAGAACACGGACTGTCTGGAACACTTCACCTGGCTTTCAGAATGCCACAGCCTCCTGGGTCTTGCTTTTCACTCAGTTTATTCATTCATTTGATGAAAATTTATTATATCCCTACTAAACGAGTACCACACTAGAAGCCAAGAATATAGCAATGACTAAGCAGACAAAATCCCTGCCTTCATGCATATCATATTCTAGTTCAAAAGAATAAAAATATAGAGAAAATACTAACAGGGAGTGCTAAAAAAAAATGGGTGACAATTATAGGCTCAGCAAAAACAAGAAGCAAAGTACAAAAGGGACTTTAGCATTTCATTGCTATATCCATAGTGCCTAGATACTTAACAAGTATTTTTTGAATAAATGGATAACTTCCAGAGTCTAAACTTTCTTATCTTTATTTTGACAACATGTAAGTGATATGTTTCTAAGGCCTTTTTATCTACAAAAAATTTATAAAACTAGTAGACGTCTTAGGGTTTATATGTATTTATTTATTTATTTTTTTTGGCCGGGTCTGAGTTTGAACCTGCAACTTCTGGTATATGGGGCCGGCGCCCAACTCCCTGAGCCACAGGAACCACCTTGACTTTTTAGGGTTTAAAGGTCAGTCAATGCATATGAAAATGAAATATATTTTGGGAAATGATTGAAAAACATATAAGTTGTCATTATATCCATAAAAAGGGTGCTTGGTAAAAAGGGCTTTGAGAAAGGTACTAGAGGAAATAATTAATAATTCAATAGTTTTTTCTTCTTCCTAGGGTAGGGAAAAAATAGATCAACTCTAAAAATGTAATCTACCTAAAGAATAAGGTTACGAAAAATTATTTTTTGCTAAAGTCTAAGGTACAGTGTAAGGTTTTTTAGAAACCTGACGCCTCTTTAAAACCTCACGTGATTACTTTAGAATAGTAGGCATATGCTAATAATTTGATCCATACATTTCAAAAGATAAAAAAATTAGTGAACTAATTGCCAAACATAAAGAAAATTAGTGAACAGTTTTGATATAAGAAAATTCATCAGTTTTTGTTCCTATTGAGATAATATCAGTAAATACATATAGTTATCTAGAAAATAATTAAGGTTACTTAAAATAAGAAATTTGGGTGAGTTTTGAATAATTTTTACATTAAGATAACAGCTGCTTACACTGTTGAGAAATTGTTAATTCTGGAGAGCTAATATTTTCAACAGATAGGTTTATTTCTTTCAACAAAACATTTGGTACTCATGTTTACATTTTGGATGTTGCTAACTGTGGTCTTGCTAACATCAAAATGCTCCACCATCTTTCTTTGGCTGCTACTTTCTAGCAAATATAGAAGATCAATCTTTTCCTTCAACATGAGCTCTTTGAGTTCTTTCCTTTGGGCCACAATATCTCGATGAATTATAAAAATTTTTCTGAAATCGTAGGATGTATCTACAACTCAGACCGGTCCTTCACATTGAAAAAAATCTTCCACAACATGTGATAAGCAATAGGACATTGGGCATAATCCAACACATGATAATAGTAAAACACGAGGAAATAACTTAATAGTACTCAAGAAAAAACAATGCAACTATAGGAAAAAATCTGCAGCCTTTAACCCTTGGTGTAGAGTGGACGCAACTGGTCAAGAGGATAGAGGATAAATTAATATTGTCTGTCACAATCCAAGTGGTTAACATACAACTTACAGAGGTGATTATATAGAAGTCAGTCTTCCATTGAGTACCAGTGGTGCTTGTCCCATCCATGAAAATTAGGTCAATGTAAGGAGGTGGTCAACGTAGGGCAGTGGTTACGATTGAGTTCTATTGTAATAAATACATTCTTAATGACGACCACAGAAAATGCTTGCCCTCTGTGAAATATATTTATATATTTAGACCTTTTTCTTTATTTCCAAATTTAAGGTAAGTGTCAATAGATAAAATATTATTTTCTTCTTAGAGTATTTAAAATTGTACATAGGCATCTTCATTTTTAAAACTAAAGCACAGAGTGTAAATTTTTTATGAATACAGTAATCTGCAATGAGTTGTTTCACTATCCTCAATCTACAATCACGCTAATCCAATTACTTGTGCTATATTTTTATGATTTACAAAATAGCATAAGCATTTGCTCACTAATAAAGGAAAACTAAAGGTACAGTATAGAGGTTTATTACAAATTTCAGGTTACATAGAATAAAATGGAAATCATTTTAAAAATGAGAATAACAATGATAGCAAATGGTAAATTTAACAGATTAAAATTGCGGGATTCTGATATATGTCTTCATTTTAATATTTTACCTTTCAACAGATGACACATTTATTTAGTATTATCTATATTAATCTATACGTAAGAAATATTTATTCCTATTAATGTCTTTATAAATAGATAATTTACATTCATTTCTTAGGTACTTATTGGTGTATTTTTTGGTATAACCACATCAGCACAATTTTCATGTAAGACTATTTTAGGTAATGGATTAACAAAAGCTCTCATTAAGGACATTCAAAGGGTTGGTACATATAGCAATTACAGCATTTATTACACTCTTTCAAGAGAAAATACATACTTTCTAATTTCATAAAATAAAACCATTCAGGAATCTTCTCTGAAGTTCACAACTATAGGCTTTTATTAATTACTTATTTTCTGTGTCCTTAAACTCACAGAGAATAACTAACTTAAAATTTTAAGGAACTTTACCATATGCAACTCAGAATATTATTCTGAGGTAAGTGCTTTTAAGAGTGATCATACTTATGCCTACAAAACATTTCATAATTTATATAAAATATGTTATTTATGTTATAATACAGTTTGTTACTTATATAATTATGTATTTATTTGTGTAAATAATTATATATTTATTACTTATATAATTATATATTCTATGATGTATACTTGTAACGTGTAAATGTGTATACCCACATAAAATCTCATTTACTGTTGACAGTAATCAGGGCAGATAATACACCCAAATTAAAGGTATGGGAGTGGAAGCAAGTGTGCCAAAGACATATACCAAATGCAGAGAGAATTTAAATAGTGTTCTTCCCATTATACTACCTACCTCCTACAAATATGAGGCCAACTATCAAACACATATAAGAAAATCAAGTGTGTTTTGGCTCCATTGTGGAAGAATAATTTTTACTGAAGTTTGATAATCTTTAAAGAGCACTAAGTCATACTATTAATATTTCTTCACAGATTTATTCCAAATCTGCATAAAGTAAAAGAAATGACTGACCCTTCTTGCAGAGAACAGACCACACAGAGGTGGTTAATAACTGTGTGGGCTATTAGTAAGATATTTTAGAATTAAGTTTTCAAATCAACAAAAAGCACTTAGGAAAATTGTTATAAAAAATAAGTTCAGTTTGTAATTGCAGCTTTTATATCACCGTGTCGTTAGGCATATTTAATAATACTTCCTCCTACCCTACAATTACTGAGGTAAATACACAATATCAAGAAGACAGCTTAAAAAAAAAAAGAAATCATAGGAATTTATATCTTACAATACAAAGTAATAATTACTTTTCCTTTCCGGGTGATTAACCTTCTCCATAATCATGTCTCTACTGCTAAACTAAAAATTTGCCAAGGTCACACAATATGCTTCAGTCCCAAACCAACACAGTAAAGCCATTTATAGAATATTCTTTGACATTAAAACATATCCAATCAAGCCAAAGAGTAAGAGTATACTTTTCAGAAAAACCTAAAAGATACTATATTCTCACAAATGGCAATCAAAAGTATATGTTGTTCAACTTCTTACTCTCTTGTTCTATCTCATGCATGAGAATGGCATACTGTTAATAATTTGGCTAATCTGCCGTTCCCATCAAGGATCATTACCACGACTGGGAATTCTAACTTCTGAAGAAACCTGGAAGTAGATGTATCTGAAAATTCTACATTAAAATTGGAATTTTTCTCACATATACTGTAATTTATCTCTGACTTTTCAATTCTGAGATCGTGCAAAAAGTTCTGCCAACATTTATGATGATGACTAGTTGTTTCAATATTAGCTAGGTTTTTGACAAATTCAGGATCATGATAGCAATCCTAGTTTGGTCAATATTATTGCCTTTTCATTTCTATCATGAACATAAAACTGCTATAATACAATTTTAATTGCTTTTTTATGTATACATAAAAATTGGCTTGCTGAATTAATCTCCACTACCAACCACTGCCACCATTTTTGACATTAATTTGTGCTCTTAAATTTCTACTCTAAGACAAATGGCACATGAAATTCTTCTAGCTATTCCTGATGTACAAATAGGAATTCTATGCAGAATTTTGCAGACTATGCTTAGAAACTGGGAAAACAGTTCGCAACAAATATGTGATATCAAATCAAGCTCAGAAACTCAGAAGTGTAACCAGTGGCAGAGCATGTGTAGCTATCAAAGTCATCTGAAGGTAAAGAGAGAAGCTTACCCATGACCACGCAGCACGGTTAGTAAACTGCAGAACTGTTGCACATAAGCTGAGAGCAAGAGAATGAATAACTCTGGTAATAGCCCCATTTATGACATAACAAAGTCAATACCTTTGATATAGATTGATGCATTAACCAAGATTAAACAATACCCTTATTTCTTATTTTCTCAAAAACCAGAGTTGTTTAATGAATGATTCCATCTTTACCATGCATCCATAAATCTAATATGAAGACAAAACCTACATTTGAACAGATTTCAAGAGAGAATGAATGAATTATTCAAGTAAGGGAATGATTAACAAATGACATACCAGTGACTACATGCATTCTAGCAAATGTAAAGGAAGAATGAAGAATTGTGACTATTTCACTTGCTGTGGAGAATATGAAAGGGTAAATTCATAAAGGTTGGAATAATGATACAAAATTTTTAAAAGAGTATATGCAATCTGTTATTAAGAAGTATTTTATTAATAATATTAGGTGGTATTAATGTTGTATATAGTTTTATGTGTGCTGACATAATATAAATATGACATTTAAAAAAAATTGCAGTACACATAAAGCAGGCCCTTTAACCATGTTTAAGTATGTCGTTCAGTGGTATTAAATACATCCAAATGATACAAATACTCCCACAGTCTAATTCCAACATTTTTTTCATCATCCTAAGCAAAAACTCTGTCCCTTAAGAAATAAATTCTCTCCTTTTCATACTAATAACCTCTGATCTACTTTCCACGAATAATTTGTCTATTCTAAATATTTTGTATAAATGGAGGCATACAATATTTTCCCTTTTATGTAAGGCTTATTTTTCAAGATTCATTTATGTTATAGCATATATAAAAAGTTCATTCCTTATTATGGCTAAATTAATATTCAATTTTTATATGTCTACCTTTTTTAAATCCTTATATCTATTTATGGACGCTTAGGACCTGGGTTTATTAGTATCTTTTGGCTACTGTGAATAATGTTGTAATGAACACTATTATACAAATATATGCTTCAGTGCCTGCTTTCAATTCTTTTGTATACATACCTAGGAGTGTAATTCCTGGGTAACATGGTAATTCTATATTTAGCCTTTTGAGAAAAAGCCAAACTATTTTCCACAGAAGCCGTCCACTGTGTATGTATATGCTGCCCACTAGCAATGTAAGCAGGTTCTAATTTCTCCACCTCCTAGCAAACTTTTGCTATTTTCTTTTGTTTTTCTTTTCTTTTTGTTTTAATATAAATAATAGCCTTCGTAATAGGTGTGAAGTGCCACTTTGGAATTCTGATCGCATTTACTAATGACTAAATATGTCGAGTATCTCTGCATATTTTTATTCTCATTCTATATTTTCTTTGGAGAAATGTCTATTCATATCTTTTACACATTGTTTAAATTTTTTTGTCATTTTGTTTTTGAGTTGTAAGTTCTTTATATGTTATGGATAGCAAAGTCTCATTATGTATATGATTTGCAAATATTTTCTCCAAATCTGTAGGTTTTTTTATTTTTATTTTTCTTCAACATAATTTCCTGAGAAGGCCTGTCCTTGATAATATGCTATGATAATGTCCTTTGATGCACAGAAGTTTTAAAAGTCTGATGAAGTCCAATTAATCCATTTTTTCTTGTTCTTCCTGTTTTTGGTGCTGAAGAATTTATTTCCAAATCCAAGGTTATGGAGAACTATCTCTATGTTTTCTTCTAGAGTTTTCTGGTTTTATCTCTTACATTTAGGTTGTTAATCCATGTTGAATTAATTTTAATATATGGTATGAGGTAGGGTGCTAAGTTTATTCTTTTACATGTGAAAATCCAATTGTCCCAATAACACTTGTTGAAGACAATGTTCACTCCCCACTGAGTAGACTGTGTACTTTTTCCAATAACCAATTTGCTACAGCCTTATAGGCATATTTCAGGACTTCAATAATATTCCATTGGCCTACAGGTCTAGCCTTATTTCAGTACCATAGTTGTTTTGATCATACAGCTTTGTAGTAAATTCTGAAATCAAGAAGTATGAGTCTGGCTCGGCACCCACAGCACAGTGGTTACGGTGCCAGCCACATACACCAGAGCTGGCGAGTTCAAACCCGGCCCAGGCCAGCTAAACAACAATGACAACTGAAACAAAAAATAGCCGGGTGTTGTGGCGGGCGCCTATAGTCCCTGCTACTTGGGAGGCTCAGGCAAGGGAATCGCTTAAGCCCAAGAATTGGAGGTTGCTGTGAGCTGTGATGCCACAGCATTTTACCAAGGGAGAGATAGTGAGACCTGTATCAAGAAAAAAAAAAAAAAAAAGGAGTATGAACCTTCAACTCTGTTCCTTTTCAGGATTGTTCTGGCTATTCAGGAACCCTGAGGATTGGGTTTTCCATTTCTGTAATAAAAACTATTGACATTTTGATAGGCATTAAACTGAATCTGTAGATTATTTTGAGTTGTACTGACATCTTAATACTATTATGTCCTCTTACTCATAAAATAGGATGTCTTTTTCCATTTAGTTAGATCTTCGGTCTTTCACCTCCTTGGTTTAATTTATTACTACAGATTTAATTATTGTTGGTAATATTGATAACTGAATTTTTTTCTTAATTTCCTTTTCCAATTATTCACTGTTGTTTTACAGTAATACACTGGTATTTGTGTGTTGATCTTGTATCCTAAAATCTTGCTGAATTTGTTTATTAGCTTTCTTTCTTTTTCTCTCTCTCTCTCTTTCTTTTTTTTTTTTTGAGACAAGAGTCTCACTCTGCGGCATCACAGCTCACAGCAACCTCAAACTCTCGGGCTTAAAGTGATTCTCTTGCCTCAGCCTCCCAAGTAGCTGGGACTACAGGCACTCTTCACAATGCCCGACTACTTTTTTGTTGTAGTCGTCACTGTTGTTTAGCAGGCCTGGCCAGGCCGTCCCCGTAACCACTGAATAACAATGCTGAGCCCTTAGTAGCTTTCTTATGGATTCTTTGGAGTTTTCTATATATAGGATCATGTCCTCTGCAAATATAGTTTTACCTCTTCCTGTCTAATACGGTTGCCATTTTTGTTTTCTTGTCCAATTGTGTTGGCTAAAACTACATGATGAATAGCAGTGGTGAAAGCAGACATCCTTGTCTTGGTTCCTGATCTTTAGGTGAAAGCTTTAAATCTTTACTAGTAAGTGTGATGATAATTGTGGGTTTTCCATAAATTCCATTTATTATTTTTATAAAAGGCAATATTTTATCAAGAAAGAAACTACAAAACTATCACTAATACATTGTGTAATCTATGTTCTCCCTGTGCATTATAGTTATGCTATGACTAAGATGTTGAGAAAAAGATGACCAAGTATCATTCTTAATAAACACCTTCAGCATACTACAGTATATTTAGATAAAAATGTGACTTTGGGGCAAAGAGTGAGAATCAAAAGTTCAAAATTCTTCAACTCATTTGCTAAAAAGTAATTTTTTGTATTCCTTGATGTGAACAGAAAATGGAATATCTTATTTCATCTTTTCAACAGTATTATAGAATTTTAAATTAAAATATATCAGAATATCTTAAGAGTTATAGTGGCTTACGGTGAGATGTGAAAACAGATAATACGTCTATCATATTCCTGTTTGACTGCAGGTCAAAATAGGTAGCTACTGTTCACATAAGTTTCTGTGACACCACAAGCTAAATTTTGCATACCCATTCTAATCTTAGTTTTACAAATATGTATCTCAGAAAAATTACAATACTGTTTTTCTATCATATATTTCTGCAATTCCAATTGTACTTTCATATAAGCCTCTATCCTACCTTTGTCTCTTTTATTTTAAATTATTAAAATGTCATAGATAAGGCCTGACAACTGGTGGAATCCCAGATTAGACATTACCTGGATGTAAGAGATAGTGACTCCCTACCAAGTATATTCATGTACTTTCACAATTCTCCATGAACTCAAACCTCCTGACCTCTAGGTTGTGCTCCTGATTTCTAATCCACTTGAAGACAGATCTTTGACCTCGTGGCCACTCCCTGGCTTCTGATACATGTGAAGACAGAAAACTGACTTTCTGTCATCTGCTGGCCTTTCCTTTAGAAGGGACCTATGAGTCTTTGGCTTCCTGTCTACTCTCCATGCAGTTTTGGACTCCTGCCCCTACTCATTAATCTGCCTCCGGTGAACAAGTCCTTGAGTATCCTTCAGTTAGTTCATCTGAGCCAATTCTTCCCTGACCATTAACTGTTTCACTACTTCAGTATCAAATTACCCCTGCTTCTCCCCCATCAAAGAACAGAAAAAGCCAATGGTGGTGCCCTGCCATTAACATGAAAGCTGGACCGTAACTCGAATGGTCCATCCTCCTGTAAGAGACTGCCATTCCTCATTTTCCCATATATCTAACTTACCTGAAGTCTAAGTCAGTCCCAGTCATCACTGGGCTCTTATCCTAACAGTCTTCTTTGTGTCCCTGGATCTCGTCCTATTCCCTAAGTTTCCCTGTCCTTCTAAAACTCTTCTGTTCTCTGTTACCTCAGTTTCAACATATGTTCTATATCCCAAACCTTTTGTGAATGTTCCTTTTAGCCTCACCCCTTAGATAAAATTGGTTGCGCCTTTAGTGCCCATGGTGTCCAACCATGGGATATAAGATCTAAGATCACAGCCAATTATATCTAAGGGATGAACAGGGACTTTTTTTTTCCTCTCTCAAATCCAGGTTACTTGGGGCCATGAAATATTTAGGTACTTTCCTTGTTCTTACTGCCACAGTTTCCCCTTTTTCCTTCCAAGTCTTTGGAAATGAAGACTGAATAGGTGTGTGAGTATAGGAACAGATAATAAATGAGATGCTAAAATTTTCAGTCAACCAGGGGAAATGACAAGGAAATTGGTAAATTACATCTCAATATCCAGTGGTATAGAACATACATTATGGCATTTTACCTTTCCTTTCCATGAAGTAGCCTCTGCCAACAACCTTCTTCTTAGGGAAACGTTTTCTTCTTTTGCCTCTCTTGTTACTACTCTCTTCCCAGAATATTCTCATTTAGTGCCATGGCTGTAAATGCCATAGAATATATTCTGAATTAATTTGCTCTTTCTCTGAGCAAATTAGAATACTCTGCTAATCACTTTCTTGCTTCCTATTTTCTCCCCTATAATCAACTCCTCACCCAGGATAATTTTCAAACATGTAAATCATATGTAATTTACCTGCTTAAAACTTACAATTTCTTGGGCTGGGTGTGGTGACTCAGGTCTGTAATCTTAGCACTTAGCAAAGTTGAGATGGGGGAATCCCTTGAGCCCAGTAGTTTGAGACCAGTCTGAGCAACATTGTGAGATCACATCTCCATAGGAAAGAAAAATTAGGTAAGTGTGGTGGAGGGTGGGGCATGCCTGTAGTCCTAGTACTTGGGATGCTGAGGTAGGAAGATCACTTGAGCCCAGGAGTTTGACGCTGGAGTGTGCTATGATGATAACCACTGTACTCTAGCTTGGGTACAGAGCAAGACCTTGTCTCAAAAAACAAAACAAACATTGGGCGGCGCCTGTGGCTCAGTCAGTAAGGCGCCGGCCCCATATACCGAGGGTGGCAGGTTCAAACCCAGCCCCGGCTGAACTGCAACCAAAAAATAGCTGGGCGTTGTGGCGGGCGCCTGTAGTCCCAGCTACTCGGGAGGCTGAGGCAGGATAATCACTTAAGCCCAGGAGTTGGAGGTTGCTGTGAGCTGTGTCACGGCACTCTACCGAGGGCCATAAAGTGAGACTCTGTCTCTACAAAAAAAAAAAAAAAAAAAAACAACCCACACATCCAAAACCTATGGTTTTTGTCTTACTTTAGAGTCAAATCTATACCATTTACTATCACTTTCAAAACCCATCAAGATTTGGCCTAGGCTTAAGCTTTTAGTCCTCATGTCTTATTCCTCTTTCTTTTTCTTCATGTACTCCAGGGAGTAAGGGTGTTTTTAGTCCCTGAAGCTTGCCAAGATTATTCTCACGTAGGCCTTTTTTTCCTACTGATCTCTGTCCTGGGAGCACTGGCTCCCGCTTTTCCCATGGCAGGTCTTTTACTTAATAGTATCTTATCAGAGAAGTCTTTCCTAACAGCCAAAAAACAGTTTACTCTCAATCACTATCACTTTGTGCTTATTTTATTCTTACTTTTTTCATGATCCTTATCATTTTCTGATATCATTGTTGTTGTAATTTGTTTACTGTTTGTCTCCCTCTGATGGAACAAGAGACCCAAGAGGGTAAAAGCTTTCACTGGTTTACTCACAGGGGTGTCTCCAGCCCAGAACATAGCAAGCTGTGAATAAATAACTATTCATTTAAAATGATGGCCTTGAATAAGGCACATTATAGTAAGATTTTTAAAATCCCAGACTGATTACATTAATATCCAATGCCAAAAGGAGAAGGAAAATATATATGAATTATCAATAACCCAAGGCAAAGCAAAGACCATAATTTGACTCTTTTATTAAGGATTATTATCACATAATATTTTCTACGAACATCTACCAATGAATAGATACACCATACATTTCTATTCCAAAACATTCTCTCCTCTCTACCCATCCTCTTAGGAACACCCAGAGATGAGAGATCAGCTCAAGGACCCCTTATTCAATTATCTTCTTTGCCTGATGACCTGGGATATAGAATAAAAAATTATCTCGATTATTTCTTTAAGGGTAAATATAAATCGAGAATAATTTTGCAAAGATTTTCCATAGGAAAAAAGATCCAAATGAACCAACTTCTAACACTGGTCAAGTACAGATCCCAATTAAATTTAGTCACTATGATGACAAAATGTTAAATCCTGACCACAAACTAAGGCTTTCATACAATACTGCTGCATCTCAAACTATGACACTTTAGGTTTGGTGTCTACTACAATGCCGTAAGTATATAATGTTAGAAAAAGAAACAAGTATCCTCATCAATTACAATATTTGACCAAACTGCTAGATTATGGTAGAACTAAAGCAAAGTGTTGATGTTGTTTATGACTATTTCTATATAAAAATTCTACCATATTTGATTTTACATAAAAGTTCTATTTGCTAGATGAAAAAGAGTGTTAATATATGAAATTTCTAAAGAACTATGAAAACATATTATTCATATTATTTGTAAGTGAGTCTCCAATAGGTCCTGAGAAATCATAATTCTATAAACACCTATCATGAACTGGCCAAAACATTCTGAAAATAAGTGCCCCTTGTTACTGTAATAGTAAAATAATTTTATTCAGAGTAAACTATTCCTGGTATTTTTCTACTGTTAAGTCAAGATAATAGACATTTGTGTATGTCATAAGGATGTGAAAAATATTTCTAAATTTAATACCACAGAAACATAGAAATTTGACATTAAAAGTGAACTTGTCTAAGAACTTTACCAAAAGTCTTATTTCTAAATAAGATCTACACAAGAGTTTAAAAGGGCTGGTTTGGGGAATATAGTAAGGTAACTTCTTTGATTTATTCAGAAAGAATATACATTTTGAAAATTTACTTGCACTCTCCTTTTAAATATTTTCAGTATATTTAAAAGAAAGATGTCTTGCCATTTGCCATCCTCCAGAATGGACCTGGAGGACATTATGCTAAGTGATAAACGCTAGACCTAGAAAGAAAATTATTACAAGATCTCACACGTAGACTCTAAGAAAAGAACGGCCAATTACATAAAGAATAAAACAGTGGTGGGGGTGGAAATATTAGATGTTGGTCAAAAGATATATGCAAAGGAGTTGAACAGTCTGATGTACTACAAGAAGACTACAGCTAATAATAGTGTATTATACTCAGAAATGTGGATATATGACTAGATTATAGCTACTCTTGCTATGGGATAGAAAATGGGTAACCAACCATGTGAAATGATGGATATATTTCCCACTAAAGTAACCATTTTAATATATGTATCTTATAGCTCATTTTGAATCAAGTATACATAATAAAATTTATTTTTCAAAACACAAAAATGAGAAAAAACATAATGAAATGACAGACCAACGAACTAAAACTATACATAAAATAATGTGAATTTGCAGGAAAGAAATAATGCAGGAAAGAAATCCTGTACTGATAGGAAACTTTTAAGCTACAGGCTACTTTTCATGTGTAACTCAAAAAATGAAAAGAGTGAAGTAATACAGAAACTCTATGGGTAACATTAATGCGTGGCCTATAAAAAATTTACAAATGCTTGGACCACCCTTAGTCTGGAGAAAATACAGATGGACTTTAAGCACTTCCGTAACCCTCAAATATGATATAAGCAGCACAGATGTGTACAGCTAATCTACTCCAAAGTTGTTGGAAATTTACCGTTTTATGGAAATCTAGGCAGGGCTTTCTTTCCTTTGCCTTGTTATATGGCTATGGTATGGAGAAACAAATTATATGTGTGTGACTTACAAAGTGTTTCACACATAGCAGATAGCCACCTTATGACCACAGTCAATTCCAACATTGTCTCTAAGGCCAGACTTGGAGTCATCAATGCTATAATATTTGGTAATACTATATAACTTCATTCACCACATCAATGTCTTCTTGATTATTTCCCTAATAATTCCATCTACTGTCATGTAGGTTTAGTCTATTTTTGAATTCTTTTCTTATATGTTCTGATTGCATACTCATCCTCTTTCCTCACTCCTATTTATCTTTCAAACCTCTGGCCAGTTATCAGTTTCCTAGAAAAGTGCCATGTAGTTTCCGTAATCTAAGTGCTCTTTTCAGGCATACTCACAATACAGTGTACTTGCCCATGACAATTATCATGGATTACTGCAATAGCCTGTTCGCTAGCCTGGCTCAGCTCACAGGAATGCGAGCTGTTTCCGTGTTTACATTGCTCACTCTTACACCCAGAGCATCGTGGCAACATATGCATGTGTGTCAAATACTAAATTTTTGTGATTTAATAACTGGGTGCATAAATGGATGGAAGGAAGAGGTTATCAAGTAGGTCATACTTAATCTAAATCCTAAATCACAGAAGATGAGAGTTCATTAGCTAGACATGAGGTAGGAAGGGGACAGTCCAAGGAAAGAGAGCTACATATGTAAAGGTCATGGGAGTTTGAGAAAAAAGGGATGGTTAGAACCATGACATATCATTTTCGTAGGTACACACAGTAGGAAAAAAAAGTTCAAGGGGACTATAAAAAGAAATGAAGATGGAAAATACCCACACCATACGTAATGTGCGGTCGAGAAATAAATAGGATCAGCTGAACAAAGCCTACTGCTTGGTAAAAGTTCTGCAGTTACCACTTTGGGAAAATTTAGGAATTGGGGAAATATTGTTTTTTTTTAAAAAGTAATTGTTTTATATAATCATCTTATTTTAAAATAAGTTGACAAAAACTATATAAGATTTTTAACAAGTACTGAAACTCCCAAATGCTTGTCTAGCACTTCTCAAAGTATACTCTACGCAACACTTGTCCCACAATATGCTCCATGAAGATAAAGAATCTCTGGTCAAACACTTTTCAGAGGAAAAAGTACATTTATATACTTCCTGCTGAATGATTCACAATGCATACACGTATTGACATATTAAAATATAAATTCCTACAATGAAGAAACTGATTTAACAATTTTAGTAACAAAATTTACTTATCTATCCCATATTTGTGCATGTTTAATCTGTTATTAACATGACCACATAGTACAGGGTGTCCGAAAGCACCCATAAAGTTGCCATAGATAGGGAAAGTGAAAAATCATAGCTAAATGCACATTTACAATATATTCATTACAAAATTTTAAAAAATATTTACAAAATGTTTTGTACACGTAGGCCACCTCTTCGTAAAATTTTGTAATGAATATGATACCATTTCATTCCGTCTTCTTATTAAATTAGCTATAAAGTTGATTTTTTAAAAAATGATACTATTAAAAAGACATAAGCATTACTGGTAAGGAATTAAGGTACTGTCCTTTTTTAGTTTTGAGAGTTCTTCATTCCCAACTTTAGAAAACTTCCAGAAAAACTAAAATTATATTTGGTACAGCAGATTTTAAAATTCAATGATTATTTTGGGAAAAAGAAAATATTTACTATGATCTTCTAAGACTACAGTTACCAAAGTACTAAATCTAAACTCAAAAGTCCTTATTTATT
Source organism: Nycticebus coucang (assembly GCF_027406575.1). Taxonomy (NCBI): domain Eukaryota; kingdom Metazoa; phylum Chordata; class Mammalia; order Primates; family Lorisidae; genus Nycticebus; species Nycticebus coucang. The sequence continues at coordinate 27,637,973 of NC_069785.1, read as the reverse complement.
ATACATCAAAATATTCTACTGTTCTTATTTCATGTTTTGGTTTATGAAAATGAAGATAAGAAGAAAACATGACTTAGAATTTTCTATCATTAAGTGCTACAAGAGAAACAGTTTTAGCAAGCACTATGTGCAAATACTTCTGATGAAACAAAATGAGAAGTTCAAAATAATTACATTAGCAGCTCAGACTAACGGAATAAAGTAACCCCATTTCTTAAACACTGATCATCTGATGAAAATGAATGTACTTAATGTTAATCCAACTTTAACAAGGACTAACGAGTTCCTTTGTCTATCATTTTATTTCTTTTACAGATACTGCTGTTGGACTGAATTTTATTTGCTTTACTAATCATGGATATTACATGGATTATGTTCCATCTTAGAACATGAGACTTTCTATATTTGGAAGTTTCTTGCTAACATGTCATGGAATGTAAAACCTATGGGACTTTGGGACCTTGATTTAAGCCTGTGGTGCTAAAGATGCAGCTTTTCATTTGCAAGTAATCATTCCAGCTATTAAAGCTATAGTAAAGTAAAAAACTTAAATCCACATGTTACTATTTTTCATTATATTTTGAGTATGCAGTGGTCAGCATTACACAGTATTTTTTTAAGTTTCTATGACTGTATTTTTATTCTTTATTTTTTTTTTTGTGGTTTTTGGCGGGGGCTGGGTTTGAACCCACCACCTCCGGCATATGGGACCGGCGCCCTACTCACTGAGCCACAGGCGCCGCCCTATGACTGTATTTTTAAAAGAAGACAGATATTTAGAATTTAACTTTCCAGAAAATTTTTTACCGGGTAAGCATGTGACTGAGTTTATAGATAACATGTTTCTGGAAAAACAAGACTATGTACAGTTAACTTTACTGCAGAAACTGAAAAGTTAAAGACTTGCTAACCCCTCTAAGAATTAACTAGTTAACAAAGTTCAAATGTAAATAACTGCATTTTGTAAATCAAATACTTGGACAACTACAATTTTACTAATAAACTTTATAATAAAGTACCACTGCTATCTCACCTTACTGAAGTATGACATGTACAATGACAACAATCTTCAAGTTTTGTGCTGTAAATTTCAAGATGCCTTTTTGGAATCACAAAATAAATCAATTAACTCCACCTAAATAAAACACTATGTAAAACAATGTTCCTCATAGTTGTTTCCCCCCAGTTAAGGAACAATCAGTGTTTCCACATTGTATTTCTTTCAAGGTCTGCTCAGTCCTTTCCCTGGTCCTCGAGTTCATTTCCCACACAGGCTCTCCTGTGGCCTTTAACAAACACATACTTCATAACTTCTGTAGATCCAAACCTAACTCACAAGGCTAAGATGAAACTGGGCAAAGCTGCAACATATATGAAATGCTTGATTGAATCTGGATTTTTCCCTTAATATATGAAAGATTTTAATAATCCTTAAGAAAAATATAAACATGCTCACACACCACATTTCCCAAAGGAGGCAGGGAAGCCAAAGGGAGAGCAAGAAAGGAAGAATTGGGGAAAGACGGACTTCATTTAATAATCCAATGCAAAAACATGCAAGTTCAGTTGTGTTCAAAAAAGCAAACAAACTGATCAAATATCACCATGTAGTTCTAATTGGCAAGTAAGGGTTTGGTGTGGACATGTAGACCTGGATACTCTAGTATAATCCTGCTGGAATTATAGTTGGTAGACTCTTTTGGAGGGCAATTTAGCAATAAGAGAAATCCATTGAAAAAACATTTAAAATTTACAAGTTAACAATTGGAAAAGGGTATAGATGCAAATAGAGTTATTCATAATAGTATTTTTTCTAATAGGAAAACATGTAAACAGGTTTCAGCAACAGGTTAAAGAAATGATTCATCATAAGTCAAAATTAAATTTATGATGTAGGCATTTATTTAATGGCATGAAAAGAGGCTCATGATGAATTTAAAAAACAGATAGCATAACTGCTGGTACAAATAAAAACACAGAGTCCGCTGTGCATAGTGGATTCCTCTTTGCTAACATGTCTTAAATAGTTGTCCGATATTTAGTGCAGACAAAAAACAAAGATTATTTTCCTTTAATATAAACCGTAAATCTCTCTCTGTATCCAAACTAAGAGATTATATAACATGAGATTTTCTGAACCACAACTTCATGGAAGGCATATTAACCATTTAAAATTTTCATAAACTGTAAGTCACTCATAATTTATAATAAATAGCATTATGCCAAGAATCTCACTTGAAGAATTTCAATTGACTTTTCTGGTACCAAGAGAAAACTAAATAGCCATATACATATACCATGCAGCATACATGTGGAAATCTCAAAATATTCAACAATTTTTCCCCCATTAAATGTCCAAGTTATCTATGTCAATGGTAGTAGGGCTAGTTTATAGTTTTTAATATACATGTTATTTATGCACACATATGGAAACCTCGATTGACAAGAAACATGTTTCTAATTTTTTCTATGACATTTTTTACATATTAAATACAGGTAGACATAGCTCAAAATAGGGAAGACATTCCAATATCTTGTCCCTTCTAACCTCAAAATCTGAGAAAGCTATCTTACTAGAACAGCACTTACTAAAAAGTCCTGAATAGGAAAGATGGTTATTCTACTCCCCTGTCATGTGAGGCCCCGTTTACTCCAGTAATTCTTTCTCTTCCCTAAGGACAGTGACATTTTGTTACTTTTTGTTGCTATATCCTCAATGCTTTGAATGTGCTCTATACACAGTAGGTGCCCAATAAATAGATTTTGAATGAACAAATGACAATGAATAAATAGAAAAAATAAAACACAGCACCAAAGTCACAGAAAACAGAGGCTACTTCAAACTCTTTGGCAGCAACTATAGGTGAGAGAGGGTTGCTAGAGAAAGAGATAGGAGAGACAGAGTAGTTCTTTTAAACGTGTAAAAGGGCAAAGGGAACTGATTGCTCGCATCTTCTCTTCCTCCGCCTGTACTAAGTAGTAGCAAGCATGGGGGTTAGGTAGTGATAATGACTACAGAAAATTTTGCTTGAGAGAGGAAATACCACTAGCCAAACTCAGGCCAAACAAATGAGTAAAGGCAAACTTCAGCCAGGCCTGTGGTAAACCACATTTAGACAAGCTCACATATAAAAGTAAGTACAGAATCAAGATACCTTTGTCTAATGAGAAAAACAACATGCATACTTAATAGTGACTACCTATAAGTAACTTATAAATGAGCTGAACAGTAAACTGAATGTAGTTTTCCTTGATTCACAACTATCAAGAACAATCCCATGTATTAAAATAATACACCTATGTTAAATTAAATTAAAATATACATCTATATGAGAATGATAACATACTCTATCTCAAAATATTAATTATCTCTGAACAGTATGACATGATACAATTTTTTATTTTTGCTAAACTGCATTTTAAAATTTTCCCATCATACCCATGTATTCCTTGATGTTTATAACAGTTTAAAAAATAAAATGACACATTGTAAATGATTAAAATATGGTGTTTCAAACATTTTGTTTCATTTTGCAATTTACAGCTCCTTTAGAAAAACGAGGCTGAAGTTTAAATAGCCTTTTAAAAAATTCATTTCTTTATTTCATTTGTGTTAAAATATTTAAAATTCTTAAATAAGTTATTCAGTGAAATTTTAAAAAATCTTAAAAAACAGTTATATATAAAATAGATGCTCATCTAAAACAGTATTATTACCAAATATAACCTAATATCATTTTAGATAAATTGTTGAAGTAAACAGAAGATAATACTTACAATATAGTAATTTGAACCTTCTAATAAATGTGATATTTATCATTTCTTGGAAAAAAATCTCCCTCTTAGAAATCTCATTTTAAGGCCAATGATCAATTACCAAAACCTGCATAAACTCTACTCTTTCTTTAGCTCTAAATATTTTCCAGGTTAGGAATATATAAAATTTTTAAATGAGGCTAGGTAATTTTCCAGGGCATAAAATTACTCCAAGTGACCTTAGAAGAATAGTTTGGATCTGGATTTAATAAAGGAAGGTAAAGTCAATCTCAGTAAGACAGAATTGGGGAAGTCACCAAAGTAAGGCCACACTGGGTGATTAAAACCACAGTTCTTCATTTTTCATAAATCCTCTAGTCTTCACTGATCAGGAAAATCTTGACCATTGCTACGTTAATCTCAATGGCCTCTACTGATAGAAAGGTAAACAACTGCCCTTTAAAGACTACCAGCACGTCATATTTGTATAAGATATTTAGTATCAAATAAAATAAAAATCTGAAATGATTTCATTTCATTATTCAATAGTGATCTGAAATTTCCTAAATTTAATTTTCACACTTAATCCAAGAAAGCCAAATTATCTAATTTCTAAACAAAACTGTCCTTGTTGCTATATGCTAAAGTGAGTAACATCAGAAAGGTAAAATTCCTTAAGTATTAATTTATCATAAATTAGCACTTGTTTTTTGGTAGTTAATAAACAAGCACTTAGCACAATTCTCAAACTTTAAGAAATCCACTTAATTAACACTCAGATAAAGGACACACCTACTTAATTGGGATGACTGCATAAGAACACCTCAGTATAACATTTAACTCACCAAAAAAAAAAATAAATAAATTAATGTCAAAACAGGTTCTAAATGGCATGCCTGATGATTTCTGCAAATCTTATCACAGTAGTTAATAGATGTGAATTGATAATTGAGGCATGTTTCCTGCTATGCAACATTTTGTTCACGTAGGCTCTTACTTTTATATTATTATGGCTGAAAAAATCCATCGAGCTTGATTCAAATTTCTTAAAGAATTGTTTTTTATAAATTTGTCAAAAATAAATTTTGAAAGTAATCATTAAAATAACATGCTGTATGAGTTTGATTAATCAATATATATCATTATTTTTATTGCACTTCATAAAGTCTGTTCTTTCAAAAGTTATTTTTAAACAGACTTGGTTTACTTCACACTAAATCACTAAATTCTTTGCTTTGTTAGATTCAAACCAGTATTCTACACAGGGAATCAAGCAACTTATTGAGCAAGAGTGTAAGTTTTCTTCTGTTTTTCTGTTTTACTACAGCCACATGTTCATGTTAACCTCTACACTAGAAGCTCCAGAAGCAAAACCAAAACATAAATGTGTACCACCTTATAGTATTTAAAAATTCAGACCTTAAAAATATTATACAAAATATTCTGTCTTTGGCAAAAACACTGGTAAATTAAAGGAATGAACAAATTCTGCCCTATATAAGAACAAGTTTTTAGCATGACAATAATTACATCAAACAGAAGAGAAAAGAGAAGAGTCTAGTAATAAATAGAGGTGACCTATAAAATTGTCTATTATTAACAAAGGAACTATGAATTATATTTGGGAGTTCAGTCGCTTTTTGATGCACATAGTTATAGCTGTTGTTCATATTAATTTAATTAATAACCTATTGGTTTATTAAGTACTATGGCACTGACTTTAAGACATCAGGTCATTGGTTTCTTTCACAAAGATGAGTATAGCATTCTTACATTAATTTCTAAGAATAACATTATTTTTAGTTTTTTCAAATTAGGCATAAAGTATTACGGACTTAATATATATTAAGTTTCACAAGTATTTTAAAAAATAGCTTATTCTTTCCCGAAAAGTCAAAGAATATATTCTTGCTTTCAGTAGCTTTATAGAGAAATAAAAGAAACTTGAAGTAACTTAACATTTCCATAAATGTTCATGATGGCAGAAAGTTTATAATTAGTTGATCATTTGATCTAAGAGTAAAAGTACTCTCTATCCGCCATGGGTTTGATGCACACCAACATTCAACCAAGAGAAAATTTTAACACATATAGTCAATGTGTAATTATAGATACATACATGAAAGCCATGTATCCCCATATACCTAAGCATATTTACACTAGACAATCTATATATTTTATATAGACAATATAAAGACAAAATATAGACAATCTATATATTTTATACACTTAAGCAAATTTAGCAAATTCTATGTGATGGAAAAAACTGTAATGGGGATGATTAAAATTATAAGGCAATGGAGGACTAGTAGGAATATTTAATGCCTAAAAATCATCTACATTTCATAGAAACAGAAGAACCCTAAGAAAGAATTTAATTAAGAATAAATGACATACGATTTTTTAAAAAATCATCTTTAAATTTAAAACTGAAAGTCAAATTTTAAAATAAAAGACCAAAAGTTACAGAAGTATATGTGTTTAAAGATGCAAAAGTTGTACACATTAGCAAAAGAGTACATCTTGCTGTTTTGGAATAGAACAGACTGGGAACACGTAGTATACAAAGGGGAGAAAAAACAGGATTAAATTGAATGTGTGGCAAATCATAAGTCTAAGGCACTGTGCCAGGTGCTGTGATGAAATAAGCACAGCAGTGTTTCTGTGGGACTGTCTCAAAAACAAAAGAACTGATGTAGAATATGGCATTCTATGAGGTCTAAAAATTCAGTTCCTGAACTCATCCTAGAAAAGGGGTTACACACCTTATTGCTGCTTATCATTATAGTCACATTCGAAGTACTCCCCTTGGGAAACTATGCACCGATGCCACTGTCTAGGCTACCTTTCAAAGCAATTTTGGAACTATTTTGCTGGAATGGTCATCAGAACGGTCATCATACTTTGAAGGGTGGACTAGGAGCTGGTGTTGGTGACAGAGCACAGCTTCCCAAGAGGAGTATTTCAAAGGTGAATTTAGTGATATTCATCAATGAGGTATGTAATGCTTTTTCTATGATAGTTCGTGAACTTATTTCTCAGACCTTGTATTAAGGTGGGTCTTAAAAGATGAGTAAATTTCACACACTTGTAGATGTTGCTTTTAACAAGAACAGTAAGGAAAGACTACATTAAAGAGTCTGAGTTTAGCAGCAAACAATGAAATAGAATTTTGAACATGAGAACTAACTAATTATAGCTGTATTTACAGAAGACACATGAAGAGGAGAATGGTGATAAAGAGACTACAAAAATATTCAACAATCCAGGTTAAGACTCGATGAAAATTGGAGTAATTATAATTGGACTAAAAATATCCAAGTATATATTAAAGATAAAATTGTCAAAACTCAGCAATTGACTAGACAAATAGATGTGATGGAAAAGGAAGATTGAAAGTTAACCCCAAAGTTCTAAATCTTCATGACTGAAATAATGGTAGTGCTAAGTAAGACACAAGAAAGGGAGAAGCCTTTTTGACAGAGAAAACTAGTTGGGCCTGTTGTGAATTTGATACACTCTCTACATGTAAAGATGAAGGAGATATAATAGAGTTTTATTACTGATGGCTGAGGGCCATCATGTTCTCATGTACATGGGACTTTAATAATAGCATACAGCTGGGCTGCGACTGTGGCTCAAAGGAGTAGGGCGCCGGCCCCAGATACCAGAGGTGGTGGGTTCAAAGTCGCCCCTGGCCAAAAAAAAAAAAACTGAAAAAAAAAATAATAATAACAACATACAGTACACACAGAAAAGAACAGGATCAAGGCTAGGTCTTTATGAAAGACAAACAAATTGACGACTGGCAAGAGAATGAATAAGGAGAGAAAAAAAGACATTTCTGAAATATTCACTGAAAGAGGAAGTATAAAAAAACACTTATCTTGGCTTTAGGTTTGATTAATTAAATGATAATTTATTATGTTTACTTCCTATTATAGACCACCTGAAAAATAAAAGCTCAGTACATAATGGTCCCTGGCTTCAAGCAGCTCATGATCCATTTATAATCTAGGTAGCTTCCTTCACTGTTTTTAGAATGCTAAGATAAATTGCAAAATAATGAAAAATAAGACCATCTATTATTTCCAAACATCATGTCCTGGTGGTAGGAAAACTTTATGTATTATCTCAGTTAATAAATAATAAGAAATTATATACATAAAAGGTAAAGATTAAAATGAAATAACTGATAAAGTGGAAACTTAAATCTTGTAGAGTCCAAAGACAGATACTCCCAAATACTTGGCAAAAAGAAAATGGAAAATATGAGGGGTGTTGGTAATGGATAGCACTGACAGGATTAAGGAGAAGGTGAAAAAGTAAAGAATCATCATGGAAGAGAAGTGAACAACATGAATAGAAAACTAATTGCAAAATGAACTTGTGGACAAAAAGTTTTTAAATAAAGTTCACCAAAAACCTTTTGGTTCTTGTTCTTTACTCAAAAACAAAATAGAAGACTAACCAGTCAGAGTTATTATAGATATATTTTATATTCTCATTAATAAGATTGTAAAAAAATTAGATAAAATTATACATGTATTTGTAAATGATAAATGGCCAATCCAGACTGCTTACTGTTGGTTCGACAATTCAATAAACAGATTATATAAAATAAATCAGTTCCAGCATAAAAAGCCTAAAAGAAAACATCATATTATGCTGTAAATACACATAACTTAATAGTGTCCTCCATAAGATTTTTATCTATGAAACTATCTTTTAGCACAGTAACTGGCACATTTAAGATGTTCCGTAAATGTTGTTGAGTTAATCAAGAAGTAAAGAAACATTCTTAGTAATCTTACTTTCATCTTGTAAAAAATGGTTTCTAATAGGTACAAAGCTGTGCAAAACTCATGGCTAAGCTCCCCACACATACATAAAGTATGTCTAGTTAATAGTCTTTATCCTCAAAAAACAAGCTATTCAGATTATTTGATAGAGTAAAAAATTATACTTCTTTAAGGAAAAAATTATTTTCTATTTTTATTTGTATATTTTTCTCATTCACATGAATTCAATCAATAGCCAAAACATACAATGTATCCATCCTTATTACATCTTTAATTATTTCTTAGAGTTTAGCTTAATTATCCAAAAATTTATAGACATGATATAAAGAAGATTTTCCAAAAGTTTTAAGGTGTGTATTGGTGCAGGTGGGTGGGGAGGGGGGGTGAGGTATGGAAGGAGACTCAGAATTTGACTGAGAAAGGCTTTCCCTGTCTTGGTCAGGAATGCCAATCCACAGCCTACAGGCCTCCTGTGGCCCAGGATGGCTGTGAATATTGCCCAACACAAATTCATAAACTTACGTACAACATTATAAAATTCGGGACGTGATTTTTTGGGGGAACTCGATTGTGTGGTACTTGAACATGAATGCTGTAGACGACAACGTCATCTTGCAATGTTGTGTAAAATATACATACACTCTCGCTGTTTGCACTCGTGTGTGGCTTCGGTTTTACGGCAGTGGGCAGCTTCCAGTGTGTTATCTTTCAAGCATAGACAAATTCACACCATTGGATGTTACATGTGCTTATGGTGACTCAGTGAGGCAGTGATTAGTGATTACCAATAATACTTCAACCTACCATTGCAATGTTAGGCATTTAATGTTATTTAGAAGTCAGGAAAAGATTCTTATTTAATTATTAAGGGTACTTTCACACCTCAGCAGTGCCTCACATTGTGCCCTCTGCACCTTATAACTGGTCCTCCACCTAACCCTGCATTGGCAGCCCAGATATGGAAGGTCTCAAACCCTGCTTTCTATTTCCCTATTAGTTTTCATAATAAAAGTAAATATAGTCTTTTTATCTATTTATTTTTATTTTTATTTTTTTTTAAGTCCCCTGAGGGGGTGCACCATTCCTGGAAGTACTGCAATACTGGGTCGATGCGTGGAGTGGACGGAGCAAGCTCCTATTACAACCACCTGCTCCAAAAATCCATTTAATATATTGTTCTTGGATAGAGGACGTATCAGATATTAAACTGATAAGAACAAATACTATACTAGATCTTAGCCAAAAGGCCAAGAAGCGATCTAGCTATTTTTTTTTTTTTATCCCAGATTGGCTTTTGCAACATCTCAAAAAAAACCAAACCAAAACAAAAAAAAACCCAGAACACTAAAAAAGAAAATTTATAGATGGCGGAAGATTGTTGAATGAAAAGTAGATGATGATTACTTCTTTGTACAGGTAAACAGTAAGGCACTCTGTGTAATTTGTAGGGAATTTGTGCAAGTGTTCAAAGACTGTAATTTGGAAAAGCATTACGCAAAAACACGCTGCCAAATTCAATGCATAAAGAAGGATTGTGTCATAAGGTCAAAACAGCAGGGCTGAAAAGAAGTCTGTCTTCTCAACAAAATTTTTAAAAAGTTGTAACTCAGATAGATTCCATTGTAAAAGCTAATTATGTGGTAGCATAATTGATAGCAAAAAACTCAACAACCACTTACTGATGGTGAGTTTATCAAGCCATGTATGAAAAGCATGGCACATATAATTTACCCTGAAAAAGGGGGGGATATTTCTAATATCAGTTTGTCCCATCCTATTATAGTCAGGTTAATAGAAAAAATTAGAAAATCTACTGAAAAAAGTGTAGAGAATAAAGCAGCTAATTTTAAATTTTATGCTTTGATAATGGACAACAGCATTGATGCTACAAATAAGTTCAACTTGCCATTTTTATTAGAGGTATTGACGAATATAATGTTACTGAAGAAATGGCTTCTTTAGTACTGTTAAAAGACACAACTAAATCAAGGGATTTATAGGGAGCAGTAAAAAACATGTTAAAGTGATTTTCTTTGTTCACTGTCAACATATCTAGGTATTACTGATAGTGTCCTGGCAATGGTAGGTAAAAGAGAGGGGGAGTTGAAAAATTAATAGAAGATGATGCAACTGCCACCCAAAACTCAAGTTTGATGAAGCATCATAGCATAGTACATCAAGAAAATATATGTGCAAAAAGCTTTAAAAATGGATAACACCATGCAAATTGTTATCAAGAGCGTGTATTTCATAAGGGCCAAGGGACTGAATCATCACCATTCCAGGAAATCCTTAAAAGTATTGGTGCTGCCCACGGTGACATCATTTACTTTTCAGAAGTAAGATGGCTAAGCGGAGGCCAAAGGTTGAAAAGATTTTATCATTTACAACACGTTATCAAGTCACTTTGGTATCAAACAAAATTTGGGTCAGAAATAGACAAAGAAAACTGGTTTACAGGTTTAGCATTTTTAGTGGATTTAATCCCTCATTTAAATGAGTTAAACATGCATCTTCAATGTGAAAACCAATTTATTAATACAATGTTCCAAACCATAACAGCATTTCAATGAACCTGAAATTATGGTAAACTCAAATTAAGGCAAATAATTTTATGTATTTTTAACATGTTGGCCTAAAGCAGACCTGTGAATGGTGAAAAATATGCAGCCTTGATATTGAAATTTGGAAACAGATTTCAAGATTTCTGTGAAAATAATATCTGGGTGCATTTGCAACTTCATTTTGAGTCTACATAAATACGTCACCTGCCAATTTTCAAACGAAATGCATATAGCTGTAATCTGACATTTAACTTACCATCTCTCTTCACTGGACTTTTATAGATCCTATCTTCCCAAAGGTAAATATCACTGGCTTCAGAATCAAATCCCTATCTCATTGGGAAGCTATATATTTACTCCTGAATTACTAAAAAATATTTAATTAAGACTTCTTTTGGAATTCCTTTTAAGGTCAAGTTTATGAGCTATGCAGTCAGTCCTATTTTTTAAATTACTTAATAAGGCTTTTCACACTTCTTCACAGAAGTACTTCTAACTGCAAAGAAATATAAAAAACACTGGAATAAGGGGAAAGATGACAATTCATAGAAATAAGAACAGAAAAAATGCTACAATTGGCATTAAACATAACGTTTTAAAGAGAAGTGGGACACCTGATAAAACATTTGTTAATAATTTAAAAATTATTAACATACAATTAAAATCAAGAATCTTATTTTCAAAAATCATTTGGAAGCACGCATAAGAAAACTGTTGTCATGGAAACAGGCAGTGCAAATGGCAGTAAATCCATAAGAAAATGTCAGTGCATCTCAACAATGAGTGAATAAAAATGCCACTTATGAAATAAACAACACAACGAAAGAAAAGTACGACGTTATTTAAAATGTTTTAAAACTATAAATTCCCTTCTACAAATTATATTTAATAATGAGTCAGGTAAAAATAATAATAAACACTGGTACTAAAACAAAGCAAAAAGTATTCTCCATCAAGCATTGATTAGGGAATTAAAAATACTACTACTATTATTGGGTTTAATAACTGCAAATTCAAACAAGTATATCATGCATAGTATGCTATTTATATTTATATTATAATATTACATAAATTACACTTAGGAAGTACACAGTACACAGCATTTGCAATCGGTAACTTTTTTTGAAGAGCTAATGTCCATTAATAAAATACAGTAGAACCCTTCTGTAATATGCAATTGGTAACTTTTTATGAAGAGCTAATGTCCATTAATAAAATACAGTAGAACCCTTCTGTAAATTGACAACTCAAGGGAATGTAACAAACTAGTCAACATGCAGAGGTGGTGAACATGAGGATGTAAGCCTACTGAACTGATATGTATATGTGGTCCAAGTTTGATCTGTGAAAATTAGGTCAACTTAAAGAGATAGGCAATGTAGGAAGGTGGTTAATTATGGAGGTTCTACTATGGTATATTATGATATTGTTGCATTGCTTTTAGCCAAATTAGTCTAATAACTTATGGATGTAATATTCGCAAGAAAATTAAATGATTAAAAGATAGATATAAGTTAATATCAAGAATTTATTTTTAAAATCCAAGCTTAATTAATTAGTTAATTAATTATTATTTAAGACAGAAGTAGTATAGACACGCCATCATAGCTCATTGCAACCTCAAACTCCTGGGCCCCAGAGGTCCCTCTGTCCCAGCCTTCTCAGTAGTGGGGACTGCGGCTTACAGGCCACCACGCCCATTAAGTTTTCTTCACTTGAGACAGGTCTTGCTCTTGCTTAGGTTGTGCTCCTGACCTCAGGCAATCCTCCCACCTCAGCAGCCCACAGTACGAGCCATGGCATCAGGCTAAGTAAAATTATTTTAAATTTGAAAATTCATAAAATCAGGATAGATCCCGTGAAACAGTAAATATTTAACCAAATTATACCAAAATCACACAGCCAAAGTTTTATGTCAGACCCAGTATAAGCAAAGGCAAGAACATAGATCATATACACCTTACATTATCTTATATTGTCATTTAAAAAATGTTTCCTGTACAAAAATCAGCTCTATGAAACACACTTTTTGTGCATATCTAATGTCCACGAGGAAAGACTGACCTACATGCTCACATTTATGATAAACCTGTGTCCTTAGAGAAAATTAAAACTTCACATAATTATAATAAAGTGTTCAGGTTAATGGAGGAATTAATTCTCAAACATACTGGCATTATGTTACTTACATAATATTAAGGAGTTAATAGGTTTAAAAATAGGACATTAAATAGGTAGTGTCTAGGTTTCATTCTTCCTTTCTGAATAACGTGTGCAGTTCTTATGGCAGTTGACATAAGTAGTACTTTGTCTTATACTCCAAAAGAACACCCAATCAAATTTAAGGCTGCCACAGAAATAAACAGGTTTTATACTTGTATGGCCTTGCTACATAAAAGTAAAATAAAACCTTAATTCATTTTCCTATTTTTTTATGATTTTAAGTATTTCAAATGAGATTTTGATGAAGGAAATGCATTCTTTTAATTAAATATAAATATGAATTGGGACAGACACTATAATACCAGTTTGTTTTAATTATTAATTCTCTCTATATTTGTCCTTATCTTCAAAAGCAAACCTCTATCCTAATACGTCTGTCATTTTCTTCTTATAGCAATCCTTGTACCCTAATTTTCCTACTACCGCTATACAATACCATTATTATTTTCATGTTTCTAATCTTTCAATTTGTGTCTAATAATTTTCCCCCTTTAGTTTACCAACATATATAGTCTTCTAATATCTACAAACTTCTAAATAGTAGTTCAAAAATCTTCAAAAATGGTCATAAAATAACAAAAATTGATAGTATTTGTTACTCCAAAGCTATAAAAACCATTTCAAGAGAAGTTCTCATTTTGTTCCTTATGCCATTGTTAGGTTCATTCCTTTTGAAAATTGGTAGGTCCCAAAGCCTCTGCTTAGAGGTGCAGTTTGCATGGACTAAACCCTGTCTGCAAGTGTGCAATATGAAACTATGGATAAATTGTCTAACACAGGATAGGGCTCGGCTCAGAGTGGGGCACGCAAAACTTGTCAGCATGTCTATGATACTTACATCACAGTTACTTTCCATTTTTATAAAAATAAAAGATCTTGGATATGTATGCTTTTCCTACAAAAATGCATGATAAAGAATAAATGATAAAAGAAAAAGCAAGTATTAGTTAAATTTTGATTTTAGTGAAAATTACTGTAATACTTTATCTGTAAAGACAAACATCATGGTTGTGTCTTAAAGTACTCTGCAGAATCTATACATTTCTCTTCTGAGATTCATACATTTCTGTAAATTTTATTCCTATTTTAGCACTTACTGATGTGTATAATATATATATACACATATAAATATAAAAGTACAAGATCATAATTGTAAATCTTAAATTTTAAGAACACACCCATATGACCAGCACTCAAAGCAGGAAAAAATGTTAGAAACACCTAACACTTCAGGTATTACCTGCTCTCGCAAGACAAATCACTACTCTGACCACTACAGGGTGTCCCAAAAGTCACTGTTCCTAAGGAAAATGAGAAATTGCAGCTAAACTTACCTTTATTTAGAAATATTTATTTATAAAATTTTACTGAGGTGGCCAACATGTAGAAATATTTGTAAAATATTTTGTAAAATTTTGTAACAAATATCTGGTAAATAAAGTACAGTTAGCTACAATTTCCCAATTTCGCTACATATGGCAACTTTTGGGACACCCTTTATTATAAGAACAAAAATTAGTTCTATGAAATACTACATGTACATGGAATCATATAGCATTCACTCTTTTACCCCTGGCTGCTTGGTCTAAATAGCATATGTGTAAGGTTCATTCACAACTTATTTGCAGTTAAGTCATTCTTAGTGCTGTATAGTACCCTGCTGTGCACTGCACAATATAATTTTACATTCTACTGTTGATGGGCATTTGAGTACTTGTCAGTTTGGGACTGTTGCTAATAAATAGTGCTGTCTTGAAATTCTTGCATGTCTTTTGCTGAACACAGTACACATTTCCGTTGGGTATGCTTTCAACTTCTGGAATACTGCAAATGATTTTCAAAAGATGTTACATAACTTAACATTTCTTTTAGCAGTGTATGAGAGTTAATCCCTTACTTGTCAACACACAGTATTGTCAATCTTTTTTCACTTTAGTTGTTCTGGTGGATGTACAGTGGTATACTATGGTTTTAACTTGCATTTATTTGGTGACTAATAGATTTGTCATATTTTTAGGTGTTTACGGGCCATAGGGTATCCCCTTTTGGAAATTACTATTCAATTGTTTGGCACATTTTTATTGGATTACATTTTTTTATAGATTTGAAGGTATTCTAGCACACTGTATTACAAACATGCTCTTACTTTGTAGTTTACCTACTCTGTTAATATTTTCTTCTGATAAGCATAACTTCTTAATTTTAGTAAGGCAAAATTCATCATTTTTTCCTTTGTGATCATAGTGTCTTATGTTCTACTTTAGAAATGTTTATTTTTTTAAAGTCATAAAGGCAATCTCCTATGTTTTTATCTCCAGCAGCTCTATTTTCTTACCATTGGCATTTAGATCTCCAACCTATTTGTGATTGATTTTTGAGAATGTTGTAAGGAAGAACTCAAGATACAAATCTGTAAATATACTTCCCATTTGGCTCCTCAATTAACCCAGTCTATCCTTTCACAAACGCACTCCAGGGTCACTTTTATCATAAATGACCTGACAGTTTCAGTTTCGGTTTGTACTCTTTTATTGAGTAGTGTTATTTGTCTTCCATTGGTCTAACCTAGCAGCAGTACCAAGATGTCTAAATGGTCTTGTTATCTGGTTATGCAGATCACCTAGCTGTGTTTGTCTTTATTTATATGTTCAAAAAACAGAGATCACATGGTTTTCTGAGTCAAACTTCTCTCATACTTAGAATAAAATCTAAATTCCCTACTACTGTCTACAATGCCTATCATGTTCTAGCCACCGCCCACCTTCTCTGATTTTTCCTTGCCCTCACTCACTACACTCCTACTATACTGGCCTTCTAGAAGTACTGTAGCTCTTCTTGCTGGAAGGCGCTTTCCCCACACGGTACCATCTTTGCATGGCATATTTCCTCACAAATAGCAAGCCTCAAACAGGCCTTCACTGACCAACAATGCTTCTCCTCCTGAAATACTGTTAGGAATTGAGTTGCTTATTACTTTTCTTGGCCAGTAGAACATAAACCTCAAAGGAGTAAGCATTCTTTACAGGTCCGATTTCATTGTTTCATTTTAAGAACCTGGATATATAAAGGTTCACTACATATTTGTTGAAATAAATATTAAGAGAGTCTGTATAATACAGTAGATACAAAACTATAAATTGGGAAGAGTACATGGAATATGTAATTTAAGAATGTTAAGATAATTTGAAAACTGGATTAATTATTATAAATACCAAATAATATAGTAGATATAATACAAAACTATAGATTAAGGTACATATATAGATAATACGTACTTTAAGAACGTTAACATCATTTGACAATTGGATTATTATAAATAACAATTTCACTGTCACTTTCCAGCTCAACTTGAAAGTTTAATTTTATCACAAACAATAAATGTCTGAAGAATATATCCATACATAGGTTATATATAACATGCCACAGCACAGTTATAATAAATCACTACTCCATTTCAAACAGGGATAGCCTTTGAGCCATAACAGGTTTATAAACTACCATAAGTTTCTTCTTTCTGAATTTCAGAATAAAGATAATATGCAATTATTTTAAATTCTCAGGAATTATCTGTTAAAACAAGTATACAAAATCTAGTCTGAAAGCAGGACTGAACAAACACCAATTATTCTGATGAATGACAGAGTTAACTAATGAGATTGATTAACTATACTTCTCAAGTTTAATCTCCATCATAAACATGGTAGAGGTACAAAACTATGAATTTTGTTAAATAGTTTATTTCAAATAATAGTGTTATTTTGCAATAAAATATTCTTAAATATGCCCGTTTCAAATGAAGAAAATTTTATATATAAATTGATTACTATATTTCTGAATAAAAAATTTCATACAGTGGACTATTTTAGTTGTTGTGAACAGAAAAAGAATAGAAAAAAGGTCATAAATACTATTTATTTATATACATTGGAATTTATAAAATATTAATACTGGTATTATGAGCAATAAACTATTACTATTTCTCTAAATAATATACATCATAAATTATAATAAAATCACATATAACAATGTTTTCAAATATTTAATAAATACTTCGTTTAAATATTTTAATGGTAAAAATTAAATAAGTTTTTTATTTTCAATTCCAAATTCTAACCACAACACAATCTAAAGTTCTACAGACAATCTATAGTTCTAACATTTAGAAACTTTACTAACTTTTAAATCCACAGAGATAAAATAAAAATAAAATTTAAAAATAAGCGAGTCAGGTAGAAAGCCTTCCTCCTCAAAGTAACTTACGGTAAGCAACAATTAGCCAGAAAATATAATGCATAACCTACAGAAAAAGTTTATAATTATAAAAATAACTGTATCTATTATACATATATAATAATTATAGTTGTCTTTACTAGTACACTATAAATTATTTTTATTCCTGATAAGAAGACTAAATTCATTTCAAGTTTTTCTAAAATTCCTATTAAGGTTGATTGTTAAAAAAAATGATTCTAATGCCCGTTTGGAAATTAAACATTTTATAATTTTCTAAAAGGATACAAATAAGAAAGTATATTGCCTATTAGGCATTAACAAGTACTCTAGTATTTGGAACCATCCTCTGCTTCCATGACCAACAATGACGACAACAAAAATGGATTGCCAGAGGAAAACAAGGCCTGAAACACACTAACAAATAAAGGATTAAGTTTCTTTCAGGTATTAAAAATGAATGAGTACTTATATTATTCATGTAAAAATGAAGGTGGAAAAGCTATTTTAGAGAGGGATAAAAAGTTGATTATAGCATATATAAGAACAGAACACATATATTTTAGATATATTAATGACTGAGCAAAGGCTTTGTATTTTCAGAAATTTGTTTGGCACCAAGAATTAACAACTTTAAAGTATTAATAGTGGCTTGGCACCTGTAGTTCAACGGTTAGGGCACCAGCCACATGCACTGGGGCTGGAGGGTGTGAACCTGGCCTGGGTCTGAAGTATTCTTAATACTTGACCCACTACTCCTTCTTCTAGGAAGGTATACCAACAAATATTTAGAAATTCAGGTATTTATGAGTAAAGTGGTTCACTTACACAGTTTAAACAAATATATCCTAAACAATTTTATTTTTTAACAACAGGTAATAGTTGAAAAATTATATTCAATTGTATATTATTCAGCCTAACTCTATAGCAAATAAAAAATGGTATTTGCTGTGAGAATCACGATTGTTTGTAAGAGAAAAGAAAAGCAAAGTTTCTGATTGAGAAAAAAAAACCAGTTTAAAACTTTACCCATGTTTGTGTTTCTTTTCCATAGTTTTTTAATGCTAACTTTTCTATAAATAAATAAACTTATGATAAAAGCATTTTGGGCGGCGCCTGTGGCTCAGTCGGTAAGGCATTGGCCCCATATACTGAGGGTGGTGGGTTCAAACCCGGCCCCGGCCAAACTACAACCAAAAAATAGCCGGGCGTTGTGGTGGGCGCCTGTAGTCCCAGCTACTCGGGAGGCTGAGGCAAGAGAATCACTTAAGCCCAGGAGTTGGAGGTTGCTGTGAGCTGTGTGAGGCCACGGCATTCTACCGAGGGCCATAAAGTGAGACTCTGTCTCTACAAAAAAAAATAAATAAATAAAAAAAAATAAAAGCATTTTAAATGAAAGGTATTGCCATTATTTTAAAATTTTTATTTTAAATTTTTTATAAATTAGACTATAGATATCAGCTTATTTTATACAGCCTTCTTTTATTAATAACCATCTCTTTTATCACTTTTATAATATGAAAATCATTTGAAATTTTACTATATTCCTAGTTTTAGAAAACATACTGGTATAAAAAAATCTCATTTTCAATTTTGTTTTTTAATTAATGTTTTATATATGTACACACTGTGTAAAAATCAAATCACTTATTTAGCATATTGTCACATCAAACATTTATTAATTTTTTTGTAGTGAGAACACTCAAAACCTTTTTTAACCAGTCACCCTACTATGCAATAGAATGTTTTAATTTAGTCCTCATTTTTTAAATTATATTTGAAAATAAGAAAATTATTTCTAAGATTTTTTATGTGTAAAATGTGATAACTAAATTACATATTTTTTCATGTTTATTATAAATTTAACATTCTTTGAAACTATAGAGCTTTTCTGGAAAGAAATACATAGGTTCAAAATTGAATTTTTTTTTTTTTTTTTGAGACAGAGTCTCATTTTATCACCCTCAGTAGAGTGCCATGATTATAGCTCACAACAACCTCAAACGCTTGGGTTCAAGTGATTCTCTGGCTTCAGCCTTCTGAGTAGCTGAGTCTACAGGTGCCAAGCTATTTTGGGTCTCACTCTTGCTCAGGCTGATCCTGAACTCCTGAGCTCAAGCAGTCCACCCGCCTTGGCCTCCCACAGTGGTAGGATTACAGGCATGAACCATTGCACCCGGGAAAAACTGAAATAATTTTTATCAAAATTTTGTAATGGGTAAACTAACATACAAGAAAATATTTTCACCTTTAACATTCGATTTTATTTAAATTCAAATTATTTACTCATCTTTCCATGTAAAATTAATATCTTTTCATGGGTGGCGCCTGTGGCTCAGTGGGTAGGGCACCGGCCCCATACACCAAGGGTGGCGAGTTCAAACCTGACCCTGGAAAAACTGCAACAAAAAATAGCCGGGCGTTGTGGTGGGTGCCTGTGGTCCCAGCTACTCGGGAGGCTGAGGTGAGAGAATCACCTAAGTCCAGGAGTTGGAGGTTGCTGTGAGCTGTGATGCCACAGCACTCTACTAAGCGCAATAAAGTAAGACTTGGTCTCTAAAAAAAAAAAGAAAAAAATAATCTTTTTGCAATATATTTAGATCAACTTATATATCTTCCAACATAACAATAAATGCTGCACTTTAAATATAAAAGTTATTGCCAATGCCCTCAAAAGGCAATCAATTAAGAATTTCTGAATGATAATCACAAATGAAGCAATAATATTGTAACTTGTGAACTACACTCTGAGTTAGATTCTCAAGGATTGTGGGAGACCCCTTGAGCAGAGGTAGAGGTGAATACACACAAAGATACAAAGTGAGGATATCATCACTGTCGTAGCAAGTGACACACATTAGAGAAAAAAACAGCACAAATTAAGAATAGGAAGAGTAGGGCCAGATTATAAAGGGCTTTGAAATTCACAGAAAGCATTTTGGATTTGATGCACTAGTTCTTAGGTGAGTAATATCATGTGAATTTGGCTTAGTCAAATTAGGTTCACACGAATTTGGTCTAGTAAAATTAGCCCGATTAACACTTATGCAAATAATTAGAAAAAGAAAGGTAAGTGAAGGGGAATAAGGAATCATAAGTAACTCCTAAAATAGTAGACTAAAATAAAATGTGTCTTCCCAATACAAACTTTAAGTTATTTTTCTAGTAACTTCCCTGACTCTATTTCTCTTCCTCGGATTTCTTATGAATACTGAGATATATTGATAAAATCCCGAGGAGGATTTAAAATTCATTCTATGAAAAACAAGAAACATGACTTTGAGATGATCTAGTAATTAGCAGAAAAATAGCAGAGGAAAACAAATTTTCTAAAACAAGTAAAAGAAGGGAGAAAAGTTTTTCTAAATTTATATTCTTATCAATGTGCTCTTAGAAAAATTATTGTAGTAATGCATGAATTGATAAAAAAAATGGGTAAAATTTTTACTGATACACATATGCAGTTGATTCTCAGTAATCAACAGTTATGTTCTATAATGTTGCCACAAACATTGAATATCGAATAGAGAACTGTTACTCCTAGAAGAAATACTTATTAGGTTCCTATGAGCTTCTGGTCACATTTCCCTCAACCATCAACACATAACCTTGTTTTACATGTGCTTCTATTTAAGGACATCTTATTTAGTATTATTGATTCATCAACATTAAACTCATAGCCAACAGCCCTGTAAGTTATGCCTGGAGGAAGATCACCTAACAGAGATACAGCTGATGCTTGAATAACACAAGTTTGAACTGTACAGGTCCAATCACACATGATTTTTTTTCACCCAAATGCAAATCAAAAATACAGTATTTGCAGGCAAACCTGCAAATAAGGAGAAATGACTTTTCCTACATTCAAATTCCTCAGGGCCAACTGCGGGATTTTTTTGAGTATACATGGGTGTCTAGGATCCAATCTCTGATGTATACCAAGGGACGGATATATTTTCTCCATGAAGCACAAAACTGCCTTCTGGACTCAGGAATACTTGATAGTTTAGAAAGCACATCAATACACTTTGAATTTGTCATTTATACAGCAAAGTTACCAAAACATGCACCAAAAATATATAAAATCATGGCATTAGAACTGTGTAGAAACACCTGCTTATAGTATGAGAGCTAACACAAGAATGTTAGCTTGCCTTGTTAGACCTAAGCCATGACTCAATGTTTTTGTCCCTCTGAACATGACTGTGAACCACCGTAAAGGCACTCTAGTTTTAATTTTGGGGTTACAAATAAATTGTAGAGATCTGGCAAATTTGCAAGCCCAGAACCCATGAATAATAAGGATCAACTATATTTAAAAGAATGAAACTTATATGGGCTGAATTTTAATTTCTTTTCTTTAAATAATTAGCTGTACAATCAGGAGCAAGGCACAAAATTTCCTATTTTGTGAAAGCCTCTACAAGTTTATCAACTTTTCTAGCTCAAACACTATACAATTCCATGATGTACAATTTATTATTCCCTGTAATCAGATCTTCAACCATGTTCAATGATGTTGGTGTTAAGAGTTCTCTGATACAGAACCCCAAAGTCTAAAATTAGATTTGGTAAATTTTATGCATATCAAAAAATAAACTGAAAGTATGGTCCCAGAGTAGATTTGAGAAATTAATCAAAAATCCTAATTTTCCAAAGAATAGAATTTGAACATCAATGCTCATTTGAGATAATTCAGCATATATATTTTAGGTCATAAGCAAAGAAAAAAATGGCATGCTTTCTAAATTAACTAGCAGTGGAATTAAGTTCAAAAACTGCCACACTGATACATAGATTTGCCTTGCCATCAGTTTACTGAACATATTATTCTGACATACCTAAAAATTATGAATTATCTGTGAATTCCAAGTAATGTTAGCCAAATTAGTATCAATGAAAAAGTATACTAAAAATACACACATGCACACATATATAGTTCTAAATATCTGTGATATTTAACTAATTGCTCTTACGAAACAAAAACAGATTCATGAACTAGATCTCAGAAATGTTTTACTTTTTGGGACTAAGCATTAGATTTTGTTTGTATTAAATGGTATGAGAGAACTAATAAACTGCTGCTTTTCCTTGCATATCAGATTTACATTTATTTTGGTTTCATTAAATGGCCATGGTATAAATAATTTCATTAATTATAAATTGTTTTATTTTTAAATATAAAAATATTTTTTTCTATAAAAAATAGAAAATTAATCAGGCTTGGTGGCGTGTGGTTATAGTTTTAGCTATTTGGGAAGCTAAGGCAGAAGGATCTCTTGAGCCCTGCAGTTGAAGGCTGCCGTGAGCTAGGATGATGCCATGACACTCTAGGCCCAGAAAACAAAGTCAGACCCTGTCTTAGGAAAAAAAAAAAAAAAAATGAAAGAAAATTCAATCTATAACAATATAACTACTAACAACAACAGTAGGAAATAACATATAGATCTACTAATAAGAAAAATGATTTTTTTTTTTAAGGGAGCAAGTGGACAACATCTTCCTTAATTAGGGTTCAACTTCAGTTTCTCTATCATCAATTCAAATACAAATGTTTGCTAATGCATAGCTAGAATGAGATTTTACATATTTCATTTTTAAAAATGAAATGTCTCTTCACATAGATAGATAGGGCCAAATACTATTATTAATCCCTGGGAATATAATATTTTGGTGGCATATCCATCACTTGCTAGGCATTTATTGAATTCTAATAAATTTTCTATTAATATTTACTTATAGCTTGCCATTATATTGCAGATTAATCACTGCCAACTGAAGATTAGGCAGAGGCTGCTCAATTGTACAGATAAATGGATTTTGAAACATGGAACTCTCTCTTGAACTGTACTGAGGGCTGAAATATGCTGCTAGAATTACAGTTTGAATGCCTAAAATAAATCTGCTGCAAATTTGTGTGGGAATGGAAATATTCTTGTTTCAATGTTTGATAGCATAGGAAAGTATATATAATTCGAAAACTTACTTGATTGACTTTAGTAAAGCTTAAGCTTCACACTAAGTGTTATTAGCACTGTAATCTCAGTTTGAATTAATTGCAAAAATTATCAAGTCTACAGAAAAACCTAATTTTCACAGCCACTTAGTGCCAGTAACAATGGGTTAGAGCCACTCTCATTCGGAAAAAAAATACATTTTGGTCTCGGCTCAAGTAAATCACAGTAAAATTTATTACTGCTAAGTTACTACTAAACTGCTATGTGTTAGGGCAAATTAGGAAATTAAACTTCTATTTCTGACAAAAATTCACAAAACTGACCATGATTAAGTCTATGAGAGTGAATGAAATTTACTGTTGACACCCTTGGTTCAATAACATGGTAGATTCAAATATACTCCATAAAACCCTTGGTGATTAATATTACTGTGAATAAACATAGATTTTTAAACACTTTTCATCTTCATAAGCTTGGCAAACTTCTGCAACTAATTACACAAATTAGTGGGTTCCAAATATTGCATATATCTTTACCACCATCTGTTACAACTCATCTTACTAGATTTTACTTAAAGTTGTTCTGAATTAGTGTTTTCCCAGCTTCTTTGTAAATATTTTCACCTGTAATTGTCCTCTGCAGGCTATTCATAGAAGTTTATTCTTCAGTCACGTTAATTCTCTAAATAAACAACTTGGCATTAGCTCCCTGAATAAAGTTTACTTTCTCTGGATATGTGGTAATTTAGTCACCACTGGGAAATGACTTTCCTTGCTTGGCTAACAAATTAGCTACTCAGAACTCACTTTGGATGCAGCCTTACTTCATTTTCTACTTTTGTAATTTTAAAAGGCTTCATTTAAAGTGTTCCTTTGTTGTATTTGAGAATGCTGTGATAAGTGTGTAATCTGGTAATGTTGATGTTTATTCTTTTAGTGCAGTTGTAGTGTTACTGCATAATAACACAATAGAATAATTATCCATACTGCACATGTCCTTAAAATGGTAACATTAGAAGCTCACGTTTTTCTCCTTTTCCAATTTTGACGTTACAGATATGTACTGGTGATAACAAATAAGTACAATGCTATGGTACAGCAAACATGGCCGAGTTATTACAGTGTCACTGAGATTGAGAAGCAATGTGAAGTGATTAGAGTGCCATATGTGACCTCCTGCAACACTCAACTGCCATGGTAGTGCCAAACAGCCACAGACAATGCAGCCTGGTTGTGTTCTAATACAGTTTTATTTATGAGCAATGAATTTCATACAATTCTCATATTCCTTGATACACCATTCTTTTTTGATTTCTTTCAACCACTTAAAAGATTTTAGGCTAGTTCGTAGGCTAGATAAACTCAAGCAGTGGGCTACATGTGGCTCACAGATCACAGTTTACCAACCCCTATATTTGAGTATGGATAAAACAGAGTCCTCAAAATATAACCTCAGGGAGGTTTTCTATGAAAGTTTAATTAGCTGAAACATGGTGGAAAGCAAGATCAGCTGCTCACTGAATGGCCACTGTAAGTGACACTACAGGAAGACCTTTAACCTAGGTTTGTTGGTGTTCTAACTTAGGAGTTCTTATGAACCAAAATAAATCCATCAGAAATGACTCACTGACATGTGCCATGAATGTTTCAAATTAATATTAATAATTACTTTAATAATAATACTAATTCCACTATACATCTCATATTTTAGATCTGTCAAATCTCAAGAAGATACATGGGACTTTCTTCAATTAACTTATCTAAGCAGCCAACATGATGTAGCAGTCTACAGGTTATCTACTTGCATAATAATAATGTCACAGAATTTCTAGAAAATTCTTCAAGGTGTATTTGGAACACTTTTCTTCTCATCCAAAATGTGAAGAAATCAGTGAAGTGAAGATATTCTCTGTACTGTGGTTTTCCATGTATGGTACAGCCAAGGAGACATCCAAGGGCATAACTCAAGTATTACATAGAAAATAAAACTTTGGATATGTAGAAGTAGTAAAACAACACAAAATAAAAAAGTGTCAGTATTTTACAATATATAAGAAATATTACAATCTAGGTAGTATATCTGTAATTATATTATCAAAAATATTACTAACCCCAAGGTAATTAATTGCAATTAGTTCCATGTGTATTCAAAACTATTATGCAGCAATTACAAAAACAAAAATCATTTGACACACACATTTTAAGAAAGACAAAATATTTACATGGGTTAATATAAACATCGTGTCAGAATAACACATTCAAATTGTGAGGACCAATACAAGCTTAATTTTGTAAAAAAATTCAGCTCCTAACAAAATACATCTGTCCAGCACTATGTAATGAGAAAAACATCTGTCTGTTTTACATTAGCAATTATTGTACTTTTATTACCACCCAACTTATTTTGTGTTGAATGTCTCAGTTCCAAACAATAAAACAGATGTGGCCAATTCCTACAAGAGCTTTTTTCTATAGTCAACAAACTACTTTGCCAACTTTTCTTCCACTTTCCATATAAAAACAAAGGTTGCTAGGGTCACTACGACTTTAAGACACAAATTCTGTATCACTACATTTTACTGTGGAGGAAAAAACAAACAAGATTCAGAGAGAACCTGGGACAATCTTTGTAAATTCTCTTTGTCTTACCATAACTACACTGAGACTATGACACATTTTATGTAATAGTTACAAGTGTAGAAGTTATTTAGGAATTTATTAGGAAAAGAAATTATATTCCCCCCATTACAGCAACATTGCAGCTTACAATAAATCCACCCGATCTCCTTCTTCAGAACATGGTTCCATGGTTGCCATTTTAGTAACTCCACGTGTTTACTGGGTGAACATGTACCAGGCAACCTCCAATGCATGTATTCAACCCTCCAGTGCATGTATTCAACCCTCTAATGCATGTATTCGACAGGTCTTAAGCTCCCTCTTGAGAGGTCATTATACCTTACTCCTGTCACAGTCTCTTGGCTTTCTCACTTCTTAAATGTCTCCCACAGTGTTCATCAGTATTTTCATCTCTACTTTTTTGGCTTTCTAGCCTACAAATAAAAATTTTTATTTGTTTGGCCTGAGTGGACTCAGGAATCATTTTAAATGTGGTAGTAGTAAGGCCAATGAAACACATTCTTTAACTCGCAGTTCTAAAATCTGAAGTGTTATTAAAGAGATTTAAATTATAAGACAAAATTCTTTCCACCTGGTAGTTTTAATTTACAGTATATAGTTGAAGTATATAATTTTTACTTTCTTTTTTTTTTTTTTCTAAGTAAAAGCATCAAGAACTACTTGCTGGATAATTTATTATGCACTAAAAAGAAATTTTCTTTATGTGCTAAAAAATGAGAGTTTAAATTCTTTTGGCAATGCATGCATTAATTGAGAAAATCAACGCAAATATGTTAAGTAAAATCAAAAACTGGAGAAATGTTAAACATGAGAATATATTTTTAACTCTCCAAACTGGATGGGGCTTATTAATGACTAACATGGTTCTGTTTTTCATCAATTACTAAATCCAAAAATATAACAAATTTGGATCAGTTGCTTTCCTGAGTATTCAGTCATTCTTGACAATTTCAAAGTTGATGTTGCTTAGAAACTTGCATAAACACTTTATGTCTTTTTAAAGAATAAAAAACTCCTTGGCACAACTTTTTTTTAACTAAGAGAAACTATAAAAATATACCAAATAGGGCGGCGCCTGTGGCTCAGCGGGTAGGGCGCCGGCCCCACATGCCAAGGGTGGTGGGTTCAAACCCGACCCCGGCCAAACTGCAACAAAAAAATAGCCGGGTGTTGTGGCGGGCGCCTGTAATCCCAGCTACTTGGGAGGCTGAGGCAAGAGAATCGCCTAAGCCTAGGAGTTGAAGGTTGCTGTGAGCTGTGTGACGCCACGGCACTCTACCAAGGGCGATAAAGTGAGACTCTGTCTCTACAAAAAAAAAAAAAAAAAAAAAAATACCAAATATACTTTCATTTGCTTAAAATAGCTTTTTTATTTACAAAATTTTAAATAAGTAAAAATAATTTTGCACACAAATTCATGTTATATTCAAATGAACAACAGAAACCACAGAGGAGTTACTATTAGATTCCTTTGTAATTAGATACATGGTACTTGAAATTCACACTAATATTGGTCACTAATATTGGATGACAGATTACATGTTTAAGTGTTGCTCTGAATTTAGAATCAAGGGAATAAGAACTGAAAGCAATTTGTCATTATTTTTCAATAATATCTGCTACCTTACGCGATCCAAAATAACTCATAGGCAAACTTTCAAGACAATGTGTTCTGGAAAATACAGAACACACCAGAAAGTTTTGAGTTATTAAGGAAATGTAGATGCTATCAGCTACATGAAGAAATGGCTTGCTATGCCCAAAATGGAGTGGCTGCACTAGATACAAAGTTTGTTTCAGCACCTGGACATGTTGAGGGCTTCAGTACTCTGGTTTTAACATTATAACAAGAAAACAGACATTGAAAAGGGCAGAAAAGTCAGTCTTGAATTGTCCATTGCCCCCCACTTGGGTACGCTGAATAGAGAGAGAATCTGTCTGTCTGGGGGAGGGAGTGCAAAGTGATTGTGAGATTTTGCACAGAAACTCAGGGCTGCTCTGACACAGGAAAACATAGCGGGGGCAGAATTCTGCCAGTGCCTGTGGAGGGAAGATTTTGACCAGCCCAACCAAGGAAAACCCTCCACCCGAAAGCCCTAGCCCCAGCAGCCCCACCAATGGCAGAAAGAGAGCATCCTGGGGCCTGGACTAAATTTTTATGGCAGTGGGGCCACAATGGCTGCAGTCCTTGGGCAATTCCTGTCACTGTACTGTGTCAGAACCAGTAGACTAGGAGTGCAAGTAACCTAGTGACACACTGGCAGCTGTGGCAAAGCCAGTGCCGTTGTCACCTCCCCGCACCCCCACCTTCCAACTACAGGCCATGTAGCTTGAGTCTTCTTATACCTGAGAGAAAGAAAGAGAAGAGCTCAGAGGACTTTGTTTTGCAACTTGGTACCAGCTCAGTCACAGTAAAATAAAGGACCTCACAAACTCTTGAGGTCCCTGAGTCCAGGTTGTACTTCCTGGATGGAATCTCTGGACCCATTCTGGCCATAAGGAAACATCCTTGAAGAGAAGGACTTAGTCCTGGCAGGATTCACCACCTGCTGACTAAAGAGCATCCAGGCTTTGAATAAACATCCCAGGTAGCCAGGCAACGGTCTGGCTTTGGATGAGACTGGGTTGGCTTTAAGATCTGGCACTGGTGGCCATGAGGGAATACACAGTCACTCCTCCCTCAACTCCAGCAGCACAGCACACAGAGGGAGAGACTTTGCCTGGGAATCTAAGGAATCTTGTATTCCTTGTATCTGATCAAGCTCAACAAGGTGGCACACCACAAGTCTGTAAGAGTCAGAGCATTACAGGGTGAGGGGCACCACCCAATTCTGATATGCTGCAGTGACTGGAGACATAGACCACTAGACTCAATTGCATTTGAGTATCTGCAAAGCCTTTTAAAGAAAGACGAGTTCAAACAAGCCCATACTGTGAAGGTCAAAATAAACACTTAAGTGCACAGACTTCAACAAACATCTACAAGCATCAACAATGTTCAGGAAGACAAGACCTCCCAAAACAAACTAAATAAGGTACCAGTGATCAATCCCTGAGTGATGGAGACAGGAGATTTTTTCAGAGAAGAACTCAAATAGCTGTCCTGAAGAAGCTCAATGAACTTTAAGTAACATAGACAAGGAATTCAAAAGTCTGTCAGAGAAATGTAACAGAGACGAAAATAAAAAGAAAAGAATCAAACAGATTATGAGCTTAAGGATTCGATTCTTAACTGAGAAATGCACCAGATTCTCTCAATAGCACAACTGACCAAGTAGAAGAGAGAATCAGTGAGCTAGAAGACAAGCTATTTGAACATACAGTCACAAAATAAAAAATAAAAAAGAATAAAGAAGAATGAAGCATGCCTGCAAGATCTAGAAAATAGCCTTAAAAAAGAAAATCTAAGAGTTATTGGCTGTAAAGAGGAGGTAGAGAGAGAGAGTATGTAGAAAGTTTATTCAAAAAAATAACAACAGAGAACATCCCAATATTGAACGTTGAAAGATACCAATATTCAGATACAACAAGATTATAGAACACCAAGCAAATTTCACCTAAACAAGGCATTTAATAATAAAGCTCCCAAAGGTAAAGTAAAAAGTCCTAAGGGAAGCATGGACAAAGTCCTAAGGGAAGCAGGAAAAAAGAAAAAAGAAAAAAAAAAAAAACATATAAAGGTGCTCGAGTAGGTCTGGCAGCAGATTTCTCAGGGGAAACCTAACAGGCCAATAGTGAGGGGCATGACATATTCAAAGTGCTAAAAGAGAAAACCTTAACCCTAGATTATTTTATCCTCCAAAGATATCTTTCAGATATGAAGGAGAAATAAAGACTTTTCCAGACAAACAAAAGCTGAGGAATTTCATCAATAACAAACCTGTTATTGATGTTATTTTAGCATTTCTGTCCAACAAGAAATGCTAAAATGAGTTCTTCAATCTGAAAGAAAATCACGTTAACCAACTTCTGAAGGTTTACGGCTCACAGTGACAGTAAGGACACAAGTACAGAATACTCTATTGCTGAGGCTGCAGCCTAGCAGAGTGCTGTGCGATCCTACTGGGACAGGAAAAAAATGAAACACTTTCATGAGATGGTTTTTCATGGTCTCCCAAGTTCTAAGGAGGTCTGCAGCTTCTTGTCTGACTCTGCCTCACCTTCAACCTCTCAAGATATAGCTGCAGACTATAAAAACATTTAGTTGTAGTCTAGAACTGGCTCCTCAGCAGCGGAGTATCCCAAAACTCCAACTGCAGTCCTCCAGACACTTCTGTTACCATGTTGTGCTCTGAGAGTGTGGGAGAAGGACCTGGAGGTGTGAGACCTTTCAGCATCTCTTCCTTTCACTGTCTGAAGTAATGACACTGAATCAAGAAGCATCTCATTTTATCATTACCAGCTGATTCTGTCAGCCACACTTGGCCTTGCCCTTGTCTGCCATCTGCACGCTTAAAAAATATGTGATATATTCATTCAATTAAATACTACACAATGAACGAATAAGGTATCAGCATGGATTAATCAGACATTCTGTTAGGATAAAAAAGCAACCATAATATGTTCATTTAGGCCTATACAAAAAAAAAATCTACAAATATATATACATATGTTTATTTGTATGTGTGTATGTATATGTCAATATAAATGTTTAGAAAATTGTCTGAAAGTAAACAGATCAAACCTGCAAATAGCTACCTCTGGGGGAAGACTAGTAGAGCATGTAAAAAGGTACTTGCAGTGTTTATTCTACAACTGTATAACTCATGAACTATCCATGAAATTAAAACAGATGACTAAAAGGATTTTTAAAATCTGCTTCCTGGTATTTACTGGAACCCATTAACAATGAAGTTTCCTTATTTGTATAAGAGATGGGGACAGGAGGGAAGAAAAAAAATAACATGCAGTGTATGACAACTATGTGAAGGATTAAGTATATAAATAATAGAATCTAAACCTATTTTATCTAAATATCATCCTTTTGCAAACTTCCTATAATTCCTAAAATTATAGTAATAATAACATTAGCAAAAACAACAATCACCACTAACGTTTATTCAATATTCTTTATGCAATAAGTATTCTAACAAGGCATTAGTATTTAGGATTTCATTCCAGACAGAATCTTAGCAATCTCCACCTAAACCACTACTTACAGAAAATTCATTATTTTACACAAAACATCTTTTCATCTGTCACATCGGTATAGAAGCTAGAATAGTATTTCATATACATTACAAATCAAATCTAATTTGAGAATAAAACGTCAATCTACTCCTTCCTATCTACCCAGAGCCTATCAAATACGGGAAGATAATTTCAGACCTCTTAATTAAACATATTTATTTATCAAATTTGACTTTACACTACATGCAACATTAACTTAAAAAGGATCACAGATCTTTGGTCCTCTTACAGATCCATAGCACTCTCATAACTGATTAGAAAACAAACAACCCAATAAAAATGGGCACAAGATTCAACAGCTGACAAAAGAAAATAAAAGAGTGTTCTACAAGCACATGAAAATTCAGTAATAATAATTCAAACCACAGTGAGACTCAACTACACACAAACCACACTGGCTAAATTTTTGAAAAGACTGACACCCCAAAGTATGGTAGTTATGAGAACGTGGACCAACAGGAATGCTCATGAAATCGGTGGTAGGGATGTAAAATGGCACAATCCCTGAACAGTCTGACAGCTTTTCATAAAGCTGAATATCCCATATGATCCACATATTCTACTCCTAAGTATTTATTCAGGAGAAATAAAGCATAACTCTGTACAAAGACTTATAGTTAAATCTTCACAGCAATGTCACTCCTCCGTCAAAAATTGAAAACCACTTAAATGTCCATTAATAGATGAAAGGGTGAAGAAACTACGTAAATACCTGGACAGTGATCATTCCTCAACAATAAAAAGGGATAAAGTACACCTGGAAAATCAGGATGAAATCTCAGAAACATTACACAGAGCAAAAGGAAGCAGACACAAGGCTACATGACGTATGCTTCCACTTAAACAAAACTCCAAAAACTTAAGTCAAATCCAAAGTGATTGCCTGTGGCATGAGAGGGTGAAAGGGATGCTGGAGTGAGACTAGAAGGGGAGGATGGTCTGGTAAGGGCACAAGAGAATGTCTGGCATAAAAAAGAATTCTTGACTGTGGTGGTAGCTACATAGGCTTACTTACTAATGTGAGTAAGTTAACAGGCAGATACTGTGAAGTCACCTTTCCAAGACACGTCCAACCCTTTTATACCTTTCTGAGGGCAGAGCACATTTCAGATTGACAGCCATATCTTATGGATGGATGGCACACATTTGCTAAGAAACTACTTCCAACAAATTTAAACATTATGTCTAAAACTTCTTATAAAATTCTTTATTTTCCAAATATTGCTAAATAAAATGTTTTTTAGATCATTATTCATGCTACATCATTCAGAAACTTTATTAGAATGTCTATTTCTTCTTGCCCAGCTTTGTAATACATAACTTTGGTTTCCAACAACATGTCTGTGATCCTGACATTGATTCTTCTATTCAAATTTTCGTGTTACTGACGGTCAGCCATCCAGCCTATAATAATCATGTTTCAAATGAAATCAGAGTTATCATGTCTGAAATAAAGCCAAGAAAACATCTGCTTCAACCCCAAATTGATGATAGAAGCTGTCTTGACTTTGTCCTCCTCTATTACATTCAACTAGTGAATATGGCTTTGGTAAGTCTATTCATTTAGTATTTTAAAATATACATTCTTTCCTCTATTTCTATCACTATTTGTAGCCCTTGTTCAGGAGGTACTTAAATTTCTTTTTTGGTGATATTCACCAGCTTCAGTATTTATCACTTCCATTTACCACTCTGCTTTCAGTAGAGTCCAACCTGTTGCCATTAGACTGAACTTTTTAAAATGTGAATCTGTTGATGATAAGTCCAGAAAGAACATTATTAGAAGAAAGCAGAACACAGTTTGAAATATGTATTTATTACTTCTTCCTTGACATGATCTGACTTTCACCATTCTAATCTATTTGCAATAATCTCAATTATTCAGATATTCAACCATTTTTATGCCTTGGTACGCTACCTGTATTCATGATGAAACCCTTCTCTGAAGTTATTTTCTTCTGTTTCTTCATCTTCCTACTAGGAAAACTAACTTTCCTCTCACAATGTTTCCCAAGATTAAGAATCCTGTATTTTTTATCCTTGTACATACACCCTAGTAGATTTTCATAACATTTTTATGGAAAGGGGAGACAAGTGAAAATGAATGAGCCAAGTTTTTAAAAGCACATGATATTAGGAATTGGGATATTTGATAAGAAATAAACACACACATACACTACTACTAGGAGTGTAAACCAATTAAAATTTTCTGTAACTAATTTGGCAATGAATGTTCAATGTCTGAAAATACTGTGCCTAACTCTATGACCCAGTAAATCCACAACTTTGTATTCAAAAATATGTCCTAATGGACCTATTATAAATGAACACAATAACTTACACACAATAGTATACACTGTATTATTTATATTAACAAAAAATACTGAAACAATTGTGTAATAACAGATAGCTAAACATATTATAACAAATGCCAAAGATGAGATAATCTGTAGAAATTTTTAAAAATCATGCTTGTAAAGAATGAAGAATATGTATTATCTAAATATATGGTAAAATAATAAGTGAAAAAAGATAAAATGCTCTATGACAGCATATTCACTATATATTTTAAAAATAAATATGCAAAAAAGACTAGAGAAAACATAGAAATCCATTTCTAAGAGCTATTTTTATCTCCAAATACTTTCCGTAATTTATGAAAATAAATGATAATTTTGAATTCAGAAACACTTTAGAGTATCGGTAAATGGAAGATCTGAAATGAATTTTTTTCCTTTGAAAAATAATGAAAAAGCCCTATTACAGAAAAGCTTCATTGATTTGACTCTACGAAAATGTAAAATTCTACATATAAAAAATGCCAAAAGCAATGATGAAAGTAAATGGCAAAAAAGGGAGAAAAACCACAAGTTAAGGGACAAATGGTTAATATCTTTATATCATCCACTCCAGAATACATACTAATTACCTGCCATATGCCCCACATTATTCTAGCCCCAGATAGTCAGGAGTAAACAAATCAGAATAGAACCTGGCCTCATAATGCTTTCTTACTTACTGGAGAGGATGTGCATTAGGTAATAAATAAGTAATAAAACTTCAGTCATTGATGATAAGTATCATGAGATTATGAAAATCGAGGAGTTTCAGGCAGAGAGAGAAGAAAATCAGAGATGGCAACAACTATAATGATACAAAGTGAAAAGAGGTGAGAAGGGATTTTAGGAGGTTGGGAATAGCTCCTACAAGGAGGTGCCACCTGACTGGAGCATAAATGGTGAGAGTTCTCTCAGAGCTGTGAACGAAAATTTGGAAGAAGAAAGATCCAGAAGAGGAAATACCAAAAGCAAAGGCCATAAGGCAAAACTAAGGTTGCTTGTTTTCAGTGGCCAAGTTGTCACAAGGGTGTCCAACCTTTTTCTTTTATGCCACACACTGGAAGAGTAAGAGTTGTCTTGGGCCACACATCAAAGCACACAAACACTAACAAAGGCTGATGAGAAAAAGAAAAGGTCTGTCGGTATTTTTCATGATATAGGACACCACAATCCTCTAATAATGTGCATGTAGCCTGCTGGCTGCAGGTTGGACACTCTTGGTATTGGCCATAAAGGGAAGGGGAAACGACGTAAGATGGAATCAGAAAGTCTCAAGGCCAAAACATGACAGAACTTTTAGTTCATCTTAGTAAATTAAATAACCTTTCAAATGAGTAAGACAAGTATCAATATCCCAAAATAATCAAGACTAGAAATGATCTACAATTTAAAAAATAGAATTGGTAATACATACACTGAAATTTGAGTCTAGCTAATAGTCAAGGCAAGTGAAGTATAAGAGCAAGATACAATTTCCTACCTTTCAAATTGGCAAGTCATCATATATCATTATTATATTCAATGGCAGTGAGGTGAGAAAGTGACAAAATTAGTGTCATTTATTTTAGCAAAGATGAAGAGAAACATAAATATTCAAAAACAAAGGTAAATAAGGTACAGTTACCATGGAAAAGACATGTCCATTAATTATAATTTCAAAGAATATTTAATGTTTAATTACATATGATATTGTTGATTACCCCATTTCAAATCCTCTCACCAATTCTAACAATGCTCCTCCAAAACATCTTATCTCTCATTATTTCTACTACTAAAATACCTACACCAAGATACTGCACTATAATTTCTCACTGGGATTACTGAAATAATGTTGTAGTAATTACCTCTCTTGCCCCTTATCTCTTTCCCTGTTTCAACTTCCAGACAGCAGGTAGAATGATTTCCTCAGTCCTAATCAGTTCATAATACCCAATCACCCAATGTCTTCATATTATAACTACAATAAAATTCTAACGCCTTGCTATGGCCCATTGGTCTGTCCCCTTCATTATCTCAAACCCCTCATCTCCTGCCACGCACCCTTTCTCCCTTACGAATACTAAACCCAAGCAGCATTTCTTTCTGTCCTGTGAGCATGCCAACCTCATTTTAATCCAAGGACCTCTGGCTTTACTATCCTGAAGTACAGGATGTGATTTTCTTTCTCCTAATCTTTTAGAGCTCCACTCAAATCTTCCTTCCTTGAAGATGCTTCCCTCACCACCATATTTTGTATTTCAAACCATGCCCATATGTCTTACATAGCATTTATACCCATCTAAAACTGATTATTCATTAGTGTTGTATGTTGTTTCTCCCTCTTCCTTATAAGAATATAAGCTTCATGAGGGAACATGCATCTCCAGCATTTAGGGCAATGCCAGACATATAATAGCACTAAATGAACACTGAATGAAGGAATGAGAATAACAGCATATTATACAAACAACAGAATGTAAATTACTTAAGTTTACTAAATGCCACACAAATGGTAGATATCATAAAATATGAAATTGACATATACTAACATTAATATAAATATAGACAAATCTAAAACACAGCTAATAAAATATATACACATTCAGATTTTGTTTTTAAATAAGGCAAAATAAAATTAAACTGACTTGAAATTTATATTTTCCAAAGAAACAACTGAGACATTGGAATACAAAAATTGAATTCATAAAATTAAGAGCTCCTCTGTATACATGAGTATTCATAGACAGATGACAGTGAGTTATAAACACACACATACTGAAAGAAAGAAGAGAGAAGCAGGAAGAAAAATTCAAAATTATAGATTGAAAAGAATAATTTAAGAGACTGGATTTAAAACATTATCTTATTTGTATATAACACTACAGACATTCATTCATGTAATTTTACTAAACACAGTTAACAGCAAGAATAAGCAAATGCAGGTATTCAAATTCAATCTGGTCTGAATGACAAAACTTTCATAGTGAAAATTTACAGAAACAAGTGATTATCTTTAAAGACTATATAAGAAGCAAAGGGGAAAAATAAGTCTACAAAGTTCTTGCACAGGAAGCACTAAAATAGTGGGCAGCAGACATATTCCTCTTAGGGGGCCACTGTATTCTTTTACTGGGATAAATCAGGTCGACATTAGAACTAGTAGTTGGGTTTAAGTCTTTTGTAATATCTCAAAACAAGTTTGTCCCCAGTTAGTATTCTAGTAAAATATCTAGAAAGTGACTAGTGTAAAAAAAAGAAAAAAGAAAAAAGATTCAATAAATTAGATGACTTCTGCCAAAATTATTTTCTCAAAGTAGCATGTAACCATATTTTTTAAATGAGAACATATAAAAAACTAGGTGAGTGTCTATAGTCTCAGCTAGTCAGGAGGCTAGACTGAGCCTAGGAGGTTGAGGTTGTAGTGAACTATGATAATGCCATTGCACTCTAGCCTGGGACACAGAGAATAAGACTCGATCTCAAAACAAAAATAAATATTAAAAAAAAAAAAAAAGAACAAAAACTCACAGAGAGAGAGAGAGAGAGAGAAACTATACTTAGTTTATAAATTGCAGCCAGAGCCTACAAACCAACATACATTGACATACTGTTGGCAAAATTTGTTTTCACATTAGTACCAAACCAAGTGTTCTGAATAGATTAGTATTCAGAATTCATTAAAGGCATGTTTCTGGTGGTGTTAACATTAATAAGAGTATCATCAAGTTGGAATAATATGTGATTAATTATAAATTACAGCACTGATCTGACTTTCAGTAATCCATTCCATATTTTTAAGACTTAAAATACCAGAAATCAACTACTTCACAATCAGTTCAGTGAACTTAAAATGATTCATGAGACTACTCTCTGTGGAAAGCACAAAGGTGAATAATAATGCGTTTTCCATCCTCAAGGAAAATACAATGTAACAGAAAGATGAAACTAGTACACAACTCTAATTTTAAGAATTTACCACTTAAGTAATGAACCAGAGTTTTATCAATAGAGCTAGAATAAAGGGATAATCTTAAGGACAAAATAATTAGGTTCCAGAAAAAACAGAGTGACATTTAAGTCAAAGAAGTGGAAAGAGTCATGTTATTTTCACCATGGGTCACAAAGTACATGGTGAAGCCCTTAACAAGAATAATTGATTGGGGCTGGGAGGCAAAATGAGACTGGAGAAATGGTGATTTTGGTTTAGCTTCAGACGTGCTGAATCTGTCTTACCTTGCAGTGCAGTCTAAGAACGGAAAGTTGAAGTTTCAGAGAGAAGCACACACGCAATTAATTGATTGCCAATTTCTTATTATTTGTACTTTTCCATGTAACATGAGTAAGGTATTTTGTATAGAAATGCTACCTAGGATTAAGTAAAAGATGAAGAACCAGGCATTTCAAGAATTTTAGAGTTCATTGCTGATGAAACTTTTAACATTTTACTTGACCCACTAAAAGAGGTTTTCTAAATAAGAGTCCTACATATGATATCACAATTCAAATACAGAATGAGCTCTTTAAAAGGAAAGAAATGGAATCACAAATACCTATAAGAAAAATACTTTTCAGTTGGTTTACTTTAGGAAACTACATTTCTAAGTCTTACTTCTCCTATTTGATAACTGTCACATACCTGGACATGTCCCCAAAACTTGGCTGCATTTTAGTTTTCCCAACTATGGCCACAAAAACTTAGAAAAACAGAATTTTGTTCTTCCTCATCTCAAACTTCCATCCTAAAGCAATAGTCAGGCTAAACTAAGTGAAAAATGTAAAAATAACTGATTTTACTAATGTTGTAAACCAAACAGAATGTTTGAATTATTGTAGTGATTGGGGAGCAAAAAAAAAAAAAATCACAAGAATAAAGTGTTTCTTGATATCTAAAACTGAGAATCATTAGGCCATATTTTATAATTTGCTTCTTCTTATGAAAATATAAAAGTTTATGGAAATAAGAAGTATGAATGCACACAAGTAATCATGCATACTATGATTTCTGGTATCTTACTCAGCCGATCTGAGATCTGTCACACTTACCATTTTAGATAATGCAAAAGTTAAAATGTTCATTCACCAAGATTCCTAAGCCAGTATTAATATGATAGATAAAATTATCAAAATTAAGTATTAAAATTGTTATCAGTCATATTGGTGAAAGTTGGTAAGTAAGATAAAAAAAAAATCTCGTTAAAAAACTTTATAAATCCAACAACGTGGAAATAAGGAACAGAAAAGATCATTGGGCTATTTTTTGTAGAGTGATTTATTGTCTTTCCAACTTTCACAATGTGATTTGAAGATACAAATATTTTTCTCTTTTACCTTCTTAGTATACTATTTGATACCATTTGGAACTTTGCAGAAAAAAAGTTAGATACAAAAGAAATTTTTCAAAAAAAAAAGAAATTTTTCAATTAGCTCTTCTTAAAATACCATTTTGATTTCTTCATTGTCTAATTTTAACATAACTCCCTGATCATATGTGTTAAAGAAGCCTTTGTTTAAATTTCAGTAATAACGAATGCATTACATTATCCTATTGAGGAATGTCAGAGATTCAGTGCTGCATTCCACACTGTATCACCTTATTTAATAACTGAAAATAACAATACAATAAAGTCTGATTAAAAACAGCATTTTATTCTCAACAAATATAAGTACAATTTAATTTCATTACAGGAAATTCTTTCATATTCTTTCATAAATAAACAATCCTCTTATTGACCAATAGCTTGGTTTTTCACCCTTTCTGATCATACTGAGTGATAAGTCTAAAACACTGAAGTTAAAAAAAATTCTTATAATGAAAAAATGCAATACTTTAATTAAATTTATTTATTTATTACTTGCAACTTGAAGCTTCTTGGAATACCTGGTTATCCTTATTTATCATAGTTAACTCCATCAACTGAAATTAAAAAAATAAAAAGAAATGCAAAGAAAAATGGGAGAAAATCAATTGAGCCAAAACTATAATTTAAAATAAACTTGCCAAAGAAAGGATGAATATCATTGGGTTAAAAAATGATAATCATGGACATAAAAATTAATTCTTATACCCTAAAGTATCTGTTGAAAAAAAAACAAAGAGAAAAATAAAGAGATCATAAGTACTAATAACAAGAATTGTATAAATTCAATGTGAGTGTTCAGAAGAGATTCATTAATTCAGCAAATAATGAACTGAACACATAATGAGGACTAAGCAATGAGAGATTCATCGATAAATAAGTCAGTACCTGTCTCTAGAATCTTCACACTCTGGCCAGAGAGAGACATATTTATGGATAATATAATAACATTTTAAAGTATTAATGAGAATGAATATTCTGGCAAGACCAATGAAGACTTTACCCAATTTGAACACTGAAACTGGGTAGGATTCTAGGGAAGGAAAAGGTAGAAAAGACATTGA
Organism: Nycticebus coucang; assembly: GCF_027406575.1. NCBI lineage: Eukaryota > Metazoa > Chordata > Mammalia > Primates > Lorisidae > Nycticebus > Nycticebus coucang. Next base: position 27,597,873 of record NC_069785.1, on the reverse strand, counting down.
AGGGTGGCACCTGTAGCTCAGTGGGTAGGGCGCCGGCCCCATATACCAAGGGTGGCAGGTTCGAACCCAGCCCTGGCCAAACTGCAGCAAAAAAATAGCCAAGCGTTGTAGCGGGCGCCTGTAGTCCCAGCTACTTGGGAGGCTGAGGCAAGAGAATCGCCTAAGCCCAAGAGCTGGAGGTTGCTGTGAGCTGTGACGCCACAGCACTCTACCGAGGGCGACAAAGTAAGACTCCATCTCTTAAAAAAAAAAGAAAAAAAAAAAAGACATTGAACATGACAGAATAACAAAAAAACCAGGCATGGAATTATAGAAATGGATGGACATTCATGGGAAAATAAGCTGATCATTATGGCCTCAATGCAGGAGAATGGTGGTAGAACAGGATATTAACATGAAGAATTCTGCTGTTGTCTCAGTTTCTGCTAAAACCTGAAAGCTGAGAACAACAGTTTCCAAGTATTAGAAATGAGGCAACATATCCTTTATGCAACACTTGTAAAGATTAAAGCCAAATGCACTAACTTGGATGGAGGTGGAACACATTCTTCTTAGTAAAGCATCACAAGAATGGAGAAGCAAGAATCCAATGTACTCAATTTTGATCTGAGGACAGTTGATGACATGGGGGGGTTGGGGGAATGCGGGTTGCCAGAGAGGGAAGAAGGGAGAGGGATTGGGGAGGGATCATGGCGTTTGGCACACTTCTTGTGGGAGGAACACATGTATAAGAGGTACTTTGCCTGACAACTGCAATTAGTGTAACCTGGTTCTTTGACTCCTCAATGAATCCCCAACAATTTAAAAAAAAAAAAAAGATGATTAAAGCCAAAAACTGCTCAGGCAGTGTTTAGTCCACCACTGCCATCAAAATATAAAGCATATATATATTGAGAGAAGGGAGATTATAGATTAAAGGAAGTAATATCACAGTGACACACTCAGAATGTGGTCTATGTACTACAATATGGGCCTGGTCTAAAATTAATTCTAAAGACAAAAAGGCAAGATGCCCTCAATCAGGGAAGTTATCTTAGAAATGGCTGGCATTTCCTTCATTTGGTGGAGTAAAGAAATATATTTTCCCATAAGTCAGATGAAGATCTCTGGGAAAGGACAGAGAACTGAATCACTTTTAAAAGAACTGACCTACAGGACTATAAAAAGAATACAGTAACTCCAGAATAAAGACCCTGGAGGCGGGCAAGAAAGTCAGAGATTGCTGAGGGTAGTCAAAAACCACACCAAGTGTATTAACCACATCCAGGAAGTACAGCTAGATTATCTCCAAATACTGCAAGTGTTTGATCAGCCCAAAAAAGCCAGTGAAAAATCCATTTAGATTTCTACCATATCTTTACTACCAATTAGTTCTTCCTTATCCTAACACCAGCTTCGGAAGACTCAGAAGTAGCACAGTTCGAGAAAGTTAAAAAATAGTAAAAAAAAAAATAATGCTGAAGACTGCTAGCTGACCATCTTATTACATCCCCATTCAAGTTTTCAAAACCGCTTTGAGCAAGGTTGATATAGAAAAAAAAAATTTACACTGGGTGAGAGTTCGGAATTTTAATTAGACTGATTTTTATCACCTGAAAATTAAATATATTTTAAAACGTAAGAGAGTGAAGAAAGGAATGAAAGAGCGAAAGAAAAGAGCGAAAGAAAAGAGAGATGGTTGAGAAGAACAAGAGCAAGTAGAACGGCAAGAGGAAGAACAGAGACGAGATAAAAATATTCGAACAGCGTTTCATCAAGGTGAAGAAAAAGCAATAGTCGTAATAGAATTTATGCATAGTGTGACCAAAAAATAACTTTCTATTTGCACCCTAAGTGAATCCATCTCCTTTAATTGAACCCATTATGGTGATAAATGGTGGGCAAAGTAGATCAATTATATAGCCATAATTTAGATATTATTGTGGGGCCTGAAATCCATTTTATAAACAGAATAATCAAAATTGCTTTTTCTAAGGAGTGAAAATCATATAATTACTTATGTTGTGGACTTGTTTAGGGGGAACTCACATCTATTTATAAAGTGTTCACTCATTTCCTGATTTAATTCTGTCAATACGGGGTTGGGAGGGAGACTCTATCTTGTAAGTTTGCATCTAGTAGAGGAAACAGACAAGTGCAACGACAGCTGAATTTCATGCAATAATTGCTAGAAGAGGAGTAAGCACAGCCTACAGGATCATACGGAAGGATCGCCTAACAAAATACACACAGTTAAGAAGTTGTGAAAGGAGACATCTTAGGGAAGGAGAAATCTAAAGTGAGGCTTGAGTATGGCGCTGAGTTATAGCAAGGACAGGAGAATGTGAGTCGTTCCAAAGAACGTTGTAGTCACACACAGAACCAAAGGAAGCATGATATATTCCAGGAACTGCAAAGATTTCAGGGTCAACAAATCAATTCAGGCAGTTTACAAGGAAAGAAGTGAGGCTGAAGACATAAGGAGCCAGACCACATGCCGTGACAGGAATCAGGATTTATTTTGAGGACAATGGGAACCCCTGACGGTTTGGTAGCATCGTGTGTCATACATTGCACATCCACTATATGGTGAGCACTCTTTCACATAGGTTTTATTGGTTTTTTTTTTCCCCTCACAACAACCCTGTGAGGTAGGTAAAATAATTTTCAGTTAACAGATAGAAAAAAGACTGAATGTTGTTAAGCAATTTACACTTGATTAAATAACTACAAAGTGGCACTCAGCTTTCCAGACCACACTTGAGAAAATACATTAGAAAGACAATATACATATATATGTACACACACACATTTATCACAAGACATATAGAAATTTAAGAATAAAAGGAAATTTTTAACTTCCTTTAACTTTGTTAACTTGATATTAAAGGTAATAAGGGTTGCAGCATCAATATTTCTTTATGCAAACTTAAACTTCTAAATTTTCAACTAATTCAATTTATATTGAAAAATGACTGCAGAAATCATAAAAATAAGTATAAATATGATATATAAAAAACAAAGACATACTTATATGCATATTTTATCTCTGTTGATCTGCCTGACAGCAAAGAAAAAAATTTCACATTTAGTTCTAAATCATTTAAATTACATATATTATTCTATGAATACAAATTAAACTTTGGATGATAAAAATGATGTATGAAATACTAAGCTTTATCAAATGAAGTAACTCAAATATTAACGAAGTAGGATGAAAAGAATAGTTCACCTAATCTTACATTGGAAAATCATCTCCCTATTTCTCACAGTAAAACATCTGAAGGTGTTTCGTCTCTCTGATACATCAAAAGATTTTGTTCAGATAAATCTTATAGTACAAATAACTTTTAAAAGTCTGTTTGGGATGGATATAAAAATACATTTGTAGACATGATTGCAAGAGGGACTTTATCTAACAATTGCAATCAGTGTAACCTGGCTTATTATACCCTCAATGAATCCCCAACAATAAAAAAAAAAAAAAAGAAGGGCATAAAAAAAATTAAAAAATAAAAATAAAAAAAATACATTTGTAATTTACAAGAATATTTTGTAAAACAGAACATCTGAGAATTAAAACCATGGCTTGAAACTAAAAATGTATGTTCTTTAAAATTAGCTAAGTTAATGAAATCTACACTCAAAAATATACTGCCTTATACATTTCATTTCACCAATTTCATTATTTCTGCAGCTGGTCCTAATACTTGTTTTTAAAGCCTCTAATGAAAAGCTAAATATTGCCAGGACATTCTTGCTAGGGGAAATACATGTAATACTTAAAATTTCATTATTTTTTGTATTTGCTTTCCTGTCCTATTCCAAATAGGAAGTTATAATGGAGAAAATTGAAAAGTAAAGGCTTTCTTCGAGGTTTAATTGCTTCTGAATTCCAAAAATTTTAAGTGAATACTAGTTAAAATTATTCTGACAACATTTCTGGCCAGAGAACAGAGGAAGGAAAGGCCCTTGGAAAGCGACCAACTAGTGACAATTTTATGAAATGGGAATAATCTGTAAATAAACAAATGCTCCAATTATATAATTTAACTGAAACACGGTTGATTTTTGTTTATACAAACAGTACATTTCATTAAATTCAAATAATACAGAAGTATATAATGTTTCCAGCTAATTCCCCATTCCAAATCCCATACACTAGGGATATAAAATTCACATGGTGAAAAATTCAATCTAATAAGTTATTCAATTTACATCATCCATAAAAGGTGTAAAATATAACAAATAATGTGTATATTTTAAAAATATATACTGATAGATACATAATATCAGGTATAGTTTGTGCCTTTTTACCAAAACTTAAAATCATATATGAAACATATAATCTCTTCTGTCATATCAAGATTACTTTAGTCAATAAAATGGAATTAAGTAATACTTACAATTACACTGTAGAAAATGCAAAAGAACCAATTATAGCAATTCAGATATTTCATATGTTGATAAAATTACCCTCTTGGCTAGAGATATTAAGTACACTATATTATGCATAAAGCACGTATTTTAAAATATTCATGTTTACTTCTTTATTATTTTGACTATTAAATGAAGTATTCAATTTATTCCTTTTAGTAAAAAGGGAAAGACCTCACTAAAAATGTGAGGTTTTTTAGTAATATTTAAGTAAATTTCCATTTTGAACATAAATAAATCCTAGTTTATTCTTATTTATTCAATACTTCCATGATAAATAAGGTATTAAGTATGTGCTACATTTATTCTCATAAAATTATATTTCACAACAGTAGAGGGATCTCCACTATAAAATGAGAGATAGTTGCAAACCTCTGTAGGAAATCCAACCTCCTCTTCTAACTCTTAAACATTGTAACTCAGAATTTAGTTAACACAAATAATATTCTAATTTGAACAAAGTCACTTGTACCAAAAAAAATCTTAGTTATATAATGTAAGGTACAATTCTAAAAATATAGAATTTTACCCCTGAGGTAAACAAGAAATGATCTTCTTCCATCCACCTCATTTTACAAGTAGCCAGAAGTTAATTGCATATGCTTTCACTGAGAATCTACATACATAGATCATAAATCTGGGCACAAATGTCATTTAACTCATGACACATAATTTAAAGTAACCTAAATCAAATGGAACTGTATTTCATATGATTAAGACTTTGTGATGATCAAGAAACCCTAATTTCTTTACATAGAATTATCGATAGACGCACCAACAAAGAAAAAGATAAGTCATGCCATTGACTTAAAAAAATTAAAATAAAATAAATAAAATATAGCAATCCATAAAAGATTGTGTAACAATATACACAGTTGTTTCTAATGTTATTTTCCTATTTTATAAAGCATAAATATGCCAAACTATTATTAAAGATAGCATTGTTATAAAATTCCTTTCATAAAAGAAGACCTTATAAATAAATGCATGGGTGAGAGAGACTGCAAATATATAAATTAGATGTTCAGATGTTTACTATTTCTTCTCTCTCATATTTTGTTTCCAAACGTGTAAGAAATCAAACTTAGTATTTCTAAACCAAAGAATCAAAATAAGACTCATCAAAACAGCCTCTGCTGCCAAACTCTTACTAAAAGGAAGAATTAAAACCAAGACATAAAACACCACAAGAAAGTTAACTAAAACGTTCCTGTTGAATTACAAGTTTATTTGCTATTTTGAGAACTTGGCTCTGAAATCTTATAATATTGGTTTGGTTATGTGAAAATATTTTAAAACAATTGTATTATTGTAGGTTTCATTAAAAGTGAAGAAGAATCTAAAAAAGCATTTTAGTTTTATTTGCTTTCAGAATAAATTAATTTCCAAGTAGCACATCCATCTGTTATTTAATTTGGTACCAATCACATATTAGATGACTTTAAAATAAAATTTAGAGCCAGGGAAAACAGCACAGCACTACGTTTAACTGACCACAGTACATTTTTAAATGAGGCTTCCTGTTATTTGCTATTTTTTCTCTTACTGGGTTTTCCAGTCTAGGGCAGGTACACAAGAAACTTACAGTCTATGTAGTACTCCTAGTCAGTGTCACTCTGCAGATGGCACAGTGGAGAAATACCTTCTGTACAGGACCATGTACAAGTTCTTCTGCAGCTGTCAGCACCTAGGGGAAAGTGCGCTGTTAAACAGTTGCTGCGTTCCACCTCAGAAGTGGCTGCAATTCGGTGGTGGGTGAAGTGACTCCTGTACGTATATACAGGGATGAAAAGTACTATAGAAAATGAAAATATAAGAACAAAAGTGGCTGTCTGAAAATTGTGCCACATTGAAACAATACATCATTCAGTCACAAGAGGCCTACAAAGATGGGCTTCATTCACTTAAAAAATCGAATGTTAAGAATGATTGCAGGAGAGGTAGAAATACAGTTATTCAGTTCACAACGTAACTATGAACCAAATGTTAAAACACATATTTTAAAAATAAAACTTAAACATTTTCTAGTAATTTATAACATTATTCCTAGAGTAATTCACCTAAAATCAGGCAAACATACACAAGATTCTTTACTCTGTTCAGCTAATTTAATGCTTTTGTTTCAGGTAACAATTCAAGGGGAAAAAACAAAACAAAATAGGTGAGATATCAAAATTTAAGCATAAGCAACATGAAAATACCTAAAAAAGAAATAATGAAAAGGCATCCTGAAATTTAGAATTACTTTATATATTTTTAAAAACTGTGAAATAACTGGTCTTCAACGGGACAACTTTCCTTCTCAAAAGTAAAACTAGGTTAGAATCTAAATACAGTCCTTATGAAAAGTAAAACTGAGTTAGAATCTAAATACATACAAACAATGCATCAACCAAGATAATCTGATTTCATTAGTACAGAAAATGATTACCACATTCTACTTTTACTATAACAGCCTTTCTATGTTTTATCTTTGTGATTCATCTTTGATGAAATCAGAAGATCAAATTCAAAAATTATTCTCTGGTAAAAATCATCAAAACAATCAGGGTGAAAGGTGTATCTTCCTAATCTATCTCTAGACACAGTTACTATGCTACTCTGAAGAGGTAACTGTTCACATTATTTCAAGTTATTCACATTTAGTTTTCTTTCTGAAGCAGATCGAGAGTGCTTTGTGACAAAGTCCAACAAACCTGACCATTAAAAAGTGTCCCATATGTCCAACTTTTCTAAATCTCACTGTTAAATAAATAGCAGAATTTATTTACTTTGGCGTATACTCAGTGGAGTTAGAGATAGTCAACAATTCCCTTTCAGCTTTCTTAAATTCTTTCTCAAGAAAAGCATAGTTTAAAAACACATCATTTCCTTTAAGTGACAAAGGTGGTACAGGAGGAGAAAGAAGTTCAACGTTTTCCAGGCTTCTCATTAAAAAAGACATAGACAAGCCCAAGCGAGGGTCCAGACATTTTGAACTTAGGGAATTCTGCAAAATTATATACTAAAATAATGACATGTTATACATGAGTCTACTCATACATTTCTGTAGTGGAAATGGACCCTAAGATTTTCTGAAGGTTTCAAAAGATTCTATAGTATCTCACGCAAAGTTTAAGAGAACTTCGATAAATGATACCCAAGAAACCCAGTAACATGCAGAAGTAGTTCTTCTAAATTATGTACATGTATGTAACACTGAGCATCTGCTTATTCTCCCATGGAATGAAGAACAGCCATAAATATACGTGGATGTTCCAATGGCTAAATGAAGTAACACATGTAGGCACACGGTATAATTCCTGGCCTGTTATTATCAGTAACAGCATATTGTTCAAGACAGATATTGCAAACTACTAAAAGTTCTTTATGGGTGATTACCTTTGTTTACAGCTACATAACTTCACAATATTAATTTTACTTAGCCATGTCTCTTAAAAGAGATTAATATCAGAAAGGTATATATTTCTGTATTATTTTAGATACAAAAATGTTAAGTGTAAGTTTTGAGTTCTGCTACATTCTCCTAAAGTTTGCATTTCTCAAAAAGTCACTGGCCTCTTTTCTGACACTGCACTTACTTGGAACAGAGCCAGATACGGAAAACATTTGGCTCCACTTTAAAAAAAAAATGATGTCATTTCCTTTGTCGGTGTTTCCTATCATCCATACCATAGTAAACAACCTAAATCTGAAGAATCTAGCAAGGGATCACATTTTTTGAAAAGTTAATGTAAATACTACTTTTATAAATCATTGTCTCTACTCCTTTAAGTTTAGTTTTCTGCAGATAAAAGATAAAATATACATTCATATGTAAATGTCATTTAAAAAGAATCCTTAAATTGCAGCATGTAGAGTAGCCTCACCTTTAAAATAAATTCATGGTATTACAAACAGCTATTACAAAATAGAATATGTGGTACTCCTCAAGATTTTATATACGCATCAAAAAAGAAAATGACATGTGAACTTGTGCCACAAATTAAAGATACACAGTGAGGAACTGGGTTTGCTTATACACATGAAATAATAGCATGTAATGCAACTATACAGTTGTTTCCCAACCCTTTTAATGTAAATATTTTTTTCTAGCGTCTTTTCATGATAGGAGTTATGTTTTAAATATTCACACATTAAAAAAAAATACAAACAGAAGTGGAAAAAAGGGAACTCAGAGTACTGCCATGAAAGGAAGTGACCACCACAGAGCACAGGTAAGGGTTGTTAAGAGAAGGTGAATAGGCACACATGCCCCGATTATGAGAAGGAACTTGGGGGTGTTTTCCCCCCTTGAACAGAGTTCAGAGAAGCATTTTATAAAAATCATTCTAATGATAGCATTGAAGAAAAACTAGTGGTGTGGATGATTCAACTGAGGAAATAAAGGAATATGCAATTAGAAATAATAATAAAATAATAAAAAGAGCAATAGAATAAAAAATATACTCTAATATTTAATGTGTGATAAGTCACATATTTGCTAAAGTTTTGAGTCTGAAAACTAGCATTCATTCATTTGCTTAATGACAACAAAAACTCCCTGTCTCCTATGAGGTCAGATCCCATTTTAGGCATTGGGTAAAGCACTGAACAAGAGTCTGTGACATGCCGTCCTGAAAACTATGTCAATTAAAGAGACAAAATCCATTAAATATATAAAATATGAAAAATGATTAGTCTATGAAATAAAAATAAAGCAAATTATGGGAAGAGAGTGACAAACACACTATGTTAACACTCTGGAAACACCCGGAAGCAGCATCATGCGGATGACAACTGACATGAAGTGAGCTGACTGTATGGGGAGAACACCACACGCAGGTGCAGAGGGCCTGCAAAGCCCCGAGGCTGCAACATGTGATAAAAAGTTAACCTGGGTCAGGCCGTGGAGGACTTCAGGTTTTTTTAACAGGTACAAAAAGCTGCTACAGTAGTTTGACTGCACAAGTGATACAACCTGTTTAGAAAGATCACTCCAGCTGCTGTAATGGAAGAGACTTCATTGCAGCTAGAAAGAATAAACTACTAGGCAAGACTGGAAAAATTTATACAACAGGATTTCAGGTGACAGTTTTCCCATTGCCTGGAGATTAGCAACTCAAGACTAAAAATAAAAAGGCATCAATCAAGTAATTCACATTCAGAAGACAAGTCTTAAACAAGCAAAAGCCAACTAATCCTCCATAACTTAAAACATCTTTTCTTTTTTCCATGCCTTTTTATCCCAGAAGAGCCTTCTCCCTCCCTCCATCATGAAAAGAGTCAATTATCAATCATCCATCTGGTGTTCACTGGCTAAATGTACTTGGACAATACTGTTGCCAAGAGTCCAAATCAAGCCAGAATTTGTCCAAAAGATGAGCAAGAGGGAAGAGTAGTATTTCATCTGTCAACTGAACCTCTGCCTAGGTCTTAGACTTGTTTATCATCTCATGCTCACTTCCCTCCACCTATGTGAGGAGAGGAAGAAAAGGCTTGGAAGTTAGAACAGAGAGCAAAGAGGGTCCTGACTGTAAAAATAGCTGAACTTGAGCCTCCAGTCAATGGAGACCCCAGGAGCCCAATAGCTGTGGGTTTAAGGTAGAGATAGAAACTGAGAAATAGTAGTGAACAATCCAGAAGTGAATGGTGTGACACTCTAAACCTACCCCAAATACCCTTCCCACAAAGGGTTTTATCCACATGTCACAGCAGAGAACTATTATGTGTCTCTTTGTCCCCAAGGAAGGCAGGAAAACTAGTCAACGTGGGGCGATAGAACAGAAACAGAAAAAAGGGAATGACGAAGGTGCCACTGAAGACAGCTCTTTCCCTTTGCATCTCTGCCCTTCGTGCGTCAGCACCAGGGAGAAGAAACAAGGATACCAGTGAAAGAGCCAATTACTCCCCACTTACCGGGCTGAGCAGAGAGAATGACTAGATTGTAAACCCTTTCCACTTTCCCATTTCCTAAAAACTTCTAAGTACCATTGAATAAAAGAGAAGTTAAGTTTTAAATTGACATGTATGAAGTCAAAATTCAAACAAATTAGATAATTAAACTGACTTTATTAGTTTTAAACTCAGATTAAACTGAAGTGCTCAGAAACCTATGACATATTTTTCAGGTAAGTAAAAAAAAAAAAAAAAAAAAAAAATGAATGATTTGACCAATTATAAACTTAAGAAAAATAAAACCATTCCATGTTTCCATTCCCACTTAATTCTCCATCTCAATTTATACTGCATTATGAAATGGTTAACACCAATTAGCTAGTAAGTGATTTTGACTATTCACCTTTCTAAGACATTTCTAGAATACTAGACTCAATTCTTACATTATAATATTCTTATTTCTTATTCTTAGGAACAACTAGCAATTACGTAACTATGGCTGTTTTATAGGGAATTTCTTAGATGTATTTCCCTTCTATAAAACTTATAAATATTTTAAATACTTGCAGATAATACTTGGTCTTAATACAAATTTTAAGCAATTAAAATACACAAATATAACTCTTTTGTGTACCTGTAGAGAATACTAGGTTTCGTAGAAGCTAAAACATAAAATCCCTTAAATAATACACCAAACTTCAAAGCTTGCAGATCAAAAAGGCTCTAGAGAAGGAAAAAAGTAAAAAAGGAATAAAGAACAATTTAGAAAGTTTCTTTCTTTACAGGAACACCTTCAACAGTCAGGTCAGTAATCTGAAATAAAATTTTACAGAATATTTTGCTCTGACTAATAGCTCAATAACTAAGAACCTTCCTGGAAACTGAATAACGCCTTTTTCAGGCATTTAATATTTAACTTAATATTTAATGGGAATCTCTTTAAAAATCAAGTTTTTTCTTTGAAATAAATAATAAACGTATCAGCATTTTCCATGACTAAACCGTGCATGGCCTTATAGCTGTTTAAACATGCTACTTTTATAGAATATAAAATGGTATTACAATGATGTTTATAACTGTCCATATAATGTTCCCATTCTTTTTATAATCACGTGTCATCCTAAACTACGACATGTCTATTCAACACCGATTTTCTTAGTCTTTTCTTCTCGGGGGTACTGAACATAATGGAGAGATAGTAATGTGAGTGAAAATTATAAAACTAAGTTCTATATAACTTTTTTCTAATGAAATAATTCCAAGCTTTCCTAGTTTAAATGATACTTTAAAATAGTGATAACAGCAATCCATAACCCACTATAATAATTTATTATTGGACAATTATTGGGGGTATAGCTAAGACTTATGTCAATATTTCTTTTCATTGTATAAAAGACCAAAAAGATTGAAATAGCCTGTTAAAAAACTAGCAAAATATGTTCACGATCTATAGAACAACCAAAACTCTGATGAAAGAAATCAAAGAAGATTTAAGTAAATGAAGAGTTAGTCCATGTACTTGAGTAGGGAGATTCAATGATTGTTAATAAGTAAGAACTTCCCAACTTGATTTATAGTTTCAAAGCAATCCCAATCAAAATCACAGTAAGTTATTTTATAGATACTGATGAACTCATTCTAAAGTTTATACAAAAATGAAAGGCCCAAAATACTGAAGGAAAAGAAAAAAATTGGAAGACTGATACTATTTAACCTGAAGTTTCCGTAAAACTATAATCAAGACAGTATGGTTCTGGTGAAAAAACAGACAAATTGACCAATGGAAAAGAAACAAAAAGAGCCCCCCAATAAACCCACATAGCCAATTGATCTTTGACGAAAGAGCATAGGCAATTCAATAGAAAAAATTTAGTCTTTTTTAACAAAAATTGCTGGAACAACTAGGTACCCACAAGGGAAAATAAATAAATAAATAAAAATAACAATCATGTAGTTCAGATCATAAACCTTTCATAAAAATTAACTCAAAATTCATCAAAGACAAAACTATATAACTCCTAGGGATATAACACAGGAGAAAATCAAGGTGACCTTGGGATTGACAATGATTTTTAAAATATAATACCAAAAGCAGACCCATGTAAGAACAAAACTGATCAGCTGGACTTCATTAACATGAAAAACATCAACTCCAGGGAAAACACCTTTAAAAGAATGAAATAAATGGGAAGGAAATACTTGTAAAACACATACCTGATAATAAACTCGTAGTCAAAATATAGAACAAGCACTTACATTATTCAATCATTAGAAAACAACCCAATTTAAAAATAGACAAAAGACCTGGACATATCACAGAAAATAAACTGATGGCAAATAAACACACAAATTGATAGCATGTCTGTATTACACAGTTTCTTAGGGTTGCCATAACACAGTTTTACAAAGTGATTTGATTTTAATAACAGAAATGTTTTGTCACACACTCCTGGTGGAAGGTTGTGGAAGGTTGATTCCTTTCGAGGGCTATGAGAAAGGATCTTTTCAGGGCTCTCTCTTGGTTTGTAGATGGCAGTCTTCTTGCACCCATGGCATTCTCTATTTACATAAATGAGTTAAAAACTTTCATACCTACATGAAAGCCAGAACATAAAATGTTTATGGCAGCTTTAGTAATAATTTTCCAAACTTGGGAATAAAGATGATATTCTCCAACAGGTGGATAAAGTGTGGTGTATCCACACAGTAAGATAATTATTCAGTGATAAAAAGAAATAGACTAACATGTCACTAAAAGCCAGAGAGAAACCTTAAATATACATTGTTCAATTCTTAAAAAAACCATTCTGAAAAGGCTGTGTACTATGTGTCTCCAACTATATGATATTCTGAAAAAGGCAAAATTGTTATATGTAGGGATGATAAATGATTTTTGGTTACAAGGGTGCTTGGGAGGAAGAAAAGGGGGTAGAAAATAGGACTGTTAGGGCGATGAATCTATCAATATGATAACGTAATTATGGATACATGTCGTATACTGCAAGAATGGATGGAATGTACAAGCCAAAGAACGAATCCTAATATAAATTATAGACTTCAGTTAATAATAATGTCTCAGTTTTGGCTTGTCAATTGTAATAACTGTACCACACTATGGCAAGATGTTAATAACAGGGCAAATCGTGGCTGGGTACACAGGAGCAGCGGCAAAAAAAGAAGTATATGCTAATTCCGTGGATTTTCTCTTAAAATTTTCTGTTAACAGTGGTCTAAAAATAGTCTATTAATTAAAAAAAAGTTGTTGTTCCCTTAAGAAGGTCAAAAAGTAAAGAGTTTAGGATAATTACACCAAAATGGAAATACGCCAAAAAAAATCTAAATGTAATTGGTAAAAACATTTTTTCAGCAGTAGTGAAAAGAACTTACAGAAAATATACCATATTTTGCATTATATATACACTTTTTGCCCAAATTTTTGAGGGAAAGATAAGGATGTGTATTATTCATGGGTGGTATGTCTCAGGAGGTTTAGGAACCCAGTGGGCCTCCTGGGGCTGCTGCACCCTCCTACCTGGGCCCACTGGGCACATGGGGTTTCAGTACGAGAGGACCCAGGATTTAGTGGGAGTAGATTGGAGGGGCCTCTCTAAGTACTGCAATACAATCAGGTGACTGGGCAAGGGGTGGGACTGGGGTGTGGGCCGTAGCTGTGTGAGACAAGAGTGAGGCCCCAAGGCCTAGCTACGTGGAGGAGCCTCACACAGTTCCCCAGACCAACATGGCTGCTTGCCAGGCCAGCAGCCTCAGAAGTTCCTGTTCTCCACTGTGGCCCCTGACCTGGTGGGGAGGAAAGGGCTCCTGGGAGAGAGGAAGTGGCAGCCTTCCAGAGCAGGTGGCTGCAGCTGTGGGAAGATGGTGCCATCTGTGCATTTAGCAGGGAGCGTTAGCACTCCCCAGGCGTGTCTCTCTCCCCAACAAGAGCTAACCCTTTTATTAGGGGTGCTTTCCTGAAAGAGTGGGCCAAAAACGTGGGTGCACATTATACACGGGGAGGACATTTTACATAGCAAAATACCGTGCATTGTATCTGATTTTAAAACATGGTGACTAGAGTTACAATACTATTAGATAAACAACAGTAACATTTTAGATAATATGAAAATGAGTTTCTCAAGACAAAATTTTTTGTTCATTTTTCCCCTGATATTTTCTCATAAAGCTATTTTTTATATGTTTGCCAATTTTTTCTTTGGTTTGAAGCCTATTTCACTACGTGAACTTGAAATGGAACACAGTGAATGGGCATAAAGATTCCATATATTCAAAATAAGAAATAAATATAACATACAACTACTCATACTTGATTTCATCACACATAAGCAGCATTTCCAGTCTAGGATCACAGTGCACATTAATTCATATACTTATGAAGGTAATGAAAATTTTAAATTAACTATAATATAAATGTTTACCCAGAGAATGAAAGAGTAGTTTTCTACTCTTTAAAGTGAAAAACAGAAATTAAAATTAAAAAGTGCTTATTTCTCTAAAGTGTGTGTAGATTTATCCACATTCACATACAATCATTATGTTATTTAATATTCCTCTCCAATAATCCTAAGGCTCTTTTGTGGCTACAATGCATATTTCCTAAAAGAAGAAGTAGCCATGAATTTTAGGAAAATATAACATAAACTGGTACATAAACTGGTACATGCACTACAGAGTATAAAGTCGGATTTGGAGTCCAACAAATGTGGAATTTCTTCTTACCCTCATCATTTATTGAATAGTCTACTGGTTTTGGAATGTTACTAAACCACTATTTTCAAAAATATGGAAAAATTATACATTTTAATGTAATTTCTACATGATATACACCAGTTTCTATGAGACCTCTTATTATCAAATGCCATTGACACTTTCATATTCCAAACAGATAATATACCATATAAATAATGGAATATTATTCAGTCATAAAAAATAATGCAATCTTATCATTTGCAGCACATTTATGGAATAGGAGGTCACTGTGTTAAGTGAAATAAACCAAGCACAGAAAGACAAATATCAGAGGTTCTCATTCGTATGTGGGCACTAAAAAAGTGGATCTCATGAAAGCAGAGAGTACACTGGTGGTTATCAGAGGCCAGGAAGGGTAGGAGGAAAGAGAAGAGATAAAAAGAGGTTGATTAGTGAGTACAAACGCATAGTTTGATAGAAGAATACCTAGTGTGTTTGATAAATCAGTACGGTGTCTACTGTTTACAGTAATCTCTTGTATATTTCAAAATAACTACAAGAAAATGATTCAAATACTTCTAGCATATAGAAAAAGAGTTAAGTGAGATATCCCAATACATCAATTTAATTTTTATGAATTATATTGTTAAATCATTGCATGTACCTCAAAAGTATGTACATCTATTACATATAAATAAAAATAAATATTACATACTAAACTTATACCTTATAATAACACTGAAAATATATATATTTTATCCTGATAACAGCATTTCCCTATGTTAAGGATGTCCAAGATGTACATGAATTTCTCAGAACTCCTTAAAATGTATTTAACATGATTGTCATATATTTAATAATACATGTCTTTAAATTATAATGTTCTCAAATAAGCACAGCTGTTTTATCTACTATACAGTTTTGTAAATGTAATGCTAATATTGTGTTAATTTACTTAATAAGGAATAAATTTCCTTTCTGCCTATGCTACCTAAAGACAGAACAGAGACTATGAAGCACAATGATGTTCCTGAGGCTTGTGGAGACCAACGTAAGTGTAGTTGTCTTCTGCAGTTCATCAAAAAATTAGATTAAGGGATAGAATTGCCTCATATTCCAATTTTATCTAATTCTTAATATTTCATAACTTCCTCAAGTTACTACAGGGGTCCTCAAACTTTTTAAACAGGGGGCCAGTTCACTGTCCCTCAGACTGTTGGAGGGCCGGACTATAGTTAAAAAAAACTATGAACAAATTTCTATGCACACTGCACATAAGTAAAAAACAAAACGGGAACAAAGACAATCACACGGCCTCATGTGGCCCGCAGGCCGTAGTTGGAGGACCCCTGAGATGTTATATATAATTCTATTAGCCTAAATGGTAGTTACAAGGACAGAACTAAACAAATCTTATCTTTGCCATTAATTTAATAGATATTAAAAAATAAAACATATCAGTCATATACACACATATTTATTTATATACATATGAAGATAAACACACCCACAGGGAAAATTACTTAATCTTTTTGACATTTTTCCTCATATGTTTATTGTATGAATTAATTCAGTTAATATATGAAAAGCAAGTAATCACCTCTGGCTCACAGTAAGTTTCATATAACTACGATTATTATTATTATTGCTGTTGCTATTACAAATGTTAAATTTAATATGCCAATATGCTCAGTGTATGAAGAATATGATTTCCAAATGCTCTACTCTTTTAATAAGCTGAATAAGTCTGATGACTACTGACACTGAAAAAGATTAAAAAAAAAAACATGGCATTTTGGAATATATTAATATTTGAAGTTTTTATAGGGAGTAGGAGCAGAATTGAGAGCAGGAAAAGTATCTTTTGTTCACCAAACACTTTGAACTCTCTTGATTTTAAAAATCTATTTGCATATCATATAAGATTTGTGAGTAGAGATAATAGAAATGCATCCTACCACAACCCTTCTTTATTCTTTAACAAGAGCAGCTGACACAGGAGAATAATTTCCTGCTTCACTATGCTGAGAGTACATCGTGTAGATTCAGAAATTATATCCTCAGCAGGAGGCAACAGGTTTCTACCTACACTAAAGAAAAAGAGGAATAGAAAAATTACACAACGTAGAAATGACTTATTATTATTATTATTAAAAGGGAAAAATCAAGCTGCACTGAACAGAATTTATTTTTAACTGGTGACACAGTATAATTTTAGTTTATATTTTAAATTTAAAATGTATGGCCAGAATATTTCTTAAGAAACAGTTTTATTTACTTATAATCTTCAAACCTTGCAAAAATATTATATTTCTACTACTCCTAATTTTTAAATAAAACAAAGTTAATAAGATCAACTAAAACTTATTAGCCTTCTGATCTTAACTATCCCTAGAATATTAGAGCACTACGTCCTAATATTGGCAGTAAATGCCAATTCTTTAAAAAAAAATACTTCAGAGAACAGTGTTCAATGACAATAAAATTTTTCTTCACTTAGTAAGTTATAATTTCCCTACAGTTGTGTGTATATCTTGCAGCATATTCACTAATTGTAGGTTTTCAATTAATTTTCTTACAAGAAAATCAAATGACTTGCTTTTTTAAAAATAATTTTTAAGATGTCATTATTACCAATAGTTTAAGTAACACTCAATGTCAGAATTATTACAGACTTCTGGTCCATACTGATGAAGATTAAGACCTCGGGTTCTAAAGCACATTCCTGGATTCAAAACTTTCTAACATTTACTGGTCATATGATTTTAGGCAAATTATTTATCATTCTGTTTCCTCACTCTACAACGAGGATAACAGTAGTGCCTGTCTAGTGAGACTGGTGTGAGGATTAAATGAAAATCTACATTAGAAAAGTTAGAACCAGTCTAGCTCCTGGTAAAGCCCTCCATAAATGCTGTTGTTATTATTATTAATTATGGCAAATGAGCACACACATTAAACTACACTTCTTTCTGAAATGTCACTAAAATGGTGAAGTAGTACAGAGGTGTAAACAGAAAGGCAAGGAGGAGGGTGTGAGAGGCAACAGCCAACAAGAAATTCAACAGTTTTAGAAAATGAAAAACCCAGGCAGAAGACTAGTGTATCATTCAACGCAGCAGAGGAAGCATAAAACTAAATGGCAGAAAAAGAAGATAATACAAACATCAAGACAGTTTGCTTAACGAAACCCGAGAAAGTCAGGTGTAATGTAACCCCTGTGTCAAAAGTCGCACTGACTACTCTGAAGCCTACAGAGAGAATTTCTGACATGTAGGTTTCCTACACCACTCCACATTGCCTCTTTCACCCCTAGAAGTTCAGAGTACTAGCTATCTTCATCCAGAAATATTCCTGACTTGCAACTACCAGGCACAAAATAAAGAAGAGTCAAGGGACCAGTTTAAATTGGACCTTAGCCTGAATGTCGGCAGGAAGAAGTACACCATACAGAAAGAGTACCTGAAAATCAGAACCCAGATAACAGACACATAGCTTCTATCATACAGAATCTCCCACCAGAAATCCTGGCTATTTACTTAATCACTCCAATGAAGCCATCTAGGCAACAAGTCTGCCACTAGGTACATAGCTTCCAAGCAAACTTGTTGACCACACTAAGCCAAGGTTTAAGGTTTGAAAAAAAAAGCTTCCAACATGAAAGATTAAAACCAAAATAAATTTAAAAAGGGGGATCTTAGAGAAAATACAATACAAAGAGAAGAAGAATCCTCAAGACAAAACTATTATTAACATTTCACAGTCATAATAATAATTACAGCCACAAAATAAGAATATGTCATGTAAAAACTGAACAATCAGATAAATAGAAAAAACCTGCAGAAAATAAAAATAGCCAGGAAAAAAAATACTCAATGAAAGAAAAAGTCTCACAATGTCCTAATAACTAAAATCAAAATACAAAGAAATGACAAAAAAGGAGAGAAAGAAGAAAATTACAGGACAAATCCAGATCTACACATGCTGTAACACCAGTGATAGAGAACAGAAAAATGAGAGAACAGAAGAAAGCAATGCCTTCAAATTTCAAGAAAAAAATATCTTCAACCTACAATTATATACATAAGCTTAAATTCAATTACATGAGAAGATAAAAATACATTCAAGTATGTAGATTTCTATGACTCATTTGTCAGGATCCAGCCAAAAAATTTACTCCTATAAAACAAGGAGAAAAAAGCATGAGATTCTAACACTGGAGAACAGTAGAAGTCTCAAGATGACTGCTACACATTAGGCATTGAAAGCAACCAGTATATACTGCAGAATGGACCAGTTTGTAAAGGTCTGAAAAAAAAAAAAGAAAAACGCATTTGATAAAGAGTTGAAACCATGTTTGAGCATTCAAATCACTGATACGCATAGAATAGATTTGTTGAAACATTCAGAAAATAAAAAACAGTTCCCAAAATATAAGCAAATGAGAAAGAAATTACTAATTAGAAAAAAGGAAAACGTTTAAGAGGAAAGAAGCAATATATTGCTTGACTCAAAAAGGAACAATATTAATGTTGTAATAGTGCTGATTTAATGGAAAGTTATTGTATAAGTATATTAACAGAATGTTTTTTTGTTTTTTTTTTCTGAAACCACAATTGCTTCTGGCTGAAGTACTTCCTGTAAACACAACCTACTATTTCTTTGGTCTTAAGAAAAAAAAAAGTAAAATTAAAAGTATAAGTACTTATTTGGCAGTGAATAAGTACCTTATTACCCAACATAAAATGGGGTAGTTTGCATTCACTCTTCAATTCTCACCTCTGTTGCTTCTCACCCCTATCTTAAAATCCTTTGGGTTATAAACCTTCAATATTAGTATCTTCTGTTCTAATGGAAGATGTTTAAGCAGTGAACTGGCAAATACGCAGTGTAGAGTAATTCTTCTCTTAAAAGTAGCAAAGGCTCCACTAATGAACAACTTCAAATTAATATCTAAAGAAACTAGGCATAGCGGGTCACAGTGGCTGGCACCTGTAATTCTAGCATCCTGGTAGGCCTAGGCAGGTGGACTCCTTGGAGCTCAGGAGCTCGAGACCAGCCTGAGCAAAAGCAAGACCCCGTGGTGAGTACATGTAGTCCCAGCTACTAGGGAGGCTGAGGCAAAAGGATCCCTTAAACCCTAGAGTCTGAAGTTGCCATGAGCTATGACATCATAGCGCTCTATTTGGGGTAACAAAGCGAGACTCTGACTCAACCCCCTAAAAACAAACAACAACAACAACAAAAAAAAAAATCAAGAAAGAAATTATGCACAATGGTGATTTTTTTTAAGAAAGGAGGAAATGTTAAACAGTTCTGATTAATTACTTTTACCAACAATTTCTGTGTGAATGCAAACCATACATACTTCTTTGGCAAGTAAGAAACCTCAAACACTGCCATAAAAACACAGAACCAACATCTTACATGTTTTTCAGTGAAACTATACCATTTATTAAAGGTTTAGTCTGTATCTGATAAAGATTTTACATACGCTATCCCTCATTGTCACTCCCTGTGATACATACTAATATACTGATTTTATACTGGGAAATTCTGAAACATACAGATCAAGGAATTTGAGCAAAAACACAAGCGTTGTCAAGAGACAGAACAGAAATATAAATCAGTTCTGCCTCCCATGGAAGCTTTTTTCTTCCATACCACATAGTGAACAGTGTGTGTCAGTAAAATGGGTAAACACCAGAATAAAACTGCTAATAATCTACCATATTTTACTATATAATATATAAACAATATAGTAAAAAGAATTTTAGCTATAAAAAATATATCCAATATGTATGTCTGATTTAGTGTTTCTGTGAGATAAAATGTTAAACCTTTAAGTACTCTACCCAAATATGAAATACATTTATAGAAATCTTTCTAAAATACGTCATCACACATACACCTACTTTTTAAAATATAATGAATACAATTTAAACATATCTTCCTGAATCAGGGTTATCATTGTTATCATCAGTCATCATTCTTTGTTGTTAAGTAGCTACAGGTGTAGATAGTATGAAATAAAACTATAAAGCTATTAAAGAGTCAGGAGTCCTCTGACTTTGAAGACCATGCTGAGAGAATTCACTTTTGTTACTAGTCTTTCTTTTTCAAACAAACAAACAAACAAACAAACAAAAAACAGCTATTTAACTTCTCTTTCCATCTACATTCACTATACCTAGACCCTTACACTTCTCTAAGAAAAAAAAGTACCCTTTTTGATATCTAGGCAGCTATCTGAGCTCTGCTCTACCCTCAAACAGACCATGCAGAACTATCTTCTGAGTAGTGTGCTTTTTCGGTATTTTATAGTGCTGCCCTAAGACCTGCTAATCACCCTGCCCAACCTTCAAGGGTACAGAGATGGCCTAAATTTTGACTCTCTGCTGACTTGTTTCTCTTGTTGTATCAGCTGCGGTCCTAGCCAGTGTATTCTTGTATTCTTCTACAGTTTACTGCTCTTTCCTTTTGTTTCCTACACATTTTTTTTTTTTGGCTATCCAGTCTGTCATTTCCTGGCTTTCATTTTAAAATATCCAAAACTTCAGTGGGATATGAAGGCCAACAAATGACAAGCAATTTGATAGACAAGAAAGATAAAAGGTGGGGCGTGGCTCACTTATTTTTGTAATCTAGCATTGAACCGTAGCATTGAATCTAGCATCCATACCATAGCATGGATTAAATTATATTATGTGGAATCAAACTAACTATACAATACAAGCATATCACCAACAAATGAGTTTAGCTAACTTAAAACCAGTACCACTGCATTCTTTCATTTATTAGATTTGTGTGTGTGTGTGTGTGTGTGTGCTTATCTTCTTTCATCCTTTATTGGTGCTGAAACCATGACAGAAGGAAAAAGGAGCAAAGAAAGCAAATGGAAGGTGAAGTTCTTGTAAAAAAGAAGTGAAGTTCTGTAAGAAATTTTTTTTATTTTGGAGAGACAGAGTCTCACTGTACCGCCCTCAGTAGAGTGCCGTGGCGTCACACGGCTCACAGTAACCTCTAACTCTTGGGCTTACGCGATTCTCTTGCCTCAGCCTCCCGAGCAGCTGGGACTACAGGCGCCCGCCACAATGCCCGGTATTTTTTTGTTGCAGTTTGGCCGGGGCTGGGTTTGAACCCGCCACCCTCGGCATATGGGGCCGGCGCCCTACTCACTGAGCCACAGGCGCCGCCCTGTAAGAAAATTTTTTACAGGAAAAAATAAAATGAATTTATTCTGAGGGCATTTAAATGAGCAGAAGGAAAGAAAACATGATATAACTAAAAAACAGGCAGAAACACACTGTGTGGTAAAGACAGAGATGAAAATATAATTTGCAAAATTATGTGAATGATGAAATATTCTTCCAGAGTACTTGTAGAATGCCATAGGGAATGCATAACAAAACAGCTTAACAAAATTTAGGAATGCAATGATTAAAGACTTTAAGCAGTGTTTAAGGTTCCTTAAAGACACAGTACATAGTTCAAAATTCATTTAAGAAAATGTCTTATTTTTCATTGCCACTAGCTTAAACATTCAGGTCTAATTTATTGTCATCAAAATAAAAAAGTTACCATTAAAAAGCTACTCTACATAGAGTGCTATATACATGTGCTTTTTAGTCTGGCTCCAATGGTTATAACTAAGCACCCTGGGAAAGTGATTTAACATTTTGTGCTTCAGCTTTTTATCTATAAGAACAGACACTTCATAAAGCTTTGAGCAGACTAAATAATATATAGAGTGTGTGTTGAATATGGCCTTGCAAATATTAAGTACTCAGTGTTAATTATTAATACTATCATTGTTATTCTTTCACAACACTGCCATTCCTCACTATCTATTATCTCACCTCTTAGCTAATAAGATTATTCATATATGGCCAAAGCTAGGGAAGCAAAAATTGTAAGCTAAAAGTAAAATAATAGACACTGAGAGATAGAACACACCATATTCTTCTTTCTTACTTGGCATTTCTTACTGACATTGGTAATTTCTGTCATCAACAAAAATGTGTAAAAACAGGAATCATTGTAATAAGGAAAATATAACTTACTATGCTCGGGCACAGCAAAAATAAATGCATTTATCCAGTTTTTTTAAAAGGCTAAATACTACTTAAAATCTTCCATAAGAGACCAATCCCTTAGACAAACATTCCATTTTTCTTTTACCTCCCCCAAAGCCAGAACCTGGAGATACATTTTCAAAACTTCCTAGAAGAACCTCTCACATAGAATGAGTTCAATAAATACTTAAAAATGGAATGCAATCAATTTTATTTACTATAAAACATTTGTCTTCAATAATATTTACATCTCCCCCACATTTTACAAAAAACATGCCAAGTAATGATCCAAAAACCAACGTGTTAAGGTAAATACTTTTGGTTTAAATTTTAAAATGATATAAACAATTTTCAGTGCAATTTATGACAATGCCTCCAGAAAAATTTATTTATAGCTTCTCTCATTTGCATTATCTGATGATATTTAAATATCTTACTTGATTTAAACTGTTTGGTAGTGGTTAGAGTAATCCAATCTGGAGAACGATTAATAAAATCAGCTTCTTTTATTCTGCATATGGTACTGGCTTCTTTTAGAATCTTCTGCTCCATTAAATCTACTAAATCGTAAATAGTTATCTCAAAATGTAAAATATTTAATGACATTTTAAGCCAAATTTTTCTTGTTTAGACGAATTATGCTTTTTAAAGTAATAGTTTTTCATTTGATTATCAATAAATTTCTCTACATTATTGTGACTTTGCTGAGGAAAGTGTAACAATTATTATGCTTGTGTCTGCCTCTATTTGACAGGAAACATCTGAAGAGTTTCTTGGTATCTGCTGTGTGATAGATACTACTCAACCATTGTACTGCTAACAGACAAAATCAAGGTAAGGGTGGCAATGAAAGAAGGGCTCTGGGGAAGAGGTGGGTCCTTGTTAAGAGGTAAGCAAATAATATTGAAATAACAGGAGAGATCAGGTAAAACAGAAAATAGACATATTTGTTTAAGAAATCCTACTGCACTTATTGTCAGTTTTTGATACATAATGCTAATTATTATTTGCAATGTCATAAATGTTCGTTTATCTTCTTTCTCAAAATTCCGAGCAGGTACTAATTCAAGATTTCATTTCTTGATATCCACTATCATTCATCTACAAAATAAACACCTTGGAAGTCAAGTATTTGTGGATGAAGTATCTAAATGATATTTAAATATCATCACAGAGGCAGCACTGTACAAGACAGAGAACGGACTCTGGGTCAGTCAGACCCAAGTGCAGGTCAGTGTTGTTTACCTGCCAGCTGCATACCTTTGGTCAGGTTACCTCATTTCTGAAATGGTTATAATACATGTATTTATTTCCAAGGTAGCTGGGAGAAACAAGAAAATTTCATTTAAAAAAAAATCTAGCATGCTTTATGTTTAATAAGACAAGCGAAGTAACCAGGCCAGCCCTCCTGCCTTAAACAAGTAAATATACTAGGAAAAACATATTAAAAACACATTCTTCAATGGCATCCGTTAGCTGAAAAGAACGTAATAAAACTAAATAACTGCAGGAACCCAGAGGAGTAACTAGAGTACACAAGGGGGCATTTACCTAGAAGGCATCTGATGAAACAAGGTAATCTGAGCTTCTGTCTTTTGACCTTTCTGACTATAAAAGTCAGGATTAAAAACATAGAACGTGTGCAGCCTAGTTAGAGTGTCCAATGGTCCTGACTTCAACAAGCCATGCCGTCATTTTAAGAATAAAATATCCCTTCACCCTCTGATATTTCCCAACACACTTAGAAAGCAGGAAAAAAAAATCTCTGGGAATTCACAACCATAAGTTGGCCTTCAAGAAGATTTTCAGCTTGAATTCATAGCTGGGTAGTTCAACTAAACTCAAGCCAAGAATTCAGTTTCAAGCTGTACCAAACTGGAAATGACCAACTCAATGTTTAGCCACTCTTAAGGAAACTACCTCTATCCCAGGTTTCAAAAATTCCCTCAGGTAAATTGCAAAGAAAAATTAACAACTAATTCACTAACCACAAAGGAAGCATTGTGCCATGAGTGAGAACCAGCAGAAACATCAGACTGCAAAATTACCCGACAGAATATTTTAAAATTATTTTAAAATAAGTATGCTTAACATTTTTCAAAATAACACGTAACAGCAAAGTTTTCTGAAAAAGAATCAAACAGCAGTTGTAGATCTAAAAAATACCTGAAAAACGTCGGTTATAGATATTAAAAATACCTGAAATTAAAGACCCTAGCAAAGTATCTTGCATATAGATAGAATATCACAATATATTTTAATTCATTTCTTCTTCATTTTCCTCTTTAAAGCACATTTTGATTAAATGAAGAATAGCAATCTGAATTATTTAAAAGCCTGAATTATAGTACACATTTGTGTGAGTTTACTAAATCATATTTCTTGACAGAAAACCAGAACATTAAAATAGTAACGAAAACACAGGAGCAGATTGGATGATATATGTGAATATTAAAGAAAGCTGTTACCCAATGTCATTTTTTTAAAATTGCATATTCCTTGCAATTTTACTTATTTTATCTATAAACTATCACCACAGAAATTAGACAAGCCTCAGATCTATATATATAAATTATCAAAAACTTCAAAGCAGCATAATCAAAGAAGAAAAACTGGCCCATTATTAGTGACAAATAATCACACCCAATTTCGACTATCATACACATGAGAGCATAGCCTAAAACAATTTTCTAATTTAAAACAATCAGTCCCAGATTGTGTTTCAAATCTTTACTTCAAGAACATGCCATTTCTTAGTATATATTGTGATCTTCACTTTCACTATCAGTCATAAAACAAAGCCCACATAATTTTGATGTTCTTATTTAACAGTTATTTCAAAAAGGTTACAATGCATTTGCTACTTGATAATTATTCGATACCTTGCATCCCCAGTTTTATTCATTATAGAATCTCTAAAAGTAAATCCTAGGAAAAAAGTCACAGGAGGAATCTTTTGTGTAGAAAAATAAAAGTACAAATTATTAAATAACATTTAAACTATTAAATTTAAATTTAAACTGTAATATTTAAACTATTGTTTAACATAATAGTTTATTAAACTATTTTATTAAGCTTAAACTCAACTGAATAAAATAATCCTTTCTCAATCACTGTGGTTATAGCATTGAAAATCCGGTTATTGGCAAAATTACAGTTGCCAAGATGAACATCTCATCAGAACAGACGAAAGAAAAAACAAAAGAGTTCGCTATCATCTATATTCTTATAGGTCTATCTGTATGTATACACACATGTGTACATAAACACACATGAATATATGCACATATTTAAAAATCAATAAAAGATCCAGAAGGTATTTTGTTCCAAAAACAAGACAAGATAAACTATGCTAGTAAGCCAACTTTTTCCTGAATTACCTTACAATGTTTCATGATGCATTTTTTTTTTTTTTTTTTTTTGCCGGGGCCGGGTTTGAATCCCCACCTCCAGTATATGGGGCCAGCTCCCTACTCCTTTGAGCCACAAATGCTGCCCATGACGCACTTCTACAATACTAAACATGGTAAAGCAGAATCTTCCATAAATGTTGTATTACACGAACACTTCACTCTATTAACATATTCCACTTCAGACTCTACTAAATTTAATGTCCATCATGTATATTTTCCCTTAATTTTTCCAAATTCTGTGAATTGCATCTTTTGATAAATTCTAAATATGTCTAAGAAAAGAGCTTCTCTTACCTTAATCTACTATCTACATACACACATAGCTAAATGTATCACAAAGTTTGTTCTCTTTCTTTCTATCAACCCACAGACTTCTCTTACTGGTGGAGTCAAGAGCAATAACTGGTCATGTGTTATTCTGGTTAGAAATTAATAATCTAGATTAAAGTATTCTGGTACACATGTAAGAGGATATTAAGTAATACTTAAACTGTTGCCTAGGATTTGGTAACTAAGACCCAGAAAAGTATACCCTCACATTCCGAAGAGAACTGAAAACAACTGAAGTCACCTGTCTATCCTTTGGAAGTATTCTTTCCCATAGTGCTGGAGGCCAACATTCTAAGGTTACTCATAAGGAGAGACTATGTACTTACTTAGTCTTAGGATCCCCACATTCTAAGGTTACTCATAAGGAGAGACTATGTTCTTACTCCTGGTTTATGTACTTAGTGATAGCAGACTTAATGATCCTCTCTGTTCCTTACTGAGCACAGAAAAATTAATGATGAAGAGAGATGACAGGAAGAAGACATGATATGACAGTGAAACAGTTACCACCTGTTCCGTTTGGTGAGGGTCTGGTGGACATTGCAGAAAATAGCTGGATCTCAGGCCTCTTGTCAATACCATAAGAAAGATGTACACAAAAGGACAAAGAGGCTCCAGAACGCCTAGATATTATATGGCCAAGAAGCTAGAAAACAGAGAACCTACAAGACAGTTCATCAAGAATATCTCACGTCTGCTTTTCATAGTATAGAAAACCTCAACAGAGCCCTTCATTGATTAAAAAATAAATAAATATGCACCCTATGTATGAGAAAACTTCTATTTGGACCCCTTATCACACAGAAGGCATTAATGGCAATTCAGGGTAAACCACAGAATCAACAAAACTGAACTGAATGTTAGAATACAAAGTTAAGTAATAAGAAAGTTTTGCCCATTTCCTTTCATCCAGTTCCTAAACCTGAAGGAGCAGAATCAGAATTGGGGGAGGTGAGATCTTAGAAAGATTCCAGGCCTCTAACTGCAATATAAAGAGACAGAGTGAAAGAAAAGACAACTTCCAAACTTCAAGTTCCCGGGTCCAAAGTTTGACTATGGCTGGGATAAAGGAAGAGCTTTATATCAAATATGAAATCAAATTCTATATTACACTACAATGAGGATTTGTTTCTTTTAACAATCAAAATGAATGGGAAGTTATAAAATATGCCAGGATATGATTCTCTGCTGCATCAGTAGAGTCTACACAAAGCACAGTTGGGAATTAAACCTCTAACCTTGAGGGAACAGCAAGAACACAAATAGCAAGACTAACTCCAGGTACATTTCATAGGAAATACAAACAAAAATTAGAAAAGTTTAGAGAAGAAACAAAGAGTAAGAATAGAAAAAAGTCAAATGTAACCAGTTTTTGTAGTTGCAGTAAACTGACGTTAAGCAATTTATGCACTCAATTGTTCATATATGGCAATAGATAGATACTGAGCACCTCCTATGTGAAAGCTCTATACAAAGTATTCAGAATATACTCTAAAAAAGGGTAATATGGTCTTTACTGTCATAGGGTTAAGTCTAGAATGCTATAAAAGATCTGTAATTACAAGCAGCAATGGACAGGACACTTCACAAGCACAAAAAAGGGTACCTCGCTCAACCAGATTTAGATGATCAGGAAAGACTTCTTAGATGAAACGTAGAAGTTGAAACCTCAACCATGCATAGGAATTGTGAAATGTATGTGTATGTGTTTTCAAGGAGTTAATATATCTATATAACCAACTACCCCTGGAAAGAGAACTAAAGGCTAAATCATTTCAATGATGTTAAGGCTCCTGTATTTTTAGGGTAATTATAGAAAAAGTTTTAAATAAGTTGTAAATAATCAAATTTATTCTGAAATACATAAAATAGATCTATAACAAGATGTACATATGACAAAAGTTCAAAACAGTTTTGAGCTGAACATACGGACTTACAAGAATAATCTATGAAAAGGTGATAATTAAAGGCAGAGGAATCTATAGGGACCAATACAGAATCTAATGCATTAACAACTCTTATAATTAAGGGATGATTAAAAAAAGAAACCCAAAAAATAAAAAAAAAGAGGAAAAAGAAAAAAGAAATCCATCAAAATGCTCAAGAAAGAAGAATTAGTTATACAGTAAAAAATCTAGAGTCATGCAATGTTAAGGAATCCTAAACAGGAAGGTACCAAAGAAAAGAGTGGTTATCGACACTGAATGCTCTAGAAAATTAAAAAGGGGGTGATCACTAAATGACTAAAAGTTAGCTCAATAAATTAAAAAATTAACAAGAGACTATAAACGTTCAAAGAGTTGGACAGCCAAGGATAATAAAATGCTGAGAAAGAAGAAACTCAATAGACAGGTTATCCTTTCAAAAAATATGATGGTTATAAAAAAGGGAGCAAGGCAGTGGACGTAGATAATCAAAATCAAAGACTGTATGTAACTTTTTGTAATTGAATATAAATAAGAACTAAAAATATTACAAAGCCAAGGAGAAGAATATAATAAAATATTTTTTAAAGATTCAAAAGAATGAGACCAAGAGTCAGAAAAATAAAAGGAGGCAGGATAAATGATTCCTCAAAAGAGGAAATAAGAGAATTCCCTTTTTAGAGATGTAGACAAGGATTAAAGGTGATATCACACAGTAATTTGAAGTATAAAAGAAAGCTGAGGAAGGTCCTAAAAGACTCTGTAAATAAACTGTGAAGAGAATTCATTTACAGAGTATAAAGGTGTTGGGGAGAGTCTGTCGATTGACAGAGAAGAAAACAGTTTGCAAAGTAGGCATAGGATAAAAATATAAACAGAGATGAACAAAACGATAACAAAAGAGCTGGCTTAATTTAAAATATATGTGAGACTGAGGCTTGCCAGTTGAGTCTACATTTTCAGCAAGCCCAGAGCAAAACTACATAAAGTGGAAGATGATAAAAGCATGAGGATACACTACGTCAGAGCTTACGTTTACATGTGTATCTTACATAATGACAGTTCAAGAAAACGAAGATTAAACATTTTTAAAGATTCTTAGAATAGAAATTATTATATTATTATATAATTTTATAAAATGGGAAAAATTACATAGTAATAAAATGATTAGCATAGAGTGTAAAACATTCATTGCTACCCCGAAGACGCCATTCATACTTAATGTAGAATCATTTTATCCCATTAGTGGCCCCACATATCCTCTGTAATATAAAAGAATATCTTAAAACAAATAGCTTCAGGATTCAGCTTTAAATAGAGGCACATAAAGTAGTGGTCACTTAAAATTGAAAAGTGTTACTAGAAAATAATTACTTTAATAATTTCTTATTTTTAAGTTAAGCAACTACTCCATAATGCCTTTTTATGTTAAAAAATACTAACTATATTGTGGGATTTTTTTTTCTTTTTTTTTTTTGTGATTTTTGGCCGGGGCTGGGTTTGAACCCACCACCTCCGGCATATGGGACCGGCGCCCTATTCCTTGAGCCACACGCACCGCCCAAATCTTTTTTTTTTTGTGGTTTTTTTTTTTTTTTTTGGCCGGGACTGAGTTTGAACCCGCCACCTCCGGCATATGGGACCGGCGACCTACTCCTTGAGCCACAGGCGCCGCCCGTGATATTTTCTAGATATTTCTGTAAATAGGTAATTCTTCACTGAACACTGCCCACACTCACTACCATTTGAGACTGATTATTAATACAGATGTGAACATTTTAAAAATGGAGATTTAGAGAGTCTTTTTAAAATACTGTATCTAATCCAGCTTCAAATCCAAGTCCAAATTATTTGACATTGCCACAATGCCCTTCATAATCTAATCCAATCTGAAAAACTTTAAAAACAAGTTGACTTGGGGAAAACTACCTTAATTCAAAAATTTTTTTCACTTCACAATACAATCTGGTGAAAAGACCAAGGGATTTGGAGTCAGGTACCTCTATATCAAATATGTCTCTAACAGCTCTATGAAAATAGTACAACATGGACATTTCCAAAATAATATATAAGAAAGCTTTTGGCTCCCATAAGTGAACACTAATACTAACAGATGATTTAAGAAAGAAACGTGTAATAAGTAAACTAAATTTTGATATTAAATTTAAAAATTAAATAAATGCATACACACATTCTTTTCCCTCTAATCCAGAAAGGCACACCACCAAAGTTTTGTAATTGAATATAAATAAGAACTAAAAATATTACAAAGCCAAGGAGAAGAATCTAATAAAAAATTTTCAGAGATTCAAAAGAATGAGACAAGAGTCTGAAAAAAATAAAAGGAGGCAGGATAAATGATTCCTCAAAAGAGGAATGTATATCCTTTTTTTATAACAGTGATTAAACAAACTTCCTCCATTGTATCACTTAAATAGTCTATACTTACATATTTATTTTGTCTTATTCTGGCAATTATTTTCAGAAGTCAAATATCTTTTCCTAGCAAGACCCATAGTTAAAATGTATGATTACAAAAGAACTAATAATTGTATTATATAATTATTTCATTAAAAATATATTACTTCCCTAAAAACTCAATTTTCTGCCTACTCCATATCACTTAGATGTCACAATATGCATGTTAGAATTAAACATTTTCTTTTGTATGGGAAATAACACAATTTCTTTAAATAACTGAATACAGAATAAAAAAAATTACAATAGTGAAGTTAAACCTAACTGATTTAAGTTAAAAAGAAAAATAATTATCCATGGACACTAAAATGAGGGAATTCATAGTTGATAGGTATAAAAGTATAGCTTCTCAAAATATGTTAAAGAAAAACAATTACCATTTTGATAATTTATTTTTTAAGTATGTAATTTCTTTTAAAGTATAATCCTGGAATAATATGAATTATTGGCTTAGCACAATGGTCTAAATGGTTCAACACACATTTATCAACCACAGTGTATATGTGCATCAACTAACGTGGTTTACATTTTAAGCTAATTGTACATTCTAAAAACAATAGATTTTATTGTAATATAACCTGATGAACTAATATTACTGAGAATTGCCTAAATCCTCTTGCTCCACCTTTTATTTTTGTATAGTTTTATTATTGTATATTTTTAAGGTATAAAACATGATGTTTTGATATACACATACAGTGATATAATTAAAACCATGAAAATTAACATATTTATCACTTTCCATGGCTACTTTTTTTGGTGTGATAAAAGCACCTAAAACATCCTCTTGAAGTAAATATTCACTATATAACACAGTATTAACTACAGTCTCCATGCTGTGCAGTTCATCTCTAGATCTGACCTACACAATTGCACATGTGTACCCTCTGCCCTACTTCCTTCCATTTCCTTCCCTTCCCACCCGTTATCAATTATCCTACCCACCACTTCTGTGTATTCAGCTTTCTTTTAGATTCTACAACAAGGGAGACCACACAGTATTTGTTTTTCTGTTCCTGGCTTATTTCATTTGGCATAATGTACATCAGGTTCATCCATAGGACCACAAATGTCAGTACAGTATCTCCTTTTTCACGGCTGGATAATATTCCATTGCACACACTCATATTTATTCCTTAAAACTCAATTCTCCCAGGTATAAAAATATTTAAGCGCTTATAAACTATATATTGGTATTAATGTTCCTGACTATGGCCATACCAACTTGAACTCACCTCATCTTATCATATACCTTAAAATATAGATTCTTTCATACAAAGTTCCCTACAACATAAAATTAAATATGAATGCAGGTATAACAATACTTTACCTTTTGAAATAAAAATAATTCAGGGGCTTAGTCCCATTAACCCCATAATGAGGACAGGCTACTTTTTGTTACTTATCAGTATTAATACTAAATTTACAGCTAATTGAATCTTTAAAGGTTAATTCTTTACTTGGCTAAGCATAGCAGAATGCATTTTGATAGCATTTACTTTTGATTTTAACATCTGCTTTTGGCTTTAATATTTGATTTTTCCTTGATTTTGATTACGTTCAAATATCGTGACATCAAATATCTTGAATGTAATCAGAATCATGACAGATTGAATGTGGAGTTTGAAAGAAAGAGAGAAGGTAAAGATGCCTTAAAGTTTTTTGGCCTCAGAAACCAAAAGGATGAAGTTGCAATTAAGATGCGTTAAGACTGAGAGAAATTAAGTTGGGGGTTGAGAGAAAGGTTAGAATATTTCAGATGATATTTAATTCTAACATACATATTATGACATCTAAGTGATATGGAGTAGGCAGCTGCATCATTAGTGTAGAGTTCAGATGAAAGGACCAAAATGGATACAAACATGTGGTAGTCATCAAAGAACAGATGGTTATTTAAAGCCATGACACTATGCTGGATCACCAAGGAGGTAAGCGTGGAGAGAAAAAAAGGAAAAAAGTGGTTCAAGGACTGAACTTAGAGAAATGAGTAGAAATGAGCAAAGGAATCTTGACACTGCAAGCAGCGAGAAAGAGGTGCACTGGAAGCAAAATGCACTGTTTCAGAGAAGAGGCAACGTTGACTGTGTCAAATGCTGCTGACAGTTACACAACAATGAGGACAGAGAAGTGACCACTGAATTAGGGTTACAGAAGTCACCAGAGATGCTGATGTGAGCAGCTTTACCACAAGGATGTGGTCAAAATTCTAAATGGAATGGCTTCAAAAGAGAAGCGAAAGGAGAAGAACTGGAAATAGCACAAATATGGGCAAACGATTGGAAAGATTTTATTATTAATGCCATAGTAACTAGAATATAAAGTGGGATACAGAGAAACATTTTTTTTAAAAAAAAGAAATAACAGGTTGAAAGAAAACATTTAGTAGAGAATTTGAAAATGCAAGAAAGAGAAAAAAATTGCAAAAAGAAGATGGCAAAGTAGGTAAGAAGGAACAGAAACCTGACTGACCTATGCTAAGTACAGAGACAGTTTAGTTTACCCATAAAAATAAGAGAAAACAGAGAGTACACACACACAAATAGACTTACTTGTGTAGATCTGGTGGCAGGAACTTATACAATTTCTTTCATTCACTTTTATTTTCTCAATGGAATAGGAAAGAAGATAGTAATAAGGACAATGAAAAAGCTTTTGGAATTGATACCTAATTTCAACATATATTGTGTTCTTCATTCCAAAGAAAAGTAAGAACTTTAAAAAAGTGAGAAGGAAATTTGGGTTACTGCCAAAATGCACAGCCTATCTCAAATTATTTTGCTAAACCATACATACCCTAATACAGAGTTAGAGATGACCCTTAGTCATTTTTAACCCAGATTAATACAGATTAATCTTCTATGAACTTTCAACATTCATTATTACTCTTATTCCAATTAGACTTCATTCTCATTATCATTACAGATTCTAAGGATCTATGAATAAATCCATAACACTAAAGATTAGGCCCACATATTTAATCATTTAGGAAAAAATGACCTTTAGCAAAGTTTCTGTTTATTTTTTATAGCATCTAGGATTCTTACATATCCAAAGGTATAACATTCTAAATATAAAATTGAATTTACTCTATACTATGTGTTATCAACAAAGCAATCCAAGAATCACTATAATCCTTTTAAATTAATTGTTCTACAGGTCACAAACAAAATTATATTTACAGTGTTCTTGCTTTACAGTATTACGTCTTAAATATTTAATATGCAAATATATTTAACTTAATATATAAGGTATCTGACTACAGCATTAAGTTTATACAATGACTATGACAAGAAATAGACAACAAAAAAGTGATTTAGCATAATGGAAATTAAGAATACATGTAATGACTTATGAAAAATGTGAACACTTGTTAAGGAATGGAAAGGAATAACCACAGACCCTAAAAGATACCTTTAGTGGAAATACACACCAAAATTTCTTGAATATTTTATAGAAAGCCAATATTAAAAATTTTATATGCCCCTTGATTCATTCCCTGTTAAATTCCTATTAAAACTTTGATCAAAATTTGTAATGCTTTCTATCTGCATGCACAATGATGAAGAGAAAGGCTCATGAATCAAGTTAATTTTCAAGAGCTGTAATACAAATAAACCCACATACGTCACATGAAATTATGATATGCTTTAACATCACAAAAATCTATCCTAAGCTATACAGGCAAAAATCAAATAAACAACACTATGAATATTTTCAGAGATATCACAGAACACTTTTTTAGCCTATGCAATAAAAATACTCTCGTAGCTGAGATTAGAAGGACACTTGTATTTAGAACCTCTATAAACCTAAACCAAGATAAGTGGTGTGCTGAAAACTCATTCCTATCTATAAAAATGATCGACCCTTAGAATTACCTACTAAAAATAAGAACTTATATAAAAAGTTTCCCTTTTCAGGGCCACATTAACATAACATATTGTACATCAAAATCTCTTTCGTGAATTCAGTATTATTGAATGCTATAAATACGAGGACAGGATAGAAAAAAGAATCATAAAAGTTTATAATATGCCAGATATTATGTGGCATGGTTTTAAGCTTTCCTTTTGGTACCTAGACCAACAACTCAGAACTATGAGAGAGGCACTGATACCCCCATATGCGGATTCAAAAATACTGGAAGTAGAAGAATAATAAATGATTGACTCCAATCTTACAAGTGGTAAGTGGCAGAGCTGGGATTCAGACTCTGGTCTAATACCACGTATTCTCCAGCAGTCCTTTCCTCCTTTATAATTCCACAGAAGGCAGTAGGGAGTACTGAAATGATGTGATTATTCCTTAATAAACTCTACTGTGTAATATCCATAACATAATTTCCTGACAAAAATTTTGATTATACTGAGGACTATCCTTTTTAACCTTAAGTCTATAATTCAACAAATCTCTGTGGTACGGGTAACATATGATTCAAGAGGACTAAGCCTGAATCATTCCATGTAAATAATCTCATCAATAAGGCAAAATTTCAAACTGTCTTAGAGGTCTAATACCAATAAGAAGATAGGAAAATATAAAGATATCAAGATTCTATGCAAACACAAGTATGGTCAGGAGAAAAAAATTATCTTTATGTCTCCTATCTGGCTTAATAATTACAGTTTTGCTTTTAATTTATAGGATTTCCCCATCAATAGGAAAAACAATTGCAACCCATCAAAATATCTGATTATTTCCCAGTGATGGAATAAGGTGGCAGTTTGGTAAATCTTACCTTAATTTTGAATATTTTATTTCTGAACTTAAATTTGTAAGTATTCCAATACAGAATACTGTTACAGAATAACAGTAAACAAACAGGTTCATCATTAACTTTAACGTGATATATCACAAGTCACTTAAGTTTTCACTGTCTCATTTTCCTTATTTGTAAAATGAAAATAAAAATTCCTTCCCAACAAATTAAAATAGGTGATAAATTAAAAATAGGTGATAAAAATATAAGACTGATAATACAGTAACATTAGTTGTATGATATTAAGACTTTTAAAAAGGGGCGGCACCTGTGGCTCAGTGAGTAGGGCTCCAACCCCATATACCAAGGGTAGCAGGTTCAAACCTTGGCCCTGGCCAAACTGCAACAAAAAATAGCCGGGCGTTGTGGCGGGCGCCTGTAGTCCCAGCTACTCGGGAGGCTGAGGCAAGAGAATTGCTTAAGCCCAGGAGCTGGAGGTTGCTGTGAGCTGTGATGCCATGACACTCTACCAAGGGCAATAAAGTGAGACTCTGTCTCTACAAAAAAAAAAAAAAAGACTTTTAAAAAGAAGATCATTTTTCTTAGTAATTGTGATAGAGATAGTTTAAATGCAAACATAATGAAATTCAGAGTGCGACTCTTTAAAAAGTCGAATTTGCAAAAATAGAAATTTAGATAACTATTACTTGAAAAATTTCCCAAGCCCCAAATTTTCCTTAAGAGTATTTTACATATATATATATACTGTATATTTTAAATAGTCAAATAATGTATACAGTCTTTGCCTATATTACTCATTCCTTTAAATTATTCTTTAATTATCTAAACTATTTATCCCATTGCATTGCAGTTTCTATTTACTGGTAATGCAATCCACTAAATGATTTGAAGGGCCGTCAGTAAAAACTTTTTTTAAAAGTTGCATTTTTTTTTAAAAAAAGCAATATTAAAAATAAAACCTTAATATCCAAAAAACTGAAATATGAATTCAAAGTTGTATACTGTGTCATAAGAGCACAATATTTATTGCACTATGTTTTTAATAACTTTACTGCCAAGACTCCATAGAACCTTGATGCTTTTTCTATCAACATATGTATTTTCTTTAAAAGTTAAAATATTGTTTCCATTTATTAATTAATTACTTCATTAAACCATTTTTGGACATACCAAATACATTACTATTATTATTCTGTAACATAATATATATAGTCACTATTTACATTGATAAATTATATAATTATATATTTGAATATTATTTTTAAAATTGTATTTTCATTTTAACAAACTTCAAAGAATAAATTAGTAAGACAGATCAAATGTAGATAATTTCAACAGTAAAATTATCTTTATAGAAGTTGAAAACAGAGATTTTGAGTATAGGGTCTTTCAGACTTATAAGCCCACCAGCAGGAGACTATGTAATAAAAGTAGCGTTTTTTTTACTATAAAATTACTAATCCTAGCAATACAGTACATTAAACATGCCATTTGAGATATATGCCAAGCTAAACTGCCACATATGGCATATCTAGCTCTTTCTCACAGTTTGTGTTTTCATATACAGAGACATTCTAGTTTTTAAACAAGACGTCAAGTACACCAGTATAGCTAAAAATGTGATAAAGCTTTGAGAAGAACGCACCTTCCCTTAAACTGATTAGGTATACACTTCAAAAATATTAGCTTAAACTACTACTGTAAAGAAAACATGGCTGGAAATTTTTAGCTGAGAAAATGTTTAAATACAAAGTAGAAACTGTAAATGATTTAAATTTAAACAATCACAAACATAACATTTCTTCAAAACTGTCCTCAAAAAGAATTTCATTTCCCCTGCAAAAAAATGTATTAGCCCTTGCCTAGATTATGTATTATTTTAAAAACAAGTCATGAAATTATGCCATGATGTAGATATTAATTTTAAAGCAATGAGACTTTTCTTACATTTCCTTTTTACATAGAGTTCAACCTTGTGATTTACACGACTGGCTTTACTGAATCATAAATAGCACTTAAATAAAGATTATGTAGTGAATATTTTTATTTTAAATTTCCATCTGGTGCTTAATGTCACTTCAGCTGTTCAGTTTTTTAATGTTTCTCTACACAAGTAGCCAATAATTTTACAAATAAATATGAAAAAAAAAGATTTTAATCTCATTTTCCACATAAAAAGTACCATATTTTTTAATCTTTTTGAATTCATCTATATTTGACAGGAATATCAACAAAGATTGATGCTTGTATGAAATAATTATTTTTCGGTTATGGAAATTCCTACTAAATCTCAATAGTCAACCAAAAGTCAAAGAAAATAATAATATAACAGAGAATCAACTAAAAGAGTAAGCTTCATTTGTCTTTGACATAATAAACGTATGTCTCCCTACAATATATTAAACCTTTAGTGTTTGGATGGCATCAAATTCACACACACACACAGTGCAAATCACTAATTTCCAAACAAACTAAAAATGAACGTATACTCTCACATGTAACGAAAGCAAGAAAGGTCTACATATTGAAAGAATTTAAGACGTGAAAAATTTTATCAAATTTTAGCAAATAAACTGCTATAAATCAAAAGCAAACTAATGAAGAGTTTTCCTGCATAGAGCAAAACATTCTTCCTTGACATTTGCCTTTCCCTAGTTCCCTGCACTTTTTTCTTCCACACTCAGCTTCTAACCTCTTTAACACAACTCCTATTTCTTAATACATCTTTTTAGTATTTCTAGTTGTCCCACCTTTCTCTTTGTCTTTTCTTTTTTAAAATAAGTCTTTCTAAACATAAAGACAGACTCTTCAATCTAATACTAAATTCTATACTTTTTGACCACGGGGACAACCCATTCTCCAGTTATATATATATTCATACATATGCATATGTATAATAAGTTACATATATTTATACATATGCACAAATGTATATTTTAATTATGTATCACTTAATGATGTCAATCATTTTAAGAAATGTATAGTTTTAAAATAATTCTTGCTAATAAGTATTTCCAAGATGAATATTTTTCAATCAGGCTTTTTCCTTCTTTTTCAAATTGTATTTCAATATATCATACATTGTGTAAGTACCTCCCTAACCATCACCGCCCTCCCCAGAAAAATACGCTTTTTATCCAATAAATACCAAAGTACTTTTTGACTCCTAAATATATCACTATTTTTGCATATCTCTCTATCTAGATATTTTCTGTCTCTGTGCTTTAAATGACCTTTCACCTTTGTCTACCAAGCAAATTAAAATTTAGGAAGTGGAAGACATTATTCTTAGTAAAGCATCACAAGAATGGAGAAGCATGAATCCTATGTATTCAATTTTGATATAAGGACAATTAATGACAATTAAGGTCATGGTGGGGGTGGGGGACGGGGAGAGCAGAGAGAGAAAGAAGGAGGGAGGGGTGGGGAAAGGAAGAGAGGGAAGGAGGGAGGGAGGGAGGGTGGGGCCTTGGTGTGTGCCACACCTTTTGGGGGCATGATGGTGGCAGAGAAGACAGGGAAAGTTGCCGGTAATGAACACACTACAGTAGGGTTAACCTAAGCACTAAGCACAGTAAAGAACACACTACAATAGGGTTAACCTAAGCACTATTCACTACCTCTTTATAAAAAACAAATAAAACTTATAAAAATGTGGGGGCCTTACCTTAAGAGCTTTCATTGGTTTATTACGGCAAAAATCAAACAATGCATAAATGCAAGAAAAACACTACTATTTCATGCATGTCTCTGGATTTTAAATGTTTACAAAGCAATTAAAAGACTTTGAAATATCTCAAACTCAAAATTTTTCCAGAATTTTAATTTCAATTAAGTAACAAATGCTAACATCTTAATATTTAAGTTAGTCAAACTCTAAGCAAATAAGTTCCATTCTACTATATGGCTGGTATACTTTTTTTCTCATTAAATAAGAAATTTAAATCCTCCAGCTTCTAAAAGTCATAAGGTAACTTCCTCATGCCAAGTCACATGTTAACTTCTCTACCACAGGTGAGGAAGAAATATTAAAATGTATCATAAATAAAACATTTAGTAACCATATTTGTAGTGTCACTTTAATACTTTAATTGGGTGTTTGGTAATATTTGATTTTCAAAGTTTCTCTAGGAAAAACATGAGTAGTCTGTGTTCCTTACTGCACATGTGGTCATGTGGCCCCAAATAAACTATAATCTAATCAAGTTATAAAATCTTACAAAGTATTTTAATTACTTTATTAAAATATAATCCTTAATAAACCTTATGTTCCTGAAGGCAGAGTAATTTTAAAGGTGGTCTTCATTTCAGAGATAGCTTTGAAATACTTTCCGTAATACTGGCTTTCAGTTGTGCTCACACAGGATAGCATGCCAAATGTAAAACTCTCCTCACAATACACTCTTCTTACTTAACACCTGGCTGATACCTATCCTAACACTTCTATGTATTTTGTGTTTGTCTGAATTTCTTAACTTATTATCTCACTCATCCAAAAATATAAATTTTATAAACATCAAAGTAAACTAGAGATGTAATGAAAAACTAAAATAAAGATGGACTGACTACCTTCTCCCTCCACTCTATTAAGTGAGATTGCCACAGCAGAAACCTCAAACTGTTCATTGACACAGTCATTTAAATTTCCAGTGTCCCTTGTGATTACAGGATTGGGATGTGTGCTGAACACACAGCAGCAGGCAAGAAGGATGACACAAATGCCCCCATCCCATCCACCGACCTTCATCTAATTACTCAACTGATGTAAGTAAAGACCAGCACAAAATTTTGTGTTGTAATTTACAGCTGTGTTAGAAAGCCTTCAAAATCACTTTAAGTACTTTAATAATTATGTTAGAAAGTAGTCCTTAGGCCTCTAACACAATGTAAACCACATGAGAATTCTAATTGAGAAATGGGTCAATTTAATGAAATGGACAGATAAAAAATAGTTATCAAATAATTATTGTATAGTATAGTTACGTTGTTTTTTTTATAATTAGCCTCATGCTTATTTTTTAATCAAAATATTTTCAGCTTTTTTAAACCAACTGTTATGAATACCGAGCCAAATTGGCATACTAAGGGAAGTTTTTATGAAAGTCTTAAAAACATGGAAAGTACATATATTCTTTAAACAATCCTTGAAAACAAAATTGAACTTAGAAAGTCTACATTTTACTTTTACTAAGATTAATAGTCTGTTTAACCAAAAATTTAAAAGTAAAACGTACAGACTGTAATTAACAATAGAAAAATAGGAAAAAATTCAAATGGAGGATAGTAACAAAGGGATGGAAATCTAATAACCCTAAGAAGTTGTCATTTTCAAACACTGTAAGTTTAGAAAAACAGAAAATGAACAGATTATATACTCCAATAAATAAAACCTATCACAATATATCTTTTTTCCCCCCAATATGTAGTAATGACTAAAGAGCACCTGGTCATTGGTCCTTCAGTGCAGCACATTAACTAAAAAAACTAAAAAATCATAAAATAACCAACCACTAAGCCATTATCTCAGTTTTTTAAAAGTGCTATTAATTTTAAAATTGGGCAAGAGAGAAGGTAAGGACTCAATTCCTCAAAGTTAAAAAGAAAAAAAAAGAGCAGAGCAAAATAGGAAGAGAATGCAGTAAACCTAACTAAACCACAAATTAAGAACACATATTTAAAAGTTATGAAGTAATTTAAAAACCCTGCATAAATCACTTAATCTCTTGGTAGTTTGGTTTTCTCAACTGTTAAAGGAAGGTTTTAGAATAGATCATATCTTTACTCCATCATTTTTAACTAGTTCCACAATTCTGATTTCTTCAAATGTCTTAAATCGAAAACCCCTTAGCAACTCCTAAGTGTTGTTATTAAGCCTTTGACAGAAATGCCACAATATTAAAAATTTAAAACAAAATTTAAGGAGATAATATCAAAGTACAACTTCTTGGGGTAAAGCAAGCTTATATTCCTTTAATGAACAGAAAATGCTTTGTAATAATTTTAAGTAATGATAACCACATAGCTGCCTACACTAGAGCTCACAGGAAGAATATGATAAACACACATATTAATTAACAAAAGAAAAGCTTCCAGATAGATAATACACTAAAGAATGAAACCAGGCTTAAAAAGAAGAGTTTCGCAACTTTAAAGAAATCCTAAGTTAGTCTTAGAAAAATAAAAATATGATTTCTATAAAGAATAATTTAACTGTGAGAATGAGCTCTCCCAATAAGAGTTCACTTGCCTCTAACACTAACCTTGAGTTACCACTTACCACCTCAAGATCAGATATTTGAAGAATGAATATAATGAAATTTGAAAAGCTACAGTTCATCTAAAATATTTCGCAACATAAATAACCAAAACAAAATCATTTACTCCATTTGCTACTATTCTGTTTATGAAATGTACTACTATTCCTTCTACTCTGTACCTTCCCCTCATATTCTTACTAGATCTTAAAATAGAGTCACTGCCCAATCTAATTCCTAGAGCAGCAAATTATTAACAATTTAAATGAAGACAACTGGGAGGCGCCTGTGGCTCAAGGAGTAGGGCGCCGGTTCCATATGCCGGAGGTGGTGGGTTCAAACCCAGCCCCGGCCAAAAAAAAAAACAAAATAAAAAGATCAGAATGATTGTTTAAAAGTAAGTTGAGAGTCAGCATTTATTACATCCTGGAAAGAATACAGGATTTGACGTCATCTTTAATTGAAAAATCCATTTTGTGAAAAATATCCTGTGAATAGAATTGTGGGGCCTTCAATGAATAAGTATTCTCAAAAATCTTTAAAATGGAATGAAAAGTTATTCCTCAAAACCTCAAAAGATACCTTTAGTGTCGCAAGGCAAGTTAAAAACACTATCATGTAAAATTAAAAATTACTGAGTTCAGAATAAAATTGATCTGAAATTAGAAGTACACTGAACATCAGCAAGACAGAAAACAGGTCTTGAAATAAGAAATAAAAACATATCAGTAATTTTAAGTATCAAATATTAAATAAAAGTAGATGCAGAATGGACAAAAATGTTTTATTTTCCACACCAAATAATCTTACCTGAATCATTTTGCTGTTAAAAAACTCAAGATACTGATTTCATTTTTCATCTGGTCCTGTCAACGGTGCTATGACAGGCCCTGCAGGAAGCAGCAAAAGATCAATGATGAAGTGCAAATAGTAGGTGTTTTCATGATCAAGACTTGTCATGGAAAAGAATATCCATAGTGGTTTGAAACTTAGCAAATACTGAAATAGCTCAAAAAATTTATCAGTGTACATAATATTTTTTTTACCTTGCAGTCTTAAAATGTTTACTCTTATTCAATGTTTGCTTTATTAAAAATGTAAAAATCATGTTAAAATATATGTGAAATCTTAAGACATCATTTTTATGTTGATAAGAATTGACCAAAAAAGAAAAAAACTCAAAAATAGTTCATGATATTAAAAATAAAAAATCGTGACTGAAAAATGATTTATGTGTTGAAATGATTCTCTTGACCCCCGGAGAGGATTATTTTAACGGTATCTTCTATAATTACTATAATTATCAATGAATACCAACTACTCGTGATTATTATTATTTTTTTTTTTACAAAGACTGTCATCAGAATCAGATACCTAATGCCAATACTGGTAAAGATTCCTTTAGAAGTCTATAGGTTACAAAAATACCAGGAAAAAAAATCTGTTCAAACTCCAAAACTTAATTAATCTTGAGTAATTAAAAAATTATATTCAATGGCTACCAAAAATTCAAATTAGTAATTTACCAGAAGATTCAAACTACAAAACTGCATCACAAATACTCCGAATTACTTTAAGAATAGTACAACATGTTGCCAGGTTTAGTTTAATCATGAACTTAGGAACTGTTCTCCATTTAACGTCCTATTGCCAAACAGGGCTATGATAAGATACCTATATTCATTGGAAATACTAACAGAACATGCAAAAAACTTCTACATATGTCCTGGAAGCAGTACTAACTTAACTTTCTAAGCCAATATTTCAAGCAAAGTAAGAAATTAAAAACAATAGAAATGACATACTAACATTGTGAGTTTTCATTGACTAAATTTTCCTTTATTTGTAATAAAATGTGGTAAAGAACCATTTCAACGGGACTCCTATTTTAGTAAGTTCAATCTTAAAAATCTTTTTAATACGCTATGCCCGTCTTGTTTATTGGAACACTTCAAAATACTCTGCAAAGTTTGCTTGCCAAAGACCTCAACATTCTAGACAGATACAGCTTAAATTAACATGGGTTTGGGGGCCTATAAAATAAACAAATGTTAATCTGAGATAATTTCAAAAAGTACTACAAAGTACTTCTACTTTTTCCACTTAATCCTTTTTTAACTATACACTTGTGGAACAGGAAAATGCAAACACTTAAGACATAAGATTATTTTCTCTTTATTTCTGTACCTAAGGTCTCCATCCCCTTTTATGTACATCCTATCACATTAATGAAAAATCATTTTGTTTTCAGTATTTCTATATGAAAAATACAGGAAAGCTGATGCCATATCTTTAAAAAATAAGATGAAGATAATGGAAACTTCAACCAATCAGAAAGTATTGAAAAGTACTGCTTCCTTTCTTGCATGTTGCATTTTATTTCATGACACTTCAGTCTCTGAGGGTCAGGTTAATTAAGCTCTAGAGCAGCTGCAGTGCAATGTGAGACACACACTGTTGCTGTTCCCACCAGTCCAATCCAATTACCTGCAGTATTCCAGCCCTGGACAAGTGACAACCAACCTCTTCTCTCCCGTCATTTGCTCCCACTGGTCTACTGATAAATGTTAGAACAAACTAACCTCTTTTTTGGAAAAGATAGCAAAGCTGCATGCACCTGCTGCAGGCTGCAATGATGAGTCCCAGAGAGATGTTTGTCAGTCAGATCTCTGCAGATGTTGTTTAACTTTATGCTAAAGCTGTATCCAAAGATGGAA
Source organism: Nycticebus coucang (assembly GCF_027406575.1). Taxonomy (NCBI): domain Eukaryota; kingdom Metazoa; phylum Chordata; class Mammalia; order Primates; family Lorisidae; genus Nycticebus; species Nycticebus coucang. Next base: position 27,552,961 of record NC_069785.1, on the reverse strand, counting down.
ATGAGATGGCAATCAGGCACAAATCTCCCACCCTCACTCCCCCATTTTTATTTTGAAAAGAAGTACTTGCTCATAAAAGTTGTGTTTTAAAATATAGCTGTACTAAATTGGACACGTCTAAGATGCTAGGGTTAAAAACTATGTATAAAAATTGTTTATTAGGTGCTGAATTTTAGTTTACAAGTACAATAATATGTATTCCATAAATGTCATTGCACCACTTAATAATTTTTTAAAGAATTTACTTGTTTTAACCAGACCCAAACAAAACATAATAGGACTAGGAAATAGAAAAGTTTTTGATTGATAGTTATTGGTTGGGTTTTTAGTGATATCACACACTCCTTAGCATTTCTAAGAAGCACATCGTATTTGCTTTTGTTATAAGAAACATCTTCAATACATAAATATTCAACTATTTCGCTAATGTGTTCACTATTCTTAAACTATCCTGAAACTCTTTGGGGTGATGTTTATAAGGCAATATTGTTAGATTATTTTGTACAATGTCACAAATTTTTAAATAAGCTATTTTTCCAAAGCCCAGAAGGCTTCAAATAGCAAATTTCAAAGTGACATTGTGCTATACGATTCGTGAAAACATCAACACTATAAATTAACGATATTCCGTAACTTACTATCTCAATGACAGAAGATTTAACATCAGAATGAAATAAAAGAGAATTAAAATGAAAAGAATAGCTAAGATATTTAACACTAATTCGTATTTCTAAAAATCCCACAAAATATTTGCATACACAAGGTAAGTATAAACATTACATCTTTTAGAAACTGCAATGTTAACATAGATTGTGCTGTACCACTTCTATTCCTTCGTATATTAAGATTCCCTCATTGTTTAAAATTAGAAAACAAAGTATTAAATATAATTTAAGAAATAAAAATATAGCAAATTCTTAGGGATGCTTAATGTATAAGATTCTGTTTGTCTTCTAACTGAAGATATAGAAATAAAATACAAAAGAAACGCAAGGCAATATGCAGTAGGTCAAAAATAAACATTAAAACTTTAAGATTCAAAGAAAAACACTTTGTGTCAGCAACTCTTTGATCATACTAAAATCAAAGCTGTATCACAATGTGATAATAACTATCATATTAAATCCACCCAATAATGTTGAAATGTTTTATGCTTTATTTTCTCTACTTGTTATAATTCTATTTTATTGACTAATTTTGCCCTAAGATATATATATAATAAATTTCTAAGATTCTTTGTATCTAAGATCAAAAAGTACAACTTTTAGAAGCTATTAGTATTTACATTATATAATACTACTAGTATCATTAATACTCTTCCTCCAACAATGTAAATAAAAGTTATCTGTTTTAAACTTCATTATATCCTCCAAATTTTTTTAAAAATCATCATGATTATACATTTCAAATACTAAAGTTTAAAACTGGTCACTAAATTTTGCCCATGTCATAATAAAAGCAATGGGGGGCATTTCCTTCAGTAAAGAAAATTTCAGTTACATTGTGCTTTTGCATGATTAAAAAAAAAAAAAGACATAAATCATTTGCGATCAAAGAAAAACAGCATCACCGAAGTTCAAAAGTGACACAATCAAGATGCAAGGAATATAGGAATAACACAAATTTTAACTTAAGGATTATAAAAGGAACCAATTTGCATTACATGTGATCCAGCTTTATAACCACAAATATGAAAACAATATAAATACACGCAAATAGACTCCAACACTATAATGAAGGATTCCTATTTGATTGATATAATGAATAGGTTCAGTGTCGTATAATAGAATAAAAATAGGTATATTCTGAAGAGTTCTAAAATCCAAGGCACATACAAAAATATTTATGTTATATATCCTTTATTATTCCCAATCAATAATGGCTTCAATAAATTTTTCTGATTACCTACCAGAACCATCAATTAAATGGCAACAGATAAAAACAATCTTTTTATTAACAAAAACTAAAAACATCTGCAGATACAAAATAAAAGAATTTGAAAAAAATTATCACCATTCTGAAAATGCATACTGTAATATAGTCCCCAAAATGAGAACTATTTTTTACTATAAGGTAACTTTATGTAAACTGATTACAAAAGGACATATAAATAAATCAAATTAGAATGACCTAATGAAGTAAGAAAAAGAGATATTATCTTAAATCACCAGTAGTAAGACTAAGAGTTTTAAAAATAGATAAATGAATTACACATACAGCAAAAAGTAAAATAAACCTACTTGTATATTATTTTTTTCTGATTGCAATAACTGAAAAATGTATTTTACAATTCCTCATTACACAACTTTCCAAAGTTATTTCATTTAGTATGTGACGTCTTGAAATACACAATGCAATATCCAGTTTATACATTCAAATCAATTAAAGTACAAAAATATGTTTTTCATTTCAACCAAAATTTTTAAAAATTACTTGTGTTAAGATATAACCTGAGGGAAGGAAAAGGGTGAAACAGACAAATGTAAGGAGATTATATTGGTTGTAATTTTTAAAAGTACCTATCATTGGAGTTGAAATTTATTCAAATGTCCCCAGAGAATGACTGTATTCTGTGTTACACATGGTGAAGAAAGTTTTCAAGAATACATTGTATTCTTGTAACTAAACCTTACAATCACATCGTTTCAAAACTTAGGTAATTTGAGGAAATCTGTTAGACTACACAAGGAGAGTATACTTTTCTCTAAATATACTCTAAATGAAAAACATAAAAATGCTGCATGAAATAATATCAGATATATTCATTCTAATAGAATATGACAGTTATACAGATATATTTAAAAGACAAAAAAAAGGGCTATCAAATAACTCTATAATCCTCTAAGAGATTCTTCCTAAGCCGGCGATATGAAGCATAGCTTTGTAATTCAACTCATCTGAGATGTGCAAGCTAAGTATCCCTTATGTATATCTAAGTAAGAGAAGTGGAAAATAACTCAGAGGCTGTCACATTTAAGAATACCAGGATCTTAGATAAATCAGACTTACGGTCAAGTGTGAACAGAAAGTCTATTAAAATTTAAAGTCTATCTGAAGAAGAAAGAGTATCTCTCCAAACAGGTAACAATCTAGTTAAAATCATATTTCAATAGAAACTGTTCAGAATTCCTAAAGCTTCTTATAAACTACAAGCTTCATTTTATCTTTAAAATTGATCCCATAGGGTGTGATTGGTTTCCACCTGTTACAGGCAAAGTACAAGCCTTCTTTTATCCGACATTTCAACTCATATTTGATCAGGTTACGTCACCACACACACAAAATTTTATTCAATGCATTCCAGCTTTTCCTTTTTTTCCAACAGATATTCTTGCTCTATACAAAAAACATGCCTCAGAACTATAAATAAAATAACCAATTTCAATGTAATAAGAAAAAAATGCAAAAGTAGACTAAAACCAAAGATCTAATTCTCTGTGCACCCTTTCCAACCCACTGAAAATAAACTATATTCAAATGAAAAGGCATTTAATTTACTATTTGGAATATCCTTGATAAACACCAATTTTCTGTAACATCCCTGCACATCTGATACCACCTCATGTATAATGCAAAAAAGCTATTTCATTTTCATCTATTGACAGTGAATTTAATTTACCACTGCAGCTCTTTTCCTAGAACTATCACGTTATTAATTCTGCAATCAAGCTCTTTTGAATGCTTTTGTTGTTCTAAAGGTTTTCACAAAATTCCACATTGATTTTTTTAATCATAATATACCTCTTAAAGATATGAATATGAATATGTTAGTAAACTTTCTTAATGCATAAGGAAAGTTTCAGAGACAAGAAAGCCATCTGCAAAACTACACTCATAGGAAACAAACTTTACCTATAATCTGTATGTAACAGATTGTACTTTAGCTTAATAAACTTCATGTTTACCCCAAATGCTATATTTAATTTATGTAACAAAATGATAGCTTCAACCATCCTAAAACCTCCTTATCCGTTATCATGGTTCATTTCCACACCAAGTGATTGGCTATGAAAAAGAAGTCCTCCAAATGTTCTGCTTACATTCATGCCAGATGTCTCTGTTGTGTTAAAGAACTCTTACTGAATTAGATAACTGAAAGCAAATCAGCTTTTCTTTTCCATAGGAAAAAAAAAATAAGCAGTATCGGTCCCTCAGTGCTGAATTGATATTTTTGACAGCCATGAAGATGTAATAACTTTTTTTAAAAGCACAGAAAGCTAGATCTAAATAAAAAGCAAATCAGCTAATAATGTTTTATCTAGGAAATATACTATTCAATTACAGAGATTTCTCCATTAAACTTAAAATACATATACTGATTGGCAAAATGATAAGAAAGAAAGAAAAAGATGAAGAGGCAAAACAAGATAACACTTAAAATAAAAAGCACACAGAAAAATGAAAAAAATTTAAAATTACACCACCTAGGAAATTTGCCATATTCCAGGGGGTTACTGTACTATGCTGTTACCATATTTTAATCAAATACAGCTCCTAAACAACATGAAGTGAAAGGAATTCTGAAGTATTTCATTTCTTGCATAATCATATAGATTTCCTTATCTCAATTACATTAAAACTGTAATATATTAAAAATTTGAAGAGGCAGCACTTGTCCTCTTTACTTCACTCCAAGGCCAGCAAACAAAGCAATGAAGCAGAAAGAGGTACATAATGGATTCAGAAGTAAATGCTCCATTCTTTAAGAAACCTCCCTACCCCCCTCTTCTCAATTCACTCTAGACTAATTGTCATTACAATGATGTCTGAAAACTTCAGAAGAACCCTATTTCCTGATGCCAGCTGTCCAGGTTTCCAGCTTTAAATTTTTGAGTTTTTTTCCTAATAAGAACTATTCAGAAATACCCGAAGGAATCATCTTGCAATTGGTCTAAATCACACACAAAGTACATCAATTATAGGAAAAAGACACAATCAACAATGGAAATATTCTGAAAATTTTTCCACAATACAACCTAATACAGCAATATATAAATGAAATAAAGACTCCACTATTATTTAAAAATTTCTTTCAAGAGAGCACACAACACATGTAGATCTTCTTTCTTTTCTTGGGGACTCATCAAAACAATCTCTTCACCATTGCACCTACCTGGATAAAAATCTTTGGACTTAGACAGCTTGATGGTGGCTCCAGTTTCTTTTTGCAACTGAACAATTGTCTGTCCTCCCTTCCCAATTATAGATCCAGCAGCATAACTAGGTATGAGAACCTTTAGAAAATACTGGCCGTCTTCTGAAAAATGCAAAGAAATATACTTGGTTAACAAGGTATTTTTAAACTTTATATCCCCTCTACACCCAAGAGAGAAAAACAGCATCTAAAGCATTAGGCATACAGCTGCAGGGAATATGAAGTTAGAAATTCTTAAAAAATGAAATTAACTAATTACACTGAAAAACAAATATGCACAAAATGTTTCACATTCTGTACGATTAATACTTTCAAGCTTGAAAGGTAAACCTAAAGATATTCTATAATTTTGCAGCACTGTAGAAACTGATGACTAAATTCCAGTAGTTATTCCAAACATGGAAGTCTTCCAATTCTATCTGTGGTTACTATGGCAAAACGAAATAAACTGACCCTTTAACAAAACTTCAGAAATTTTTAAGATGACAAACCTTCACTTAACATATTGAAGAAAGAAAAATTCAGGACGGTATAGTGATGAGCTATATTTGTTTGTAATTAACAAACACATAAGGACTACAATTAGCCATTGCCTATATCCCACTTAAAGTATGCAAAACAACCATTCTCCTACCAAATAATCCACCCAAACTGTGGGGTGTATTCCAAGCCTTCAGCAACTGCCAGGAAATAACTCAATGTGGTGGACTGGCAAATCTAACTAATCCTAGTGTATTTCTTTAGCACTTCTTAGTCTACCATGATCTCGTTTAAGCTCATTAATTAAAGAACCTTAAGAAGAATTTTGCCAATACTAAAAAGCTTAGGAGTGATTTATATTAAATACACTTAAAAGTGACCAAACAGATAATGTTCCTTCTCCAAAATAATTACAATTTTTAAAACGGAAAGGGTGTTGATGATTCAAGAAGAAGAAAAAAAAGAAGAAAAAGAAATGTTTTAGGAAATAAAGCTAACTCCATAAACTTTAATTCCCAATTCCCGTCAACCTAATCATGTCTTAAATGCGAAACAACCCGGTAAATCCAGCTTTCCTATGTGAATGAATGTTCCAAATTTTGCGGTGTGCCACTCACAAGACCCCCATCCGTCTAAAACGTATGTGCTGGAGATAAATTCACCTCTGCTTCGATGCATTGGGTGCATTGTTAAGATGACTCCAGTGCAAATGAAGAAGCGATACCGGTCCCGTTATAACTCATCTTCCAAGGAAGCGCAGGATGTTAACTAACAAGTCACCGTACCAGACACCCCCACCCTCGTATGCACAGCCCTGAAGACAAATCAATGAGATATTTACACCGACAATATAAGCGCGGTAAGGGCATGCACTCCTCCAGATTTTGCACACTACTTGTGGCCCAAAGCAAAGGATGCAGAGAGGAAAAACTCTCCGGCGCCCCAATCATTTGCAATCCGCTACCCAAGTGCCATTTATTTATTTATTTTATCAGACTGTTAAATGCAGCGCGCATCTTCGGGCAGCCATCACCTTACTCTGGGGTCATCCTCCTCCTCCTTAACGGACCCTCTCGCCCAGGTCTAGGATATTTAAATGGTCAGCCACTCGACGGATTAAATGGAAAGATAGGTCTATTTCCAAAAACTGGTCGCCATTTTGATGAATGATAAACACAGAAATGGAAATGTATTGGGGACAGCGAGGCGCGGGGCAGGTGCAGGGGAGGGGGCGCGGGGCAGGGGCGCGGGAGCCGCCGGTTCGGGCTGGAGGTGTCCGGGCCGCGGGAGGGCGGAAGGGAGGGAGGCAGGGGCGGGCGGCGGGGGATGGGGCCAGCGGGGTGGTGGAAGCGATACCCACCGCCCGTATTGGTCCTCTTGGTGCTGCCGGCTTCAGGGGGGGCTTCCAGCGGCCTTTTCCGCGAGTCCGGCGGGTCCAGGTCTATGGGAACCCCAGTGTGGGTCCCGTTCTGCTGGATGGGAGCTGCCGCCATCATGTTTGCAGTTCCTGCCGCTGCTACCGGGAGAAGGTTCTCCCTTTTGTTTTGGCTTTTTCTTTTCTTTCTTTCTTGTTTCTTTTCTCACTCTCTCTCTTCCCCCTTTCTGTCCCTCTCTCTCTCTCCTCTCTTTCTTTTTTTTTTTTTTTTTTTGCGTTTGGGGTTTCTGAAGTTTTTTTTTTTTTTTTTAATCGGATCAATAGAAATCTCTTCAGGAAAAAAAAGCTATGTTGCTGGTTTGTTCTCACTGGGGAGGGGGCAGGGCTGAGGAGCAGCTGCAGTGCAGTGTCAGAAAGGAAACAGGGGAATGGAGGGGGTGTGAGAGACGGAGGGTGAAAGGAGGAGAAGAAAGGAGAGAGGGGGAGAGAGTGGAGAAGGGAGAGGGGCGAGTGAATGAGCGGGAGGAGGGGACGGGGAGGACGGGCAGGACGGGCAGAGGGAGTGGGAGAGCGCGAGGGCTGGCGGGGCGCGGGGAGAAGCCGAGGAGGAGGGGAGCTTGGTGGAAAGAGTGAATGAGCTGGAGGAGGGGAAGGAGGTGGATGCCGAGAGGAGCGAGCGGCAGAGGAGGGCAGGAGCAGGGAAGCGGCGCGGCGGTCCCCGCGCCGCGCTAGCGCTGCGCTCGCTCCCGCTGCTGGTGCTGCCGCCGCCGCCGCTGCCGGAGCGGTTCTGCCGCTGCCTGGGCTGCTCGGCGCTGCTGCTGCTGCCGCCCGGTCTCGCTCATTATTTCTCCCGCTTGTGGGGGGGCGGGGGGGCTGACGGGGATGGAGGGGGATGGCTGCTAGGGGAGGGTAGAGAGGGGTTGAGTTCGTAGACTCCCACACACTTCGCGCTCGGGTCCCTGCCTCTCAGCAGCGCCGCCGCCGCCGCTGCCGCCACCTCCCAGCGCCGATGCCTCAGCCCGCGGGCCGGCTGGGGGGGTGAGGTGGGGAACACGGCTGGGGGGGGCGGTGAGTGAGCGGTGCGTGTGTGTGTGCGCGCGCGCGCGTCTACGTGTGTGTGCGCGCGGGAGGGGAGCGGGGTCGCGTGCCGGCGGCGGGGGCGGGGACGCGGGCCGGGGCGCTCCGGGGGGAAGGGAGGGGTGAAAGGTCGCCGGTCCCCGGCAACACGGCTCAGGCAAACGTAAGCCGCTTGTCGCAGAAACCAAGGGGTCCACGAAACGCGCTAGGCTGGGGAAGGCGGGAAGGAGAGTTTACTGACAGCCGTGCTAGCCAATAAGATGGAAATGTGAGAAAGGCTCTTCGGGCCCCTTCCCAATCAGGAAACTTGGGGGGATGAAGAGGCGCGAAGGGGCGGGGTGGGATCTTGGTCCAGCTGGGACTGGAGCGGCGACAATTTGAGCTGGTCTGGGAAGGGCGTTCGAGTGACCGTGGATAACGGGTGGGACATTGTCAGAGCTGGAGGAACAACTAGAACTGTGTGCTGCCAAGGCTTCTAGCTAGGTGCCTTCGTTTTTATTTTTAAGAGTTAAGTAAAAGACATGAGCATCTCACTCATCGGCGATTTTCTACGGGGTGATTTCATCAAAAGTGGATTTCTTAATCTCACTGTGTGACACCGTTAGGGGACTTCCAGTGTCAGTCGCCGCCTTGAATCCTTTGGGTACGAGCCGGGATATAAATAAGTAAAGCTAAGTGTGGGTCTCCAATTCACAAGGCGCTGGTAGACAGGCTAAAGACAGGTAACAAGCAACTGAGTGTGTACACAAAAGTAAATATTGAGCGAAACATGAGTGTCGGAATAAAATTCAATGCAATGTGCACAGCTTATGATTGTACAGATCTTGGATATATCACAGACCTGACACTTAACCCCGCGACGCTAGATAAAAGCATCTAATGTACCTAGAATAGAATCTGAAAGGACCTTAGAGATTACCTAAATCGAGTCCCTCATTTTACAAATGAAGTGTTTTACTTAACTTAGTAGTTTGACTCAGGATGCTTGGAAATGGAGGTAGTGGACGAGCATGAGCCTCAGAGTCTGAAATATTTCTTGAGTTTCCGTCCTCGTAGGCTGTTCTACAAGTGTCTTTTTGGCAAATCCCTTAACGTGTTGCCATTTCTTCAGTGGCATGTAATCTTCATGTGGCAAGTAATCCACTTTACACACTATGTCCACTACGTGCAGTATGTCCTGTTGGTATTATTATCTCTGTTTCATGAGGCACCTTAAGTTGAAATATATTAGTAATTTACCCAAAGCTGCACAGATATTACATTGTAGTAATAATTCAAACTCAGGTCTTTCTGATTCGAAAGTCTGTCTTCTTGAATGTTTCAATGCAGTACAACTTCAGATTCCCTCCCACTCAAAACAGGTACTGAAATTCCAATTCCTACAATTCTTAAGAGTCAAATGAGATAATATGTGTGGCAAAGTATTCTAAGCTGTAAAAAGGTATAAATATATTCACTAAATTTTTAAAATGAAGATGCTCCTTCCCTGTAATTCCACTACAGCACGTCAACCTCAAAGATGGCTTACGGGCTAAGTGAAAGGAGGGACTTCACTGTAATTAGGAGTTAGTTCAAAGAAGAATATTTGCTTATCTGAGGCAGTAACCACATAGAATAGAATAAAATGTAATTCCTGGTAGATTGAAAACAGAACATAAGAGAATACTAAACCTACTCAGCATCCTTATTGGAAAAAGTAAGAGCCATTGAGATTGCTGGTGCTTTTTAAGTAATGAAAGAAAGATATTAGTCTATTAAACATTTAGTTTGGAACTGAAAGTTCATCTGGTCTAAGAAAAGCACGTCTGCCTCAATCAGGGGAAGATATGCTAAGAGTTGAAAGTAAAGGATAGCAGGTAAGTTAGTACAAAGTGATAAGGTCTGTGAATCAGTCCAGAATTTTGATCTGATATGTAATAGGAAATCACAATACAGACTTTATGACCAAATAAAGGTTTATACATAGAATTGGGTAAAAAAAAAAAAAAAAGAGAGAGATGCGGTGAAGAGAAAGGGTTTGGAATAAGTCTGTAGTAGTCTAGTCAAGATAGTAAAAGGGCAGACAATGTGTAAAGTCTTCTTTATAAATATACAAAAAACATGTAAGGATGTTTTTAAAGGACCTTAGGAAATGGCTGATATTTGGCATTTAACAAAGTTTAACAAATTTCTAAAAGTGTATCTAAAGTAGTTTAGAAAATATTCATCATTACCATGTGTAAAGTTAAATCGAAATGAGCTTGTAAGTTAAATTGCCTTCTAGGTGCATGCTTGTTGAGGTAGAGTTACACAGTATTCCCATGATTTTTATTTGACCTTTCTCTTATTGCACCTAATATTTAAATACTCCCTACACCTTCATTGGGCCCAGAAACAGAAGATATGATTTTTAATGTGGATGAGATGCTGAACAGTAATTTAGCTATGATATGCCATGAATTACAGAGACTATCCCAAGACCTGGACAGACATTTAAAGATAAGTCAGCTAGGAACTAATTTGGACAATAAATATTATCAGAAAGTACATTCTAATTTCGCTCCCATTCCGTATGTATTTTGTTGTTTTTAAATAATGCTTCTGCATTATTCTTATTGTATCTGCCTCTTCAATTCTGATTAAATGGACTTAAAATACACACTTTAGCTTTTGTTTTCTACCAGCTAATAAAACTGAAGAAATAAAAATGTATAGCAGCTCCGAATTTATTAATACTCAGCTTGATATACCTTTTTTGCTACAAATACACTGTAAGAATAAACTTCTCAAAAATATAATAGAAGCAGTTGGCCTTCTAATTCTCCAAAATGAAATAATTTTTTTAATTAACCAAGTGATCGAGCTCTGCTAATTTAATAATATTTTCTAACACCTTAAGACACTTATAGAACTTGTGTTCTTTTCATTGCTAATTAGCTGAGTTATGAACATAAGCAACTATTATACAAAGTGATATAATAGGAAGAAAAACTCTCCAAACTTCATTGGCTTTCATTAAGGGGTCTTTTCCTTCTAGTTTCAGGCTGAGTGAGTAAAATAACCTATTTTCAGTCATCATGATTGGTTTTCCAGAAAAAGCATAAATAGTTGATATCTACAAATATTCTTAAACCCACTTATTTTTCTCCATGCTCCTGCGCTTCCACCGATCAGTCTTGCTACTGAAGACCATGAATACTCTCACTACTTGAATGCCTCTTCAGCTGATACTTTGGGAAATATGTTCTGAATTTGTCTCCTGCCAGAATCAGGCCCTGAGTTAAGGATTAAGTACAAGCAGTGACATGGGGAAAGGGAAACACGGAAGAGATGGAAAGCAATAAAGGGTGAGTTACCAAGCAAGTTATCACTCTACTTAATCTCATTGTGATTTCCTTGGAACCAGTTTCAAACAGTAACTTTAGAAGTATCCTATTTGAAGTGTGAGAAAGCTGGCCAGTGTTCCAGTTGCCACCACTGCATCTTTTTTAGGAGGACTTTCTCTGATGGCTAGAGTCTCCTCTGTCCTTACACAGGCGGGAAATGCTGGGGTATTAACACCTCCCAGTAGAACATCCTCCACCATTATGGAAAATCAGACCAGTGTGCACTGAAATGGCAGGGAAAGGTGATGTAGGGCCTCATCAATTTATTACAAGTATCAACCTAAATTTAGAGAAAAAGAAAATGGAAAGCCTGTTACTACAAGGTATTGTTAGTAATCAAATAGTAAGGATTATGAAAGAATTTGGAATGCTTTAAAGTACTAACAAAACAAAGATTTGATAATGTTCACAATCCTTTAACCTAACATTGATTGTAAAAAACCTGAATAAGTGTTTTTTTCCTCTGCTTTTAAGAAACACATGTTTAGTTTTGTTAAGACTCAAAGCATAAAGAATCAATGTATATATTCTGATTGGTTGCTGCTGTTGTTCAATACAGCACAAAGAAATTAGGAGAAATGCATACCAAAAGAGTATGTCACCTAGCCCAGGTCTTTTATAACAAGTTATATAAATAGAAATATTGATTAGAAATGCTTTTCTAAGATCGCACTATTAGTAAAACAACTTATTCAACATTATCTTCTCAAAAATTCAAACAGCACGTGTGTTATACACTTAAATTATAAATTCGCTATTGGACATGTTTAGAAAAGTCTAGGAAAGCTCACATATATGTGCTCTTAGTATTATTCAAAAGTCTCCAACCTCAATATTCCAGTTATATGTATGTCATTCCAACAGATATGTTAGTATTAGAAAGAATACTAAATTCTTTGGCATTGAATATGTTTCCTTGTTTTTTAATGGATCATTAACTTTTTTCTAGCAAGTTTCTAAATATTAAGAAATGCAGCGTTCTGCACTTTTTGCACTGACCTTAAAGGCAATAAATCTGAATTAAGACTTTCCACAGTGCAATAAAAAAGAACTTGTGATAATTATAGTATGGTTATGTAAACATTCGGGAAGCAGGGGACTTCCACTATATTTGTGACACTTCTTTAAGTCTAAAGTTTTTTCAAAATAAACAGTTAAAAACAGGAAACTTAAACTTATGATCTGGCTATGACTCTTCTATCTACTAAGTTTATAACCTAGAGAAATTCATTAAATGATCTGGGCTTCAGTTTCTTTATGTATGTAATAAAATAGTTGGCAGATGATCTTTAAGATTTTTTATCTCATAAAACAAATTTTCTACATTGGAATATCTGCTGCCATTTATACACTCTAACGAAGAAAACCATCAAAATCAAAATACAGACTATGTACCTTAACATACACTTTTAAATAAGTTAATAGTATAAATTTTGAATATGTACTGGTAGGCATAATAAAATAGAATTCATTTCATTAGGCATAAAGAAAAACAAGACTGACAATAATAAAGAATATATTCAATATTCTTAATAGTTTTGCATTTTTAAAAACAATAATCATTAAAATCTATAGTCAAAAATATTTTATTGGTACCATAATTCAAAATGTGACAGTATGTGAAATTTACCAAATGTAGAATATAAATGTCTTAACATAATAACTAAGAAAATGCCATGAAGGCTATGTTAACCAGTTTGATGAAACTATTTCAAATTGTATATAAAACCAGCACATTGTACCCCCACGATTGCCTTAATGTACACAGCTCTGATTTAATTTAAAAAATTTTTCTGAAGGAAAAACAAAAGGTAAAGATGTTAAGATGTAGCAAGAGGTAGAAGCAGGAGGAACCACAGGAGGAGGGAAAGAAAAGAGAAAAAGATATTAAGAGAAAGAACCACAGAAGTTGACTAACAAAGCAAAACTTGACTAGTATTGAAATGTTGTGTCAAACAAGTTTCAATCACTTTTCTGTTACATCCATAAAATATCTTCAACCATGCATACTTTATTCTGATAAAGCTTAAAGCAATTCCAAGTCTCCATATACCCAGGCTGGTCCTGACTTATTCTAAATGCCCCAGAGCAATTTCTAATACCCTCAATACTGTCCCAACTTGGATGATAAATTATGTTGTCACTTTAATAGTACTCAAAAGCTATGACTTTTGTTTTAGACTTAACAGTTATAAACTGTGAGATCTTTTTAATGCATCAGATTCCTTTACATAGGAATTTCCCCATGTGTGAAATAGTAGAAGTGTTAATCATGGTTCACTCTTGCACCATCACTGCGGTATAATAAATATATCTTCTACCTTCCATGATATCTTATTCCCTACCCTTATACTTTTCTTAGCTGGAGCTAGGTGCAGAGATCAAGAACAGAGGTAGAAATAATAGAATTTTGAAATGTATTTTTCTACATTTTAACATGGAAACAATCACTTTGATAGGATGACTCCTTCATTAAGAAGTATTGTATATAGAAAGGAGAAGTGAATTGAAGAAATAATAAATGAGACGTAAGTATAATGGAATACAGCTTCAAATGATAAACAGACTCACAGATAGCATCAGGGAATAGTTTACATAATGGATTATTCAGATTTCCTATCTGTTTACTTCCTACTGCTCAAATAAACCATAGTCCTTGACTTCCAGACAAGCTTTTAATGTCAAGGATTCTTTCTAATAGAGTTTGCTATTTCCACTGTTTATTATAGGTCAAATAATAAAAAGGTCTGTTTGTCTTATAACCATGTTGCTGTGTTTATAAGTACAAGAATAAATTGGCATCCTAGTATATATTAAAAATTACATTACCATATTCATTCTTAGATTTTTGCCTTGATATCTACTCTTCTGGTTTCACTAAGTATGCATGACTGTGGCAGGTCAGAAGTGTATCATTTATATCATGTAATGCTAAATTCTTCTATCCACGTGTTATTTCATATAATTGGGAGTAAAGAGAGCTCAATTATTAAAAAGATGTTTTACATAAGGTGTTTATGTGCATATGGATATAGAAAGAGATATGTGTATGGGTGTGTGTGAATGTGTTTGGGTGTGTGGTAAAATAAGAGAGACAAGAAGGCTTGAGGCCCGGCGCCCGTAGCTAAGTGGTTAGGGCGCCGGCCACATATACTGGGGCCGGCAGGTTCAAACCCGGCCCAAGCCTGCTAAACAACAATGACAACTACAACAACAACAACAAAAATAGCTGGGCATTGTGGCAGGCACCTATAGTCCTAGCTACTAGGGATACTGAGGCAACAGAATCACTTAAACCTAAGAGTTTGACGTTGCTGTGAGCTGTGATGCCACAGCCACTCTACTGAGGGTGACATAGTAAGATGCTGTCTCAAAAAAAAGGAACTGAGTGTAGCTGTTTTGCCTAATGTCATTAATGAGGGAAGAAAAATTAGTAAATGTATTTGGTTTACCTTTACTTAGTTTTTTCTTCTCAAGTGTAAGTATATATGAGGTCTTACTTGTTTTTTATTTTGCTTTCTCATTATGAAAAGTCTGAAATATATTCCAAAGGAGATAAAATAGTATAATGAATCCCAGGTACTAGACATCTACCTTCAATACTATCAAAATAACCAGTTGTGTTTTACTTACAACCTTTCCTTCAGAAAAATTTGAAGTAAATTCTATCATGTTATTTTTTTCTTCAGAAAATATTATAGATTTTTAAAATATCTAAAATACTAGTATTGCATTGAAAATAATTAACAAAACTCCTTAATATGGTAAAGATCTAGTCCGTATTTTAATTTCCTTGATGGTCTCATAAAGTTATTTTATATTTTGTTCAAACCTCTAACCAAATAAAAGACATACATTGAAACAGGTTGATATGTCTCAAATCTTTTTTAATCTGTATCAGTCAGGTTTCAACCAGAGAAACAGAACTAATAGGATATATATTTTTATACATTTTATTTTTAAATAAAGTGATAACAATATTAAGGGAAGTGGACTACATAATTATAGGCTCTGACTAAGAATACCCAAAACCAGAAGGAAAAGATGGAGGGGGAAGGGAGAGAAATTGTACGTCCAAAGGCACGTAGAGTATCTGACTTTCAGACAGACATAATTGCTTTGATAACCACACCTCCATTATATACCTTTCTCAAGGACCATTTAGGCTGGTCCAGAATTTGATTGAGGAACCATGACTCTCCATTTTAGTGATTCATGTAAGACTTCCAGTCAGTGAACAGAATTTTACACTTATGTAGGTCAAGTAAGAATTTAATACACTTCTGGTATCAATCATTATAGTTTCCATCTCTAAAACTTAAGTTTGGGTCTTTTTCATATATTCCAAGAATCTACTTAATATGTTCAGTGTGCTCAGTAAATCCTCTTGCTTCTTAAACTTATGGAAGACAAGTTACAATATTTATTTTGATATATTTTATGTCTATTTATCTATCATGTGTCATTTCTGGTATGATATTTTTATTTGCTTTTTCTCTTTAACATGAATTATCTCAATTTTCTGCATTTTATTTAGTTAGTTGGTTAGTTGTTAGAGACAGGACCTTGCTCTGTTGCTCAGGCTGGAGTTCAGTGTGACAATCATAGATTACTGCTGGACTCAAGCAATCCTCCCCCATCAGACTTCAAGTAGATGGGACTACTGGCGTATACCACCATAGCCGACTACTTGTTTTTTGTCTGATTTTCATAGATATGGAGTCTCACTATGTTGCCCAGGCTGGTCTTAAACTCCTGGCCGCAATCTTCCCACTTCAGCTTCCAAAATCTGTATATCATTTTTTAAGTTTTTCCACTCTGGGTGGCTGGAACATGAACTATTCCCAGAATAATGTGAGCACCAGGCACCATTGCCTTTAATCCTTAGTTTTCTCAGAAGCCGTACTCAGCCAAAGACTCAAGGGGACCCTTTCTGATTTGGGATCTCTATTTCTGTGAAGCTCTTTTCACTCAGTACATTGCCACCTGTGAATTCTAGCCATCCTGTTTGGTGGTTTCTTAAAATTTTAAATATAAAATTCTCATATGGTCCAAAATTCTACTCCTCTCTGAAAGAATTGAACGCAGGTTTACAAGTACTTTTACATAAATGGTGATAGCAGTATTAATCACAACAGCCAAAAGGTGGAAACAATTTTCATCAACTAATGAAGGAATAAAAAAAATGCAGCAGTCATACAATGGAAAATCCTTCAACCATAAACAGTAATGAAGTATTTATACATGCTATAACATGCATGACCTCAAAAACATTATGCTAAGTGAAAGAAGTCAGATACAACAGTTCACATAATCCATCATTCCATTTATAGGAAATACACAAAATAGGCAAATCCATAAGGAAAGAAAACAGACTTGTTCCTGGGTGTTTGGGGAAGTGGCGAATGGGAAGTGGCGACTTACTGGCTATCTGTTGTCTTTTGCAGAATGACGAAAATGTCTTGGAACGAGATGGAGGTGATAGTTAACACAAATCATGAACGTACAATGTGCCAATGAATTGTACTATACCTTAAAATGGTTAACGGGTAATTGTACATCATGTGAATTTTATCTTATTAAAAAGTACAATCCACCACCAAATATTCCTTACCATCTTTCCAGAATTCTCTAATTATTTATTCTCTATAAAAGGGATTATGCTGTGATACAAGTATTTAACACCAGTTTGTAAAGCCTACGCCCAATGTAAAATGCATAGTTTATGAAAGGAAATATAATTTTTCTTAAGTAAAATTTTGACAGGAATTAAAAGCTAAACAGAAGCGTATCATCTATGCATGTGTGTGTATTATAGTATTCTTTCTTCTATGAGTGTAGAAAGACCAGATAAACACAATAAATATTTTGTCCTTGAACATAACGTATATACCCGAATGGTGCATTACTGGACATTTTTTAAAGATTATTCCATTTTTTTCATTCTTTCCATGTTTAAAGAACAAGGATGAATTAGAGAAGTAAGGAAGATGAAGCTGAGAAAGCATGATTACCGTTAACATTTTCTGCAAGACCTTTTGTAGTGCGAGCCAGTAGAGTGTAGTGGTTAAGTGAATCAGATCACCTGGATTTGAATATTGTCTTTTCCTCTTACCAGTGATGTGACCTGGGACAATCTGTCCACCCCTCTTTGCATTAGATTACTCACCTTTAAAATGCAAATAACCGTAAGTACCTTTGCTACAAGTTACAAGCCACCTACCAAAATTTATGCAGTAACTTCGAGAGTGTGATTTTGTCAAAAAGAGATGACGGCCCAGCCAGGCCCCATGTTTCCTAGTTTCCCTTCATTCAGGTATGACGTGTGAGTATTTCTCACTAAGAGAATGAACATTGATTTGGTATGTAGTATTCAAGGTCTGTAGTTTCTAAGAAATTAGTATGCCTTCTCTGCGGTGGTTTTCTATTTCCATTAATCAGCTGGGAGTAATAAACAACAAGCCTACAAGTTCCTGAACTGTAACAAAGAAGAGAGCCATGTGTAACCAGAAATGCCTTCCTTAAACTAGTAGTGAGTGAGGGGAGGAAGAACTGCTACTGTGTTAAACAGCTGAAATTCAGAGGACAGTTTGGAATAGCAGTGTTATCCTAATTCTATATCAAATGATTATGAAAAGGGTAATGTATGTAAAACTTAGCATATTGTGAACTTAACATATTTTAGATGTTCAGTAAATTTTAGCTACAGTATTCTCTATTATAGTAAAACATTTATAACATCAAATTTGCCATTTTAATCATTTTTAAGTATACAGTTCAGCAACATTATTACATTTGCAATGTTGTGCAACCATCACCACTCTGTTTTCAAAACCTTTCATTACCTCAAACAAACATCAGTACCCATTAAGCAATAATTCCCCACCCCCCTTCCATGCAGACTGTGGGTAAACTCCTATCTACTTAATTGCCTCTATGAATTTGCCTATTCTAGGTATTTCATAGAAATGAAATCATACACGTGCACTATTTATAATCCTGTGCTTTGATTAGTTCAGTTAGCGTGGTGTTTGTAATGTTCATTCATGTTATAGCACCAATCAGAACTTCATTTCTTTTTATGGCTACATAAATTCCAATCATGTATATCGCATTTTGTTTATCCATTTACATATGTTGATGGAGATTTGGGTTGTTCCCACCTTTGGCCATTATGAATAATTTTACAGGGACCATTGGTATTCGAGTATCTTTTTTAATCCATATTGTCAATTTTTTGTTGGTATATCCGTAAGAGTAGAACTGCTGGGTCATATTGTAATCTTATGTTTAACCTTTTGAAGAACAAAATTTTCCACAAAAGCTTCATTATTTTACATTCTAATGTATAGGAGTTCTAATTTTTCTATAACCTCACCAAAACTTATTATTTTCATTTTTGTTTTTATAACTATTCCAGTAGACGTGAAGTGGTATCTCATTGTGGGTTTTCATTTCTATTTCCTTAGTCACTAATGATGCTGGGTATCTTCTCACATGCTTATTGGCCATTTGTATTATATGTCTTCTCTGAAATATCTTTTTCGGTCCTTTGCTCATTTTTAACTGAGTTTTTGTCTCTTTGCTATTAAGTTGGGAGTGTGCTTCACTCCTTCTAGGCACTAGTGCCTTGTCAGGTACATGATTTGCAAATAATTTCTTCCATTTGTAAAGATGTCTTCTTACTTCCTTGACAGTGCCCTTTAACACAGAAAAGTTTTTCATTTTAAGGAAGTCCAACTTTTTCATTTTTTTTCTCTTTTTACCCTGTTTTGGGGGTCATAACCCAGAATCCATTGCCAATTTAGTATCATGAAGATTAAACCCTAGTTTTCCTTCTAAGAGTATTGTGCTTTTAACTTGTATAATTAAGTCACTGATTCATTTTGAGTTAGTTTTTGTGTATGGCATAAAGCAGAGTTCCAGCCTCATTCATGTGTATGTGGAAATTCAATTGTTCCAGTATAAGGTTAACTGTTTTTATCTTGAGTCATAGAAAGTATTGGAGTTCAAGGGGGTAGTAGTCATAACTTCCTACTGACCTGAATACTTGCTTATCCTATTTCTAAATTGAAATTTTAAAAAGTTTAATTGTTGGTACCAGAGGTGGAAGACCAAACAAAGAAGGAAAAAAAGATGAGGAAGATGATATAATTATCTTTTACCTTATACAGAATTATTCATGTCTATATTAATGGCATGTTCCAGAGCCTCCAAGAATGCCTGGGCACTCTTACACTTACTAGTATTATGATATATAGTTTCATATATCATCCTCCATTCCCCAGAAGGCCTACTGCACTCACTGTCTTCACAGGGAAAAACTTGTGAGGCCAAGGGATCGATATTTTAAGTGTTATAAACTTTTTAATCCTGCATTTTTACCTCCTTGCTCTGTTTTCTCTTCCTTCAAAAAAGCCAGAATGAATGGTGTTCTTACCCTTCTGAAATACATGAACACTCACATTTCCCTTATGCCTTGGCTTTGATATAACAAAATATTTTGCCTCTTAAACCAAAGAAAGACAGGAAGGAAATTTTCATATAGAACTTATTTGGAAACTAAGAAAAAAATAGAAAGCATAGAAAAATACAATTTAATCTGTTCCCTGCATACTGACAACTGAAATTTATCCATACATTGGCTTAGTTAGTGTATGTTTATGGAAAACCAAGCTTTCTTCCTTTTTCTTTCTTCAAATATGCCAAGGCAACATGCTTATCCAAGTGTTGTTAGTTGGAGATAGAGTTGGGATATGCTTACATCTAGGTAATAACTTTCTCAGTTACATTACCATGTTTATTTCCAGCTCCCCTCCTCCTCCTCAGTCCCAAGCCATATGTTTTTATGCTCTATAGCCACCCTGTGAGATTCAGACATCGTCCCATATTCTTCTAACTAATCCCAGGGACTGCATATTTTGTTTAACACAGTGCTCCACCACACTCCTAATCCAAGGATTGTGTATTTTTACAATCTATTTGGCTTGTGCTTTGTCTGAATTGTTTTTTACTTACTGGTGTGACATTTGTTCTATATGCTGTTAAAGACTGACACTTAGCATTGCAGCTAAAGAGCAGTGTCGTAGGTATTTGTAGCTGAGCGTGCCCTTGGCAAATAGTGTTACCATGGTGGGCTTCACAAGCCTGTCAGTGGATCCTGTGCCCAGCACATAGCATCAATGACAGCATCGTGGAACATAAGGAGTCGTGGTAAAGCTGGAGCTACCACAAAGCAAAGATCAGCCCAGACTCCCACCGTTCACCCTTAATTTCTGGACAGTGACCAACTCACAACAACTTGGATCTCTCTAGGGAGGAAAAGAGTCCCCTCCCTTAAATGCAACAAATATAACTTTTTGCAACTCTTGAGAGAGGGGACTTGAAATACGCTTTGATTTGTTTTAGAACATAAAGCATGCAGTTTAATATGTGGAACAAATTCACATGGGCTACATTAATACCCAGGCCTGGTCTCCCAAGCTGCTCTGTGGTTCTGATAGAAAACGCCATCATTCCCTGCTGGAGCCTGTCTGAATCCTGTCAGCTCTTCTGACAGCCAGAGCAGAGTATTCATCTTTCACAGCTTTTAAAACCCTTTTTCCATGGAACTGCCCACTACATTCCTACTTTTTTCTGTCAATGAGAAATCTCTGAATTTCTTAGCTTATTTGCAAAGCAGAGATGAATGACACATTTGAAGTTTAATTACTATTGAGGCTCAGGACACTGTCTAGCACTCCAAGCCTCTGAAATTCCCCAAATGCTGACAAACGGTATTCATCCCAAATTCTTTCACTTTAGCTTAACAATTTAAAACTGCTCTACCAATATTTTTAATATCACCCAAAATATTAAGAGATGTCCACTGAATATAAGAGTGAAGTTATTTAGGTAAACCGCTTAGTAAAATTTGTTGTCTATTTTATATTTTAACTTCCCGCTCTATAGTACATCTCTCTCACATCCTCTTTCTATACTTCAGTCTTTTTGTATCTCAATCTGAAATAGTAAATGCTACACCTTCATGTTATGCCTTTTAGATTCTCAGTCCTCTTTTTAACCATCTCTGTAATAGTGGACAAATACCTCCCCTTTCTGGTCCTTACTCATCTGTAACATAGATGAGTTTATTAAACTATTTTAGGGAGTCCTTATAGTTCTGACCTTCTATAAGAATAATGTGAAAATATGAAATATATGTAAAAAGTCAAGAAAATTTAATCTCTAATTCTTTTCTAAGAAATTCAAGAGTTACATTTAAATCTATTACTTTATGGGAGAATAGTCACCTGAGAGGTTGCAGGCTGGCTTACCTTCCTTTATTTTGGCAGCTCTGTGGATCCTTTTAGGGGGCAGACAGATTTCATATTTTTAAAAAATCATTTTTTCAGTGTCCTTATGAAAAACTACTTAATCTAAGAACCTTCACATGTAGCAGTGTTCAGCCAGAGCTAAATAGCAGGTGTCCCTTCACGCAGATATTTTAGTACATTATTGATACTAAAGAAAGATAAAGAATACTGAAACAGGTATTTTCAAAAACATGTATAAATACTTACATGATTTTACATATTATGGATGAGCCTGAATTCTTTGCATAGATTTAAATATTGAATATACTCTTTCATAATGCAGACATGTGTGTGAGGTCTGAGCATTAAGTTTGCAAACTCATCCTAGAAAAATTGCTAGAGACTTCATTACTAAATATCACTATGGTCACCTTCAAAGTACTTCCCTTAGAAAACTATGCACTGATGTCCGCTGCTAGTCTACTCTTCAGAGCAATTTTGGAATTCTTTGTCTTGAATGACCATTAGAGCTGTCTCCATATGGCACACAAAAGCAGGCAATAACAACAATGAATGCCACTCAGCAAGATACCACCACATCTTGACATGAACACTGCTGTGAGACACTGATTTGCCAAGGTTATGAAACCTTACTGAATTGTTTATACAGTGCTGCCAAGGTAAGCACACAGTAGTGAGTTTGCAAACTTAATTGTCAGACGTCTTACAATGACAACTCTAATGGTCATTCCAGAAAAAGAGTTCCAAAATTGCTTTGAAGGATGGACTAGGTGCTGGCATCAGTGTATAGCTTCCCAAGGAGAGTATTTCTTTTTTTTTTTTTTTTTTCTTTTTTTTGTAGAGACAGAGTCTCACTGTACCGCCCTCCGGTAGAGAGCCGTGGCGTCACACAGCTCACAGCAACCTCCAACTCTTGGGCTTACGCGATTCTCTTGCCTCAGCCTCCCGAGCAGCTGGGACTACAGGCGCCCGCCACAACGCCCGGCTATTTTTTTGTTGCAGTTTGGCCGGGGCTGGGTTTGAACCCGCCACCCTCGGCATATGGGGCCGGCGCCCTACTCACTGAGCCACAGGCGCCGCCCCCAAGGAGAGTATTTCAACCATGACCACAGTGGTAGGCTGCAATGAGGCACGTAGGGCTTTTTCTAAGATACATTCTCACTTAATGGTTTAGACTTCATATGTCCCTATGAGTCACACAAAATGAAATTATTTGAAATAATTACAAATTCGAATCAATTAATATAGAACCAAAGTTGTATAATTCTGATGATCCGAATTGCTTTTTCAGTACCATTTTGAGGGAGGAGCAATTCTGAGGGAGCCTGACCTATGTAGTTGAGAGGTTGCAGGCTGGCTTACCTTCCTTTATTTTGGCAGCTCTGTGGATCCTTTTAGGGGGCAGACAGATTTCATATTTTTAAAAAATCATTTTTTCAGCGTCCTTATGAAAAACTACTTAATCTAAGAACCTTCACATGTAGCAGTGTTCAGCCAGAGCTAAATAGCAGGGGTCCCTTCACGCAGGACATGCTCTGGCCTGTCCTGGTTCCCATCACAAACACTGGCCATTTCACTCTTTATGAAGTAATTCAGTAACTTCAGCCAATATATTTAATGCCCATTTGTTAAAATCATTAATGAAAACTTTTATACTTTTCCTCTGGATTTATCACCAAGGATTTCTTGTCACCCGAATTTAGCATTGTGTTTTGGAAGCAAGTTTATGAAAATCCATACATTCTGATAGTTTTAAATCCTTAAGCCTTCTGAAGTGAATAAATGTCATAATGTCCAAATAAAGACAGGCATTGAGTTATATATTCTTCACAGAGAAAATACAGAAAAAACCTCCTACTTCAATACTAATTAAATGGACATAATATATTCTTTATAATATTAATTATAAGCATTACTTAATACTTATAGTCCATCTAATATTCCACCATGACATGAAGAAAACCATGTAGATGTGCGAACACTGAAAGTACAAGCTGAGCTAGATACACATATGCAAATAAAGATTAAGATTTTAAGTGGAATCCTTTTTCCAATAAAAATAAAATTCTCTTTATAAATATAAAATGGAAGGAAAGAGCCTTTTACTAATATAAATTTACTGTGTGAATTTTATTCTTATTTTATTTAGTTTTGGGATAAGCTCTCTGTTACTCAGGTTGGAGTGGAGTGGCAGGAGCATAGCTCACTGAAGCCTTGAATTCCTGGGCTTAAGAGCTCCTTCCACCTCAGCCTCCCAAATAGCTAGGACTACAAGTGCACACGCCACCACTCCTGACTAAGTTTTTAAATTTTGTGTAGAGACAGGGCCTCACCAGGTTGCTGAGGTTGATCTTGAACTCCTGGTCGCAAGTGATCTTCCCACCTCAGCCTCCCAAAGTGCTAATATTATAGGTTGGAGCCATCACACCCAGTTCCATGACTTTGAATTTACTACATTTATTTTTAAATTGATGGTTGAGAAAAATGAAATAACCAATGATATGAAATTTGAAGTTAAAAGGTGTAAAATAGCTTTTACGTCTGATTGAAGCATTTATTTTGTTTGACATAGCATCAAGAAAATCCTTATTTACAAAGACATGTTGCAACTGATAATAGGTTTTAACCAATGCATGTTTTGCTGCCAATTTTATAATTTCCTTTATAGTATAAAAATGGAATTTTATAAATTTATAATTTTAAAAATATATAATTCAGAAATCTCAGGGAAAAAAGTCTTTTTATTAAGAAAACACCAAAAATATAATAATAATGTGACACCAAAAATGCAAGTATTTCTTGTCTCTGATGAAAGAAAACTTGGTGTGTGATATACATTCTTCACATCGCTTAGAAATAATAAAAGTATATTTAGAGCTCAAAAATTCAAATCAAATGTATGTAGAATACTAGAGTCCCTTCTGAAAAGTACTAGGAGGACATGCAACAGTTTGCAAAATGTGGGCAATTACCAGTTAGTCCAAGATGAAAATACCTATGGGATTATTAAGAATTTTAGTTTAGAACTAGCGATTACTTTGCTGGCTGTTCCCTCCCTTTTTAAGATATATTTAATTCTGAAAGACACATGGAACTAACTGAAGCAGGAAGTTATCTCAATGCCTCAGCTGTATTTGTACTTTTCCCCGTAAGAAGTCTCAGATGAATGGAAACTTTCTTAGAAGAAGGAAAAAGAGATGGAAATCTTAAAGTACAGAAAGTCCACACTTTATAGAGTTTTCCCAACTTCACAAATGATCTTTTATTTGATACTATAAAACATATTACCAGCTTCAGGAATAGGCCACTTGATTTAGATGTTTAATTTTCTGGATTTTATTGATGCTTCTTTTTTTTGGTTTTATTTTAAGAATTTGGTGAAGATGCTGGTGATAATGGAAAATAGTAAGCTGATTCCCTAGATGCACAAACATTTCAGTTATTTTATAAGTTCACATTCTTCTTGTGGCTTACTTCTGATAAAAATGCCATAAAAAATTGGCATTGGTCTAACCAGGAGTAACGGTTAAGCTTCCACAGTAGAACCTCTGTAGTTGACTTTCTCCCTACTTTATCTCCTTACATTGACCTAATTTCCATGTACTACATGTACATATCAGTCAATATCATATAGAATATATAAGTATTGTCTTAATACAAAAATGAATCGTTCATGGATTGCAGTAAGAAAAAAAATTTATACCTATTATAACTTGTCCTTACATATTTTACATACTCTTCGTGATATATTCTGTATTTCACTGACAGAGCTATTTTAAGATATCAGCAATAATTCTGACACACAAAAGCCCATAAAATAGGTTGAATAATATTTTGATAAGGGACCTATGTAACTCCTTAAGAAAAGTCTAACTTTTTTTGGTTAAAGGACATGGATGAGATGAAGTTGGTGATATCCTAATTTTGCTTTGAATGATTTCCATGAGAGGTTGGACAATTCATTTATTAGCTCTATTTCCATTTTAAGGTTTATGGAATAGAAGTGATAATACCAGTATATTTGATGATTAATGTTTACCAAACATCTTACGTCTGAAATTATCATATTCTGTATTAAAATTTGATATTACTATTTAATGTCATATGTTAAAATACATCTTAGCTTCTGACTAATGAAGCTTCTTGAGTGAGTAATGGGAATATTGGCAATCTAGATCAACACTGGCTTGGTTATGAGTGATGTTATAAACATTGAGCATAATGGAAGAGATAAAAAATGGAAACAATTAGATATAATTTTTGAAAGCTGAAGGTTTAATACATACCAAACTGTGAAAAACCTTTCATAATGCTTTCTATATGATGAAAAAATATGTTGGGGGGCGTCTACATCTGTAGGAAGAGTGCTTTGAATAGGGGGGAAAAAATAAAGCAAACTTCTGACTTAGCATGTTAGTACCGAATGTCAAAATGCCGTGCTTGCTGACTGTGGGTGTTAACTTTTAAAGATGACAGGTAAGCCTCTATGCAACATTAGCTTCTGAAAGGGTCATAAAAAATATCGTCACTGCCCATAGCACACCTAAATATCAGTTTTCCTTCTTTTTAAATAAATAGGATCCAGTCTAGTGCTTTTTTTAAAGGCAGGTCATTAAAGAGGGAAGATTAAGTCAGGCCTAAATAAAACTGGAGTTTGAAGATTGATTCCAAGGAGAGTGGGAGCATCGCCCTGCAGGGCATCTGAGGCAGCATGGCAATATTAGGTAAGATCTGAATTAACAATGATATCTGTGGTTAGTAATCTGATGGATGAAAGCACTCTTTGTAGTATCATCTGGAAAACGGCCACGTTTAATGTCAAGGAAAGCCATCTATTGTCAAACTGGACCTCTGTCTGGGCTAGACATGCAGATGTGGGTTCTATCTCTAGAGGAAGTTGTAGATTAGGACTAGGTGAACTGGAAGGCTGAACAGAGTTTGCTAGCAAGAAGTTGGAATGTAAATTAGAACCCAAAGCAGGCTAGTAATCATAAAGAAAAAGTAGACAATGTGGATGTTTGCTCCATCTGGGCTAATATCTACAAGTGCCCTGGAGGTTCATTCTAAACTCTTCTCAGCTAGAAGAAATTTGAGTAGTCCACCAGGCTTGTATTGATTCCCAGCTTTCATACCACATAAGAGTTCAATTTGCAAGATAAAGGCTGTCCCTCTGTTAGCCAGTAGCCGAAAAAGAAGCTACTGATTATAAAAACCATACTGTTTACTAAGTTATTATAGATAGTAATGGTTTTTTGGATTCTATTTGGAATTGCTTCCAGGAACTCAGCCTGCATACCGTGAGAAGCGCAAGGTAGACAGAGGAATCACAAAGATGAGAACAGGAGCCTCTAGCATATCAAGCACTAATTGACAGCCATGTGAATAAGTCGTTCTGGGAGCTGCTCTCCAATAAGGCATTCAGAGAAGCTTGGTATTCATATTCTTATGTAGTTCCCTCCCACTTTGTACCAGCGTTGGTTTGTTGGAACACCACTGAGGTGATAATTTGGTTATAAAATGTGCTGTGCTTTTGGCCCTATTACAGATCACTCACTCTTGGACAGCTAGCTGTCATGTTCTGAGGACACTCAGGTAGGCTATGAAGAGGCCTCTCTGGTAAGAAACTGAGGCCTACCTACGAATACGTAAAGTGGATCTACCTGACTTCAAATGACTGCAGATTTAGCTGTCAGCTTAACTCAGCCTCAGGAGATGAGCTAGAACCACCCGGTAAAGCTGCTTGTAGATAACAAATATGTGATGTCCTTAGCTGCTAAATTTTGCAGTATTATACCCATAGCAATTAATAACTACTGTATTTATTTTAGGGACTAAAGTGTAGTTGAGGTACCAGATTGTAGCCCAGCTGGCATCTAGGAACAGAAAAGGCCATCTGAGTTAAGTTAATCCACAGCATCATTAAAGATAATAAACTAGTTATTTTAAGCCATTAAGCTCAGAGATGATTTATTTTGCAGTAATAGTTAAATAAAACAAAAATTGATACCTAGAAGTGGGCTTTTGCTGTAATGAAATCCTAAAACATGTGATACTCACTTAGGGATCAGCCCCAGAGATTATAGGCCAAAACAGCCTCAAGAGGCAGTTTATGGAGGCTGTACGACAGTGAGGAAATTGTTATCAGAGCTTAGAGAAAAAGTAACCCTGTTTTGGCCTATTTTATAGTGGCTGAATGTTCAACAGGGCTGTAACTTTTGGTGAGAATGAAAGACAGAAAATACATCAAGCATACTTGTTTATTTAGCTAGGAGGTTTCTAAACAGAATGTTAAAAGTGTAAATGGACTTCCTTGAGGTGAATATGATCATTAATAAGATGAAATAAAAAATGGACTGTTCAATTTTCAAGCAGTGTCTAGAATTGGATCAGAAAACTTTTCTATAATGAATTAGACGGTAAATATTTTAGGCTTTTCAGGCTGTACTAACTACTCAACTCTGCAGCTGTAGCACCGCAGTAGACATACAATATATAAACGATGGGCAGGGCTGTTCTCCAAAAAAACCTATTGACAAAGCATTTCATCTGTGGTCTACCAACCTCTGATCTAGAAGAAACACATTTGAACCAGGGGTTGTGGGTTGGAACATGAATGATTCTTACATCTAACCCCTCTAGCACTTGTAAGATCTTCAGAGTAAATTAAATTCTGGCGGCAAAGATCAAATTCAGAAGGCTGCAAGAAAAACAGCTTCAGAGTGAAAGTGAAGATCAGCTCAAGAGTGTAGTTGAAAGATGCTTTCTTTAGCCCTCAGAAAGACACAGGGTTCATCCCTTAGAGATCCTCTCATCTACATAATAGCGCTTTTGTAGGCTTGCCTTCTTGATGACCTTCTCAACTAGGTGAGAGCCTAAAAGTCTTAAGGGATTGCCTCTTAAAACCTTTGGACTAGACAAAAGGGATTTTAAGAATTAAAGGTATTAAAACAACAGCACCCTGATTCCAAGGCTAAGGTAGAGAGGGGAATGTTTTAAAGAGTCTATGTTAAAATAATGGTACAGATTACTATTTTATACTGAGGAAGTGAAAAATTATTCAAATAAATTTTAACCACTTAGACTAAATGAAACAGAGGTAATTAACAATGAAAAAAAAAAAGGCCTCTGTGTTCCTACCCTCCTATGAGAAAACTACTAAACTACAAACACATTCTGTTTCTTATGGAAAATGAAGACTCAGAAGGCAGAGCTATGGAGAACCACTCTCATTAAGTAGAAATAGACCCTAATAAAGGAAAATTCTCTGTCTCTTGAAATTGAGAAAATAGTGAAATGTTCTGCTTGATTTCAGAATTGCTATGAACCAGTAACTGCTATGTGACTCCTGTACCGCTGTTTTAAAGGGGAGTTCTACTGTGGCTGCCTTTTTTCACTCCTGTATGCTGGGTATGTACAGAGCAGATAATGATTTTCTTTGTGTTTTATTTATTTTTTTGTTCAAAGTTGCTTCTGAGGAGCTGTGAGAAGTGTCTCCCAATCCCCTAACATATCTACATCTGACTCTGATAACAGATCACAATAACCTTAGGTATGAACTGATTCCACAATGGAATGGGAATTTGTGGCAAGGTTGTGATATGGTGAGTGTACTTCATATGGGAGTTGTACTAGTAAGAGGGCAGAATCTAGAGTGTCTCTCAAAATTCCTCCCCTCTCTGCATATTAGTCCTAATATCAAGAGGCAGAGTTTATTCCCCCTTTTCTTGAATATGAGCTACTCTTGTGACTAAGGAGATGATCTGTTCAGATCCTCTCTTAAGGAAGAACTTGCTGATGCAGTGAAGAATGAAGGCAGCAACCATCCCAGGCTTGAGCTCCTTAAGCATCTACCTTAGCTACATAAGCCTCGCCTGAGGTCATATTCTTCCTTAGGATTAAACAAGGGAGAGTATGAAGGTCTGAATAGTTTGCTCCATATTTTGCGAGTGGGAAAATTAATCAACTGCATCAAAGATTGATTTCTCCCTCTGCCTAATCCTGCTACTTCTATTCTTTTCCTTATTATCAATTCCTAATAAACATCTTGTACTCCAAACTTCTCAGAATCTTCTCCTTGAGAATCCAACCTACAACAGGTAGCTTCTACTTCCTGCCTTTTAGAATCTGGTAAGTATCCTGTGAAAAGCCAATACTATATGAAAAAGCCCCATGGAGAACAACACTGTTTGATGAACCCAGCTGAGTCCCTTGTCAATAGTCAGCAGCAAATGGAAACCATGTGAATGAGCCATCTTGGACCTTCCAGCCCAATTAACCCCCCAGCTGATGTCACATAGAGGAAAGACATGGATCAGAAGAACCACCCAGCTGAACCCACACCATGGAAATATGAACAATGGTAAAATAGTCATTTCAAACCACTAACTTTTCCCTTATTCTCTGCTGGTCTCAAGCTCCTGGCCTAAAGGGATCTTCCTGCTTCAGCCACTGGAGTTGCTGTGATTACAGGTGTAAGCTGCTGGCCAGGCCAAACCACTGAGTCAGTGTTTTTCAACCTTTTATTTTGAACCTATAGTTAAACTTTTGTGGCACAATTAAGTTATGTTGAACACACAGAAAAAAACTGTGATTTGAACATCTTTCAAGAATAAATTAATGATCTTTAAAAATTTTTGCGGCACACCTAAGACCCTCTCAAGGCACACCATTGTGCCACAGCACACAGGTTGAAAATTGCTGCACTAAGTATGACGCGGTATTTATGTAGCAATAGTCAAGACAAAATTTCTCCAGGAATCTTTTTGCTAAGCAAAAATCAGTGGGGGATTTTCCTGCGTCTACTTCCTCTGTATACTGGTACCTGGTAACATTTCCCCCATCTTGCTAGCCCCAGGTTATTGCACACTTACTGTGAAACTTAGCATTATTTTATCTCTTTATATCATTTTCTATTTGGGAAAATGTCTCCCATATTTCACAAAAATATAAACAACAAGTGGGGATGATTTCTAAACAGAAGAGGTTTATGCAGAAAACTTTCAGACGATCCCATAATCTGTTTTACTAAGAATTGGCCATAACCAGTAGTATCTGACAATCTGATATACCTTGAATGGACTTTAAAAAATATGGCCTTAAAAAAAAGTAATTAAGTTTTAATGGTAGCTTTTCAGGAAATTTGTTAGGTAAGTCAATGTGGAACAGGATAAACTGGTAAAGATTTTCAGTGTGTTTTTAAATTGTTCCATAAGATAAGAAAAACCTGCAGCCTTGCTGTAGTTTCCCACTACTTATTAACAAGCTAAGATGGAAATATTCTGACAATTGTTACTAAGTGAATATCAGTATATCCATAAATAACTTATTAAATATCTACTATACATGATGAAAAATTACTATATTAGTGCCAGATAATAGGAGGTATTTTGTAAATTTTTGAGTATTCTTGGTAATATTTGACCCCATTTATTAAAAATTAAGGTTAACTTTACCCTTTTGTCCAGATGTGTCCAGTACACACTAAGTTTATGCCCATTATTTCAATACTACTGTTACCATTATTATTACTATTGTTTTCTTTTATTTGCAAAATTATACTTCTTTGGATGATAAATTATGTAGCTACCTTATGGTAAGTGGTAGTTACATCTATGACATAAAACTATGCATACTTGAATCAGAAAACAATCTTAGAAATAATTAAATATTTTTAAAGTTTGGGGCAAATAATAAGATCAAACTATTTATTTCTAAGTGTATCTAAAACCTAAAAAATATTAACATAAGTTTAAAACCTAAAAAATATTAACATAAGTTTATTTAAAAAGAATTTATATAATTTTAGGCTTAGCTAGTTAAAATTATACTTTCTCAAGTTGAAATAAATTATATCCCTCTAAGTGACTTTTACAGTTTTTGTCTATTGTGTATTTTCCTATTACTTGAAGAAAACAAATGAAGTTTGAAATCACAAGTAAATTAAAGGGTTTTTTTTGATCTGGAGTTACATAAATTAGAGAGAATGTCAGTTTTATATTAATATTTAATAATAAGTTGATTAAACTTTGATTGAAAGCCTGTTTGTTTACATGTTATGTAAATTGATTTTGAAATAAGGTTTATGGTTTAGATGATGTTTACATATGTCAGTTTCCAAGTTTAATATGCCATATAAATTTTGGTGCCTATATGACAGCTTCTAAATAAGTTTGAATTTAGACCAAAATAGCAAAATAGCACAGTTAGTGATTAGGAAGGTTTTAAAAAATAAAATTTAATCTTTTGTTTCCATTCACTTAATTTTTTTAAAATTAAAAATAAAAGAAAGAGGGCATGTGTAGTAACATGAAGAAAGTCCATAGGACGATCATTCTCTCTTTTAGAACCCTATTTGCCAGACTGATATCCCCTACTCAGATCCTTCCTCTGATGATCTTTGTCTTGTGAATCTTATCCCTGTGACCTTTATCACTCAGTTAGAGAACTGTATATCCAATATATACAAAGAACTCTTAAACCTCAACAATAAGAAACCATATAAATGGTTAGACAGCTCAAAATATTTAACTCACCAAAGAATACATTCCAATGGCAGACAAGCACATGAAAGATGCTCATTATCATTTTTTATCAAGAAATTTCGAATTAAAACAACAATGCAGCATCACTTAATACACATTAGAATGACTAAAATCCCCTGGACTGATAATACTATTCTGACAAGGATGAAGAGCAATGGGAACTCTCATTATTAACAAGAATTCAAAATGATAGAGGCACTTTGGAAGACATTTGGTAGTTAGAAAAAGTTTTAACAATGCTAGACATAGTCTTACTATACCCAGCATTGCACTCCTGGGTATTTACCCAAATGATTTGAAAACGTGTGTATACACAAAATTCTTCATATGAATGATAATACTAACTTTATTCATAATTACAAAAAATTGGCAATTACCTTCAGTAGGTAATGGTATAAACATATTGTGTTGCATCCATGCAATGGAATATTGTTCAGTAGTAGAAGAAATGAGTCACAAGATGTGAAAAGACCTTGAACATCTTGAAATGCATTTTGCTAAGTGTAAGAAGACAGTCTGAAAATGTTATATGCTTTAAAATTCCAATTATATAACATTCTAG
This sequence comes from Nycticebus coucang, assembly GCF_027406575.1. Lineage (NCBI taxonomy): Eukaryota > Metazoa > Chordata > Mammalia > Primates > Lorisidae > Nycticebus > Nycticebus coucang. The sequence goes on along the minus strand of NC_069785.1, from coordinate 27,520,090 downwards.
ATAAGGGTAAAATTACAGACAATAAAGAGTTTCATGGTTACCCAGGGTTTGAGCAGAGGGGACAAAGAACAAATAGGTGAAAAATAATTGTTTCATTTGTTTTTTCAGTGGATGAAATTATTCTACGTGATACTGTAATGGTGGATACATAACATTATGCATTTGTCAAAAACCTATGGAACTAACAGAACTTTGTAGCACAAGAGTGGATCTTAATATGTGGAAATATTTAAAAAACATTTAGGAGGTTGGAGAATACCAGGATGGAATGCAAACCGTGACAAGAGAATCTAACTGTATTATAAGTGTATGGGGAAAAAATCTCAGTGAAGGAGTTAGAGGGGAAAGGATGCTGACCTAATAACTCTGGAAATATATTGACCCCATAATACTAAAGGCAAAGAGAACTCATAAGCAGTATAGTTAGTTAATAAAGTTGCTTCCCTTGGGGATTTGAGTTAATCGCTACTCACACAATCTAAAATTCATGGAATCTCAACTCCCTTACAATCTGCTCTCTGTATCCATGGGCTTTGCCTTCCCTGTTGATTGGAATCTGCAGATGCGGAACCCTTGGCCACAGAGGACCAACTGCATTTCTATACATATATATTTGAATTAAAAATTAAACAAGTGAGTGGAAGATCGTGGAAACCAATTTTCTTGCTTTTAGAGAATAGAGATAAACAGGGTCGGAAGAGGCTAGAATTTTGGTTTCTAACACTAGTTTCAAGAACATGCTGGGTTGTTAGATAAATGGATAATTGTAGGATTGGAACAAGAAATATGTGAGTCCAGAGCATCTCGTGGTACTAGAAAGTAAGGACTGCTAAAATAAAAACAAAAACAAAATAAAACAAAAACCTACATTGACCTGTATGTTAAAGGAGAATAGAGATAAGCAAGGGGAAGAGGCTAGAATTTTGATTTCTAATACTTATTGGAAATACTATTAACACTTTTTATTATTATCTAATACTGATTTCTTGCTTATCCCTAACCCCATGGTTCCCAAACTCTGGGCCACAGACTGGTACGGTCTGTAGCCTGTTAGGAACCAGATCTTGCAGCAGCAGGTGAGCGGCTGACAACAGGGTAAGCTAAGCTGTGTTCACAGCCCCGCGCTCCTACCGCGCCTGCGCTCCGCCGCCTGCCAGACCCTCAGTGCCCCACCCACGTCTGCGGAAAAACTGCCTAGCACGAAACCAGGCCCTGGTGCCAAAAAGGTTGGGGACCACCCCCCAAACAAAAGAATTGAAAATGGCCAAAGCAGGATACATTTGAGCAACAAAATAAAGGAGTAGATTATGGTTCGTGATGGTACAGCAGTGAGTGCTCGGCATTGTGGCCTCAGCGACCGGGGTTCAGATGTCAGTCACGGCACCCAAACGAGGATCACAGCCCAGTGTATAAAATTAAATACAGTGGCTCACGCCTATAATCTTACCACTTTGAGAGGCCAAGGTGAATGAATTGCTTAAGACTAAATTGAACACTACAGCCAAACCCTGTTTCTACAAAAAGTAGAAAATTTAGCCAGGCGACGTGGCAAGTGCCTGTAGTCCCAGCTACTGGGAAGGCTGAGACGGGAGGATCACTTAACACCAAGCACCCTAGCCTGGGCAACAGAGCAAGACCCTGTCTCAACAGCAATGAAAACAATAGAATAAGTAGAATGAACGAAAATAAATATCTGTTAATCAGAATAAATGAAATAAATAACTGAATAACTGAACTAATGGGGGAAGATGTGAATTTCACTGCAAAAGAATTAAAAATAATTTATGCAGATACACTGCCCTCATGGCAGGGAAGCAATGTTTTTCTTTTTTTACTGTATTACTATACTGTGTTTTTACTTAAAAAAAAAAAGACAATTTTTTAAGTGTTATTTTTTCCGAAAAAAAGTACAATATGGAAAAGAGCAAAAAAAGTAATGAGAAAACTTGACAAACACTACCTAAGCCAGGAAATCAAGGTTAGCATCAACATCAGTATTAGGTTATAAATCAAATTAATAGTGTGTGCCCTTGGTCTATGATAAAAATGACAGTTTATCTTTGTGATCATCGTCTATAAAATCCATAACTCCAGTCTAGCCGTGAGAACAAACCCAGACAAATTCCAGCTGAGAGATGTTCAACAAAATACCTGACAAGATTTTTCAAAATGGGCAAAGTCATCAGTAACAAGAAAATATGAGAAGCCATCACAGCCAACAAGAGTCTACAGAGATATGACACCTCAGTGTAGGGTAGTATCCTGGATGGGATCCTAAACTGGAAAATGAGTATTAGTAAGAGCTAAGGACACCGGAATGAAGTGTGCCTTTTAGCTAATTGCAATGGTGCAACATTGGTTCCTCACCTGCAATGTAAGTCCCACACTCAGGCCAGATCTTACTGAGAGGTGAAACCGCATGCGGTGTGTAAGTAGATGCTAATATAACCTTCTCAGTTTTTCTGTAAATCTAAAGCTTTTCTAAAAAATAAATTATTTTGGAAAAAAAATTCTACTATAGTATCTGGCACCTAGTAGGTTTATAATCAGTACAAGGTCAAGAAAGGAAGGGGATAAATACCTTCAGTCATTTAGGAAAGAATTGTTCTTTTGAAAACAGAATAGACTATCATACTTAAACCAAAGGACCATACTGTTCAACTTCTCTATAAATAAGAAAAATGAGAACAAGAGATGTTAAGTGACTCGCTCAGTACCACAGGGTTGTTAGAAAGCAGGTGCATTTCCCAAACAGGACTGCTCAGCTATTGACTTCCCAAATTATTGGGGTATTTACCTGTATATTTGCATCATACACTATCCTTTCTAATTTAAGTAATTTTAACATCTTGAAAGGGAAAAGTAAATTTGGGCTCTATAGACAATTTGGTTAGAAGCCTTTAAAAATATCAGACTGCACAACTGAAGATTTTAGAAAGAAATTCTCTTCAATATAAATTAACCGTTAAATAATTGAAAATCAAAGGTAATGATCAGAATTAAATGTAGCAGCACACTTTCACATAATGACCTGAATGGGGGAAAAAAGGAGAAGCTTTGGAAAAATACATATTCTACACATCTCCATGATAGAAAACTGCTGTTCAATGGAGTCACTATAGGGCCCCAATAATGAATTGAAAAAACTAAACGAAACAAAACATAAAAATCTTTTGTCTACTAAAGAGCTCTGTATTTAGAGAAAGGTTTTTTATAAATTCAAAGCTTGAAATGATTATGAACAAAGACATATTCCTAATAAAGGACTCTCCTCACCAATAAAGTCATGATTGATCTAAGCCCTAATTGCTTTTAGATGAAGGTGTCTGTGGTTTTGAGGTGTTTATATTTATTTAAATCTTACGTATTAGCCAGGTACAGTGGCTCATCCCTGTAATCTTAGTACTTTGGGAGGCTGAGGTGGAAGGATCACCTGAATCCAGGAGTTTGAGACCAGTCTGAGAAAGACAAGAGTTTGTCTATACAAAAAATAGAAAAATTAGCCGGGTATTGTGGCATGTGCCTGTCGTCCCAGTACTTAACAGGCTGAGGTGGGAGGATCATGTGAGCCCAGCTAGGCAGAGGCCATTGCTCTCTAGTCCAGTAGACAGAGTAAACCCTTCTCAACACTCCCTTTTCTCAAAAAACCTGCCATCTCCTTATTCCATTTTGAGTCATTAAAATAATGTAGTCATTTAAATCTGTTGTTTTGTTTTGTTTTTTTTTATAACAGAAAAAGCTCAACTAAGTCTAGAAAGTCATGTTCCTTTTTCACACTTTTGCCATTCAGGTTAGAAATCAGTCCAAATGTCTAAACAATACTATTTTAAGTAGATATCACTGTTCACACAATGACAAGAATAAAAATTTCAGAGGAACTAACCAATTTTCAGCATGCTTGCCTAATAAATTGACCCTCTTGTGTAAAATGAATAAATTTGATGCAAAGGTCATCAATATCTTGTAGAAATTTAATATAGTAAAAGAAAATACAACTGGTAGGGGTGATACATTATAGTCATCTCATTTTTTTTGATGCTTGACTTTTTTTTGATGCTCATGCAAATGATGATAGTTATTAAATATTGCTTCGAAACTTGTATATACAATACAGCAATGTTAGAGATTATTTGGGGAGAGAGAAATACTTTAAAAAGAAATACCAACAACTGAAAATATTTTCTGTTGAAGGAGAGCTTTGATACATTTAGAAATTAGTTGGAGAAAAGCTAAATATCTAGAAAAAGACACAGAAGCCAATTCAAGGTAATGTTTTCATCTTTTTTGGTGTAGAATTTACTTTTATTTTCCAAATGTGATCATTATTTTATTTTTATTTTTTATTTTTTGCAGTTTTTTGGCTGGGGCTGGGTTTGAACCCACCACCTCCAGTGTATGGGGCCCATACCCTACTCCTTGAGCCACAGGCACCACCCCACTATTTTATTTTTTGATTTTAACTACTACAGTCTTTCTTTTACTTTCTTTTTACTTTTTATTGTCTGGGATTCATCGAGAGTATAAAGAATTAGGTTACACTGATTTCATTTGTTAGTTAAATTCCCTTTTATAATTGTGACCTGCCCCCAAGAGGTGCCATACACCATGACCCTCCATCCCCCTCCCTCTTCCCTTTTCCTTGTACTCTGAATGCCTCAGTAACATAAGCTCTATATCAATTATATTTTATATAGCTTAATTATGAAAGTAATTTTCCATAGCTCATAAAAGTAATAATGTTTTTAAAAAGGGAAAGTCAGAAGATGGCTAAGACGTATTTATGACATATCATTAAATCTCTGCCATAAAACAAACAAATATAATAATCTTTTCTAGAGGAAAAATGGTTTATATAGAAACTCAAATTTTTTTCTACTTGCTCATCAAGGACATTTCTTTTATCTTCTTTTTTTTTATACTGCTAGATTACGCCCCCGTGTGTAAGTGCTGTCTTCTGTTAAATGTGGTTCACGTTAATTCAAAATGACCTTGTCAAATTGTTTATTCTGTAATTCAACAAATAAAAAATGTTTCAAATAAATTAATTGATTACTTAAAGAACCCATCTAGATATATTGATCTGCTGTCCTGTCATCCTGCATTGTGAAGATAAGCAGTTTTTTGCTAGACTGTCAGCATCTTACCTCCATCAATGGGGCTTTGGAGAAGAGATCAATGGGAAAACAGGGCCCACAGTTTTCCCCTCTGTTTTACCAGGGTCAAGATTACACTTTATTTACCAATATTCTTATTTTCTCTTGTTGATTACACCATGGCATATTAAATCAGAGAAATCATAGTGTTGCTTAGTTACAACAGATTTTCATTTTCAGAAATTTTTCAGCAAATATGGAAGGGATATTTTACTCTACTTTTTTTCTTTATATTTTTCTCATTAAAACAAAGGGACTGTTAGCGTCTTCCCTTGAAAGCAATTTCAATTTTTTTCTCTTTATCCACTTTTGTTTTTGCTTTTTCTCTAGTTAACTGCCTCTCTTCACTCTAAAGTTAGCTCTTCTATCCTTGAACCTCTTTTGCCAAAATACTTCCTGGCAATCTGCCAATGTTTTCGGCACTGATATGTGTCAGCTTTCAGGATTTTTCAGTCAGTTGGTTTGTTTCTCTTTGAGTTCATCTTCCCTCCTCCCCAATAGTTCCCATATTATAAATTCCAGCTTGATTTTTACTGCGGAGGGAGCCAGGTTTCCTACTTAGCAAAAATAAATTAGAGAATGCCTTCACTCCCAGAAGCTGGAGATCGCGGAGCAGTCTGAGGAGTCTGATGAGCACTTAAACTTATGGTCAAAATGAGCAGAAAAGAAACTACTAGTTCCATTAAATTTTTATTCTTACACATTCAGTGAACCTGGAAGATGATTTTAAATTTTAACCAACAAGGCTTTTTTTTTTCCCATTTCTTTTTTTTTATTTTATTCTTTTTTATTTTTTTATTTTTATTTTTTTTTATTGTTGGGGATTCATTGAGGGTACAATAAGCCAGGTTACACTGATTGCAATTGTTAGGCAAAGTCCCTCTTGCAATCATGTCTTGCCCCCATAAAGTGTGACACACACCAAGGCCCCACCCCCCTCCCTCCGTCCCTCTTTCTGCTTCCCCCCATAACCATAATTGTCATTAATTGTCCTCATATCAAAATTGAGTACATAGGATTCATGCTTCTCCATTCTCCAACAAGGCTTTTTATTAGTTTTTATTAGTTGCAAAACTACAGTTTAAACTCTTGATTGAACATTCTTTAATTCACCCACAAAACCACAACATGGACGTTTTTAGCAGCAGCAACAACAACCAGGAGATCTCGGAAATTCCCATATTATTTTCATGATAAGGACCAAGAACTTGGCATGAGGCCCCTAACCTGCATTAGATTTGTTCAAGCTTTTCATACAATTCCCATACCTGGCTAAGGTAGTTGTACTAACATAATGTCCTAATGTGTAATATTGGATTTGTTCTTCTAACAATATTTTATAAGATCTAAACTAGTTACTATATATGTTCTTTGTTCTAATGTTCAAGAACTTATTTACATTAAACATTATCTTTCTCATGTTTGAAAAACATTGTCTGTCCTTCAATGTTTAGAGATAGCATGATATGGTAGAAAAACCACTAGGTTGACTATTAAGAGACCTGAGTCTTTATCCTGTTCTGTCTTGGCTCATTTCTTATAAAACTTCTGTAGTATTTAGGTTGCTTTTGTTATAAGGAATATAAGTCCACTCTAGCTATAGTACAAAGAAAATAATTTCTTGGAAGATACACAAAAATATAAGGTTAGTGTCCTTAAAAAAAGCAACCCGATAAACCTAAATGATTAGAATCTGAATAGCTTTTGGAATTCTAATAGCAACAACAAAGAATTTGATCAGGTGCTGCTTATGGGTTAAAACAGCATCTTTTTCTTCTTCCTTTATTTTTCCTTTGTCCTGCCACAAACTCCAGTAATGACATATTTTATTGGTCTAAATAGAGAACATGAAGGCATTCAGATCCTTTTGATTGATCTTCTAACAAGACTAGACCTAATGGGAGATACTTATCTCAAAGTAAAATTCAGGTGGTGTTAATGGAAGAAGTAAAAATATATTGGCAAAATAACAAAATGAAAAAGGATGTGGCAAAAATAACAAATCAATCTTTGTGTTTTCAAAGATATTATGCTATTTTGCTATAGTGAGTTCTATATAAAATGCTAGAGAGGAACTATAATAATTTAACTTACTACCTCTGTTTACACTGGATGTTCTTTCCATTTGGGCCATTTCCTCATTTTGTTGTTAGAAGGTTATTGCTATAGATTCCTAATTGACAACATGGCATCTGGTTTTACTCAAATAATCTTCCTAATTTCTTCTTCCATAACTTTTAGAATTATCTTTCTAAAACATAATTTTGTGTCTTAGAAACTTTCAGTGGCTTCAGCATTGTCTATAGATTCTTAATTCCCCTTCTTACCACCATGCTGGGCAGAATTAGATACTCATTCTACTTAGCTATTAGATCAGAGTTCTTGATTCACTGAATAATTATTGTAGGATAGAAAAAACATCTATTTAAGCCAAAAACTTTCAAACATATGTAATTCTGGTTTTCTATTTTCTGTTTCTGTTTTCTAAAGACAGTTTGTATCTGTTTAAAAAAATTCATATAGTTCCTTTCACATACAGAGCTGAATAGAGGACAAATAAAAATTTATAGATGCTTAAAGAAATAGGACAAAAATTTCGAAAACTCCATTGGTTCTTCTGTTCTTATAAGAGGTTCATACCTGGAGGGAACAGTTTCTCATTTAATGGGCCACTTTCACGAATTTGTATGCATGCAAAATTGACTCGAAGCTAATTTCTCTGCACTATACATTGACAACTGATGGGAATTATGAATTTTCTGGTGGCAAGAGGGGCTTAAGGAACCTGAATAGTAGGATAAAAAGGAAATTTGAGAAAGATTTTGAGGGAGAGAAAGTCATGAAATGTAAAACTCTCCTTTTCAGTTGGGGAATCTTAAGAGTAAAACCATCCACTGAGGTGTCCTCAGCATACAAACTTCCAAAGAGCTTGAAGAAACACTTGCTCTGATATTCAATTTTAAGTCATTTTCTCCTCCGCGCATTTATGTGAACACCACGTCTATGGCTTCCACTCTTCACTGATTGCTTAGCAACAATTTGGTTTTGATAAGATGGAACTTTCTAGAAAGTTGGCCTGAACAATCAGATAATCTCATCACATCCATTAGATAATGAGGAGTGTGAAAGCAATCTATGCTTACTCTTGTCAGCACTTTTCCTGACATTTCTGGAGGTCCTTGCTGTTTCCTCTAACTACCACTTTCCAATGTCTACACGGATCATTTCCTCAATTTCTTTAGGTTTCTCTTATTTTTTAAATTTATTTTTGGCTTTCTATTTTTTTTTTTGTATCAATAGTTCTTTTGTATCATGGTTCTTTTTTTTTATTGCCAGGTATTATTTCATTGTATGGATATACCATGATTCAGTATCCATTACCTTCTTGTCAAACATTTGGGGCTTTTTTCCAGTTTTTAGCTATAAAGAAAACTGCTACTAACATATGTGTAAAAATCATTCCGTGAACATAGGTTTTCATAGTTAATATGTAAGAATACAATTTCTGGTCATGCCATAAAGATATGTATACATTCCTCATATGTACGTGTTTATACTCAACAAACTGTGGTTTTCCAAAGTTAAACCATCTTGTACCAGCAATGCAGAAGAAGTTGGGTTTCCACAAATTTCCTTCAACAGTTTGTAGTGTAAGTTTTTCTTGAACATTAGCAATTCTAGTGAGTGTATGGTCATTTCTCATTTTAGATATAATGTGCTTTTCCAGAATTGATTATAGTGTTGAGTATTTTTTTTTCAAATACTTATTGGACCTTTGTATGTCTTCTTTGGTCAAGTGTCTGTTTGAATTTTTTTAATTGGATTGTTTGCCTTCATTGTGTCTTTTTAAAATTTTTATATTATGAGTACAGATTTGTTGATCCAAGCAGATATTTTTCTCCTACTTGGTTGCATTTTTACTTCCTTACTATGTCTGGAACCTGTAGCAGTCTGAGGCAGAAGGATTGCTTGAGCCCAAGAGTTCTGGACTGCAGTGCCCTCTGCCCATTGTGTGTCCACACTAAGTTGGGCATCAATATTGTGACTTCCTGGGAGCAGGAACCACCAGAGTGCCTAAGGAGGGGTGAAGAGGTCCAGGTTGGAAACAGACAAGATCAAAACTCCCATATCAATCAGGTTTTCTTTAAATCACCTTCTTTGTGAGGTTGTCCCTTACTCCCCTATCTAAAAAGATAAATTATACATTTTGCCATTCTTTGATCACTGCATATACATAATTATTTACTTGCGTATCATTCTATCTCCTAAGAAGAATTCATCTCCATGACAGCAGGGATTTCCGACTATTTTTTTCACTGGTAATTCCCCAATGCCTGGTAATTCCCCAATGCCTGCTAAAAAAATAATTGAGTATAGTTTGAGAGATTCTTTTTCTATTGTTTACAACCAAAAATTCTAAGGACTATAGCTCTGATTTAATGCCCATTCAATATAACAATATTTAAAGGAAACTTAGTTAAATATTAAGGCTTGTATTTATGGATGCTTTGGGAAACCTGAGATAAATTATCAGTATTCGCTTTTAGAATGATTTGGTCACAAAAAAGGAAACATGAGTTGAGTATAAGAGTAAGTCCAAAGCAAGAAGGGGGAGCAAAAAGTCAGAAGGAGAAACATGAACCTCCGAAGAAGTGACTAGATGAGAAGGAAGGCTGTTTTCCAACATACATAGGAAGGGAGCTTAAGCCAATAACATAAATATTATAGAAAGTTTGATAACCCCAAACTGAAACAGTTGATACTCTTGTTGTGTTATTTGCGTGTATGATTTTCCATTTGTACCGTGGTCTTTTGGAGACCTGTGCCCTTTCATTTGTCATTGCTTGATTGCACAGAGGAGAGTTTCAATAGATTGTTATAGAAAAGAAATAGCTTAGGTAAAGAGCTCTTGAGCTGGGAATGCCACTAACTCAATGCAAGATATGTTATTTAGTCCGCCTTTACCAGTCCTCGGTATCTTCATGTATAAAATGAAAGTGTTAGACTTCATAATTAAGTCCTTCCCAACTATAAAATATTCTGTAATTCTAACTGCTTATATATGAGTGGAGACACGCACGTACTTTCATCTAATGGAAATAAAGATATACTTCTTAAAAATTTCTTTTGCAAATGTATTTTGGTTAATATAGCTGCCATCAATTTGGCTTATAAAATAGTGTTTTCAATGATCTTTTAGCATGATAGATTAACTTTTATGTTCCTAAAGCCATTTCCTCTGAATGCTGCTGAATTCACACTTCACTAATGGCAAGGATTTGATTAGAACTAATTTCATAGTGAGTCTTTGACATTTTCAAACACAGAAATGTGTGTGCTTTTCTGAATAAAAGTCAGAGCATATCATAAATTGTAAAAGTTACTATTAAAGTTCAGTCTAATATTGGATAGTAGTTATGAAACTAAAAATGCCTGAGAGCCTCAACTCGAAAAATGAGTTTCCCTTAAGTTTTTCCATCCCCGCATTTCTTTTACTTCATCTTTGTAATTCTTTACCCCTGGATCTATGGGACCTTTGTCTCTAGACTTTGGTGCCTGTCATCAGCCACTTTTTCAGGTCCTCAGCATCACTATGTGATGGAACTTAAAAATTAAAGAAGCTGATAGTATCGAAAGTATAGGCAACACAGCAGCCCACTGAGTGAGAAGTCAAGGCAGACACTCAATCCTGTGGAGAGAGTCGGTATTGGAAAGAACAGAGACTTCTAAGTGACAAAAGCTCTAGCAGTTCATCTTCAAGCACCAAATTAATGGATCCGGTACAAGGAGTCTTGGGGAGCAACATAATATCTTAACTCTTATGACTGGGCTATTTGATTCTATGGGAACTACAATTCAATTTCAAATCTACTTAAATAATGGAGTTATGCTTCTGGAAGAATTTTGCCCTTAGCTGGACTTATAATTCAGGAGCTAAATGGTGGTCTTGTTTAACAATGAGGGTTCATTTGTGGAACAAGCAAGAGAAGGTAAAGGCAAAAAAAAAAAAAAAAAAAGAAAGAAAGAAAATAAAAGCTAAAGCTATCTTTACTTTTAGGGTAAAGAACCAGTAAAGGAGACCTAAGAAGGAAAAATAAGGTATAAGAGAAGAACCAAGTGAGAATACAATTGTTGAAGCTAGAGAAGGAGGTATTTTAATAAGAGTATAGTTAATTTTAGAGTGAATTTTCATCTTATTCATCAGTAAGATTATTAATTCATGATACAAGTTGAAAAGAGCATAAATTCAAAACTATTTTATAAAACGATCAGAAAGGTAAAACACTGGATACTGAGATGCAGTTTTTCCATAAAAATTCAACACACGTTTTCTTTTTCCTTCCCCCAATTAGATTAGATCCTCCTTCCATCTCTACCTTGGTCCCCACTGCTCTCCCTCCCTCCCTCCCTTTCCTCCTTTCTTTAGAGTACCATAGGACATAGTTGAATTTAACATAGGGTTCATGTTGAATGTCAAAGATAGTAGTTCCCACACTGGAATCACATTCAGTGAGCAAGTAGCTCATACTATGAGAGACCTACTAAACTTACGGTGTATTCACATCTCCCATTTAATAGTCATTTTGGAGCAGAGGTTCAATGACTGCAATAGGACATAAACTACCCACTTACATTTTCAGTTTTTGCCTTTTATCTTTTGCCAAGCATGCATAACCGAAAGTTCAGGAGTTCAATGTTATATGATATAAGTATTTTATTATATTGCAAAAAGATCCCCCCCAAAAAAATAGGGACTGGGAGAAGTCTATTTTAGTGCCCACTTTGGGGGTCATAAGTGACATCTGAATGAAATTTATGGACTACATTGAGAAATGTGAGACACATATCAGAGCCAGTTGAGAGGAAGATTCTGAATCTATTAGAGAAAGAAGCAATTACTGATACAGTGTTTCCCAAATTTGAGGATGCAGAAATACCTGCAGTGTTTGGGTGAAAATGCAGATTATGGGTTTCATTCTAGAAATTCATATTCCATCAGGAAGGAAACCAGAACATAAATGTTCTAATGCTCAAAAATGTGCTTTGGATGCCTACGTCCTCAGATCACATCTGAAGTCCCAGGTCCTCGAAGGAAAGAGAAGGAAAGACTCTGATCAATCAGCGGGATTAGCTTTCACAAGAAAAAGAGTGAGTTTTCCTCCTGAAGGTAAGCAAAGGTTTAAAAAAATGAATACTGAGAAAGACTTAAACTGAGGTTGGAAAGAAGATAGTGCTTTAATTTGGAGGATGGAATAGATGAAAGATGATATTTCAGAAGGTAAGAGGAGGAGGGAGCAGACAAAGGAAGCTTATAAAACATGGAAAAGCACCTGTAATCCCAAAAACTCAGGAGGCAGAAGCAGGAGAATCATTTGAGTCTTCATAATTTCATCTGTTAAATGGTAAGATTTGAGCATCATGAACTTTGAGACCCTTTCCAACTATAAATAATTCTTTAATTTCTTTAGGAAGATCTTTCTGTCATCATATCATGTCTGAGGATATGAAGTACCTTTTTCTATAATACTTATTACAGCAGATATTTTCCTCTAGGAACCAGGGTCAGATCCTCTGAAGACAATATATTTTCATCTTGAGAGAAAATGGTTTCAGCTGTAGTTTCCCTCCTTCTTAGCCTCCATTCTGACTCTAAGACTTATTTTCACAAAGAATGAACAGCAAATTAAAGATAAAATTGTTCAACAATAGTGGTTAGCCAGTTTAAATTTAGGCAGTGTAAATTTTTGGAAAACTAAGTCTATAAGATACTACAGCTTTGTCCTACCTTAAGAAGCAAATCCATCAGTAACTGGGAGGGCAATGAGTTACCTCTAAATCCCATCTCTTTGTTTTCTCTTTCTGCTGCTCTTTTTCATTATAGGAGTAGGTTTTGTTGTTGTTTTTGTTTATTTTGTTCTTCTTGCCTACTTATCCTTTAACTTGTCTGTCCTTACTGATGTTACCTATGAATGTGGGGCAAATGATTTTATGCCATAATCCTATTCTTCTTGGACAGAGATAAAGAGATTCAGATGAACTTTCTGAGAAGAGTTAGTATAAAGAACCTGCAAACCATTCTACTTGTGGCTTAGGTATAGTAGGTAAAAGATCTTAGATCTGAAGCTAAAGAATAGGCTGAAATACAAATTTGAAGACAACATTTATTGAATATGTACTATGAATGAGTCCATTCTGGTATCAAAAGAGAATGGCCAGAGGGTGCCCTTGTGTGTAGAAGGTGAGATGTTTACTTCTATGTGTCTGTTTGTTAGGCCTCAATACTCAATTTTCAGTCAAACATCAGTTTAGGATATTTTGTAAATGCATTTTTTGATGGGATTAATATTTAAATAAGTAGACCGAGTAAAGCTAATTACCCCCATAATATGGGTGGGCCTTATCCAATCAATTGAAGGCCTTAAGAAAAAGACTGAGGTCCTTGAAAATAGTAGGAATCCTGCCTCTACACTGTCTCTGGAGTCAAGCTTCCCAAGTCAACTCTGGAATATTCAGTCTACCTTCCTGCCCTGTGAATTTCAGACATAGTGGCTCCTGTAATAGCATAGAGGGAATTGATAAAAATCTCTCTCTGTATCTACACACACACAGAAGGTGCCAAAAAAAGTATACGTATTTTAAGAAAGGAAAAACTATATTATATTTGTAAAAATTAAGTCATGTTTGAGTTGTGTAATTACAAGAGGCACTCAACATGACTTGTATTCATCTTTTGTTATTGGTATATACTGAGTATTACTATATATAAATGTACGTACACATATATACACACATGTAATTCTCTATGTCTATATGTGTATATTTCAGGGTTTTACAGAGAAACAGAACCACTAGGGCACACACACACATGTATATACAAGAATTCATGGGAAAATAGAATTAAAATATAAAATTAAAAACTACAAACTTCATTTCTCACCATAAGCTCCATTAGGTGTGAGATATTTTTATTATTACAATGTTTTAACTGACATATAATTACACATACTTATGGGGTACATAGTGATGTTTCCAAACATATAATGTATAGTTATCAGCCCAGAGTAATTAGCATATCAATCACCTTAAACATTCATCACTTTTTTTTGTAATGGGAACATTCAATAACCTCCTAGCTATTTAAAACTGTGCTACCTATTATTACCTATAGTCATCCTTCAGTGATAAAGAACACTAAAAATTATTCCTCCCATGTAGCTGTAATTGTAACAAATCTCTCCCTATTGCCTTCTTTCTCCTACCATTTTCAGCCTTCACTATTCTCTCTTTTACTATTTTACTTTTAGGAAATCAACATTGTTTTTATAAGTTCCATATATGAGTGGGAAAAATGGTGTTTAACATTCTGTTCTTGTCTTATTTAACTTAATACACATATATACACACATATGTATATATGTCTTAATATGCATGTCTCCATATAAAATGAAAATATATATATTTCATATATAGACATGTTGCTGCCATGACAGGTTTTCAGTGTTTTTAAGGCTGAATAGTATTCCATTGTGCACATATACCACATCTTCTTTATCACTTTATCTGTTGTTAGACATATAGGTTGATTCCTTATCTTTGCTACTTACTGTAAATAGTGCTAAAATAAACATGGGAGTGTAGATGTTGAATACACTTTTGTAAGCAATGATGCCAGCTAGTTAGTCCATGCCTAAAGAACTGAGGGTCCTGAGAATTTAACTGTGTCAATGCAGTCTTTTTACATTATCAACTAAGGACAAATGGGTGCCCTTTAAGGGTTTTTGAAGATAAGAAAACAAAAAGAAATCAGAAGAGCCAAATTAGGACTGTAAGGTAGATACCTAAGGACTTCCCACCAAAAGTCATGCAAAGTTCCCTCTGTTTAATGAGAGGAATGATCAGGAGCATTGCTATGGTGAAGGACTCCTGGGGAAGTTTTCCTGGGTGTTTTTCTACTAAAGCATTGGGTAACTTTTTCAAAACACTCTCATAATAAGCAGATTTTATTTATTTTTTTTTTTTTGCCCTCCAAAAAGTCCACACGCAAAATGTTTTGAGCATTTCAAAAAACCATTTCCCTGACATTTGCTCTTAATTGGTCTTCTTTTGCTTTGACTGCCCCACTTCCATTTATTGGTAGTCATTGCCTTTGATTGTGTTTTGCCCCAGAATCATATTGGTAAAGCCATTTTTCATCTCCTGTTACAATTCTTCAAAGAAATGCTTCAGTATCTTGATGTTCCTTGTTTAAAATTTCCATTGAAAGCTTTTCTGTTTTCTGCAAGTGATCTGGGTCCACCAGTTTTGGAGTCCCTCAAATTGTAAGTTTACTCACTCTTAATTTTTCATTCAGAATTGTATAAGCTGAACTCCTCTTTAATTAGGTTGTGAACAAGATGAATGTTTTCCTTGCAAACTGATGCGGAAGGTCTGATGCTGTGGGTTTCATTTTAAACATCATATCATCCCATCTTAAAAGGAGATATCTATTTGTAAACTGGTGATTTCTTTGGGGACATTGTCTCCATAAACTTTTCATAAAGCTACAGTTATTTTACTATTATCCCACCCAAGCTTCACTGTAAACTTGATATTTGCAAACTGAGGTTTTGTCCTTCTTAGTTCCTCAAACTAGATCCTGTTCAGATGTGTTATGGCAAGTTAGTGAGAGTTTATTTTGGTGCAAAACAACTATGAAATCCACCCATAGTTTTTTCAGTTTTGGTCCAGGGCTGGGTTTGAACCTGCCACCTCCTGCATATGGGGCAGGCACCCTACTCCTTTGAGCCACAGGCGCCACCCCATAGTTTTTTCATAATACTTAATTTCCATGAACCCTTCTGTGTATGTGTGTTTTGTGTGTATGTGTTTGTTTTGAAGAACCATAATACAGAATGCATTTGATAAAAAATTGTATCTTCAAATGGTACAGCGGCTTCAATCTATTTGAGATGAAGATCATTCTCAAGGCTCAGATGAAAGGTACAGACATTCTACATAGTAAATGTGTACACATGTAAAAACATACATAATTTTGCATATAAGCTCTGACAATTAAGTTCTCAAACTCATCCTAGAAAAATTGCTACATGCCTCATTGATGAATATCACTGTGGTTATGTCCTAAGTACTCCCCTTGGGAAGCTTGCATGATGCCAGCACTTTTTTTCCACCCTTCAAAGCAATTTTGTAAATTTTTTTTCTGGAATAACCATTAGAGGTGTCATATGATCTTCAACAATTAAGTTCATGAACTTGCCACCATGTGCTTATGTTGGCAGCACTGTACAAACAACTCATTGAGGTTTCATAACCTTGGTATATCAGTGTGTCATAGCTATGTTTGTGTCAACATGTGGTAGTGGCTTCCTGAGTGACATTCCTTATTGTTGTTATGCCTTTTTTGTGTGCCATACAATGACAGTTCGTATGTATTTATTCAAGGTAGAGATTAATGGCCCTTTCTCTGGGTGTAGATGTCAAAATGATTTGTCTAAAATGCAATTAGACCTTCTAGAATGAATGTCTCATTGGCTCATACCTATTAATAGATTGTAGGTAGGAATCAAGAGCCAAAAATGTGGTGGGCAGACAGGAATAGTATTTATATTCTTTTTTCTCAAAGGCCTGAGACCAAAAAAAAATTTTTTTTTTTTTTTTTTTTGCTTCTATTGATGTGCTTTTGAAGGACACTAAAATTGCAAAATGCACACATGTCATGAAGCAGTTTGACTGCCCAGATCGGGTATACAGCCAGAAAGTTAATGGGCAGAGAGGGCTCCCATATGGCAGTAGAACTGGCACAATAATTTTACCAAACACACCCAGAAAACCAACTACTGGAATGAAAATGGGGAATAGATAAAAATAGAGCAATCAGATAGGCACTGATTCTTATTCCCAAACTGTCAATGAAAGACTGTATAAATTCTCCTCAGAATCTAGAATATACTTATTATTTTTTTCTAATTATGTAAAAATTCTTTCTTTTCAATTGGCTTCATAGATAAGTTTACAGTGAACTTTAGAGATTTGATTTTCACATGGCTACTTGAGTAATTATAATGTGATCCATAAATATGAGCAAAAAGTGGCTGTTGGGGCTTAGTACAGAAGAGACTTAGATTCTGAAAAAGTTTAGTTAAAAAAAATATTTTTTGAGACATAGTCTTGTTCTGTCACTCCTGCTAAAGTGCTGTGGTGTCATCATGGCTCACAGCAAACTCAAACTCTTGGGCTCAGCTGATGATCCTCTTGCCTCAGCCTTCCAAGTAGCTGGAACTACAGGCAAGTGCCACTACACCTGGCTAATTTTCCTATTTCTAATAGAGATGGGATCTCACACTTACTCAGGCTGATCATGAACTCCTGAACTCAAGCAATCCTTCTGCCTTGGCCTCCCAGGGTGCTAGGATTATAGATGTGAGCCACCACGTCTAACAAAAGTTTAATAAAAATTTAATAAAAGATAATTTTAACTATAGAGTAAAATTGCCAAAGATGTTATATGTTGAATTTAAAAGATCAGAGACCACCAATTAAATTGTTTTGCTAGGTTAACTCATGTTTTCATATATCAAAAAAAATCTTGTTCTGTCATCTCAATGCCTATGTTTAATTTTTTTTATTAAATCATTGTAATGTAATACTACACTGTACAAAAAATATTCAAAGTCTGAATATTTTTTCTGTATAATGCTAAGAATTATAAATGGTGAAAAGGAGATCATCATAGCATGTGTGAAAGTTTTTGCATTCAATTTAATGCTAGGCAAGGCTCAAGGCTCAGATATATCTAGTGATGCTATCTCAATCATGAGGCAATATTTTTCTGCAGACTGGCAAATAATGGGATAACAAATTCTACATATGACATGGCATGATGGTTAATTAATCTGTCAACTTGACTGGGCCACAGGGTGCCTAGATCTTTGGTCACACATTATTCTGGTATTTCTGTGAGTGTATTTTTTGGATGAAGTTAACATTAATTAGTAGACTGAGTAAAGGAGATTGCCATCTCTAATGTGAAGTGTACCTCTTTTAATCAATTTAAGGCCTGTCTCAAACTGAAGGATTAGATCTTCCTGGGTCTCAAGAGTTACAGATCTCAGATTAAACTACAGCCTGGCTCTCAGGGATCTCCTAACTTGCTGACTCATCCTGCAGATCTTGGGACTGACTGGTCAATTTCTATAATTGTCTGATCTCATTCTTTGTATGAAATCTCTCTCTCTCTCTGTATGTATATATGTACACATACCCACATACATGAACCTGTATATATAGATACAAATGTATACATACACATATGCATACATATATATGTGTATATATATCCTCTTAGTTCTCTTTCTTTGGAGAACTCTGAATAATACACATAATATTAAAATAGTTTTATGACAATATTATTATAGGCTTCATGTTTTTATGAAAATTTATAATTGTCACTTTTTTCAAATGTATTAGAACTACTCTTAAAATTTTGGTAAAAAATATTGCAATAAGTCTGGTGATAAGATTGGTTTAAGGTGAAAAACATGCTGTAATATGTTAGTAACATTATTCAATTGATGTCATCCACACTAACAAAAACATAATGAGAATAAAAAATTATGCCAGAAATTTGTTCAATAACATCTCTAGAAATTTAAAGACAAGAAATTATTACAAGTTAAAGTTTGGTTTATTTTTATTACAATAAAAATTGCTCAGAACCTCAATGTGTTTATGCACCGAAATTTTGAAAAGAGTTTTATAATCTCTGCCAAGTTACAACATCATGAAACAAAACAAAGTGAGCATAAAAATAGGCTTTCAAATTCTTTGAGAACAAATGAAACAGCTTAATGTTATCGAAAATTTATGCAAACACAATTTGAATCTGATGCTGAAAATGCACTTATTAAATGACATTCTATTATATTGTAACAATTAAATTAGATTAACAGACAGCTACAAAAATACAATTAGTACATTGTCTGAAAATAAAGCTAAGAGAAGAATGTGAGTACAAGTTATTTGACAATTAGTTTATAGGCTTACATAACTAAAATCTTTACTATTCAACAGGACAGAGAAAAAAATATTTTGGAGCGCCCACTTGCTTGTTTTTACATGATATGTCAGTATATAAGGATATTTATTAATTTTCAAATCACTTTGCACAAACAGAAGATATTTGTTTTGAAATTTTGAGGAACAATTTAATAAAAATCTACATAAGTTATCCAAATTTTAAAATGTAACACAAGTGAATATTTTATTAAAAAGATTTCAATTTAAATCCATTTATCTGTGTTCTTTCAAAATGAGCCCCGCTATTATTTGCTACTTTAAGCTAATCCATTTGTAAGTATCATATCACTTAATATCCTATGAGGTAAAAGATGATTAGTATTCTTAATTTGCATTTCAGGAGAACATTTTAAAGAAGTCAAGGTCAAATAGCGAATGAGGAAGTTAGAACTCTACTCCCAGGTCCTTCAGACTTCATCCTTATGCTCTTAGCAGAATTGAACTTTGAAATAATAATTTTCTCTGAATCCTCTTTCATGCTTGTGGATCAGTTAAATTAAAGTGTGTCATGAGATTGCAAGGAATATCATTCAAAAATATTACATTTAGAATCAAATTTTCTATCCGAATCTGGATTTTCTCATAAACATAAGCCAAAATGTAGACATTAACTGAATAAGGAGGCTGTGGCTACTATAATGTGCATAATGATAATTTAAAAATTTATAGAAACACTAACATTGTTCTCTTTGGATTACTTTCTATCAAGTAACTCTTTTAAATTTAAACTTTAAAGTTAACACTTTCATATATTCTTTGATTTCAGTTTTGATTTGAAAATTCACAGATTCTATACAAAACAAACTTTTAGTTATGACAATTCTTGTATTACCTTATTTTCATGACAAACCCTGGCACACGGCAGTTGACCATCTCCAAGTCTTCAGACAGAGTCTCCTGGATTTTTATTAGGGAATCAAGGAACCATGCTGTTTATAGTTAACTCTGTCTCAATACTTTAAACATATTTAAATAATAAAACTCAAAATATAAAAATAAAAAACAAAGTAAAAAAAATCAGTAGTCTCTTTTAAGAAAGTGAACTTCTAGCTTATCAGTACGGATATATTATTTTTAATTGGTCAGTGATTTACTAAGTTATCAAAAGAAAAAGTCTTCCTTTTTGGTTTTTATTTAATTTCTTACCTAATCTGCTATACCTCATTCCATTTTTGCTGAAATTATAGAAAGATAAAACTTTTAAACATTTTGTTTACTTGAGAGATTATTTTCATGAAGTTATCTTCACCTGTGTTGTGTCACCATTTTACTGAGAATGAAATTAATCTCTACGTCAAAAAATAGCTTTTTCTATAATCCATTTTTTAATAATTGTAGTACCTAGAATTTTATACTTTCTCCTAGTTTCAGAAGAAATTATCTTCTTATTTTTCAGTCAAATAGAGCATAAAACATTTTGTGAACTCTTAAAAACAACTTTGTTTTCCAGCAGTAGGTTATAAAAATAAAATAGTTCTACAATTAGTAGTATACATCAAATTGAGACAACAAAATAACTGCAACAATTTCCTTTTCATCTTCCTAATACTACATGGGTAAGTTCACATTAGACCTTGTCTGAATTAGCTGTGACCAAAATATGCAGAGGGTAAATTTGCAATGGCTTGTAAGTACAGGCCTACGTGTTACAGGATTAGAATTTTTCATGCACAACAAATCAGAACAAACATTTTCTTCAGTCACATCAGACCTTGACACTGCCATATCCACATGCCCTTCACAGCCAAGACCAAGACATTCACACTGCGTAGTGTAAAAAGACGGATTTTATAAATGACAGAAACTAACAAGTCCCAGCTTCAGATACCATTTTAGAGAATCAACACGTATGATTTATGTGAAATTTATAAATCAGTGGATTTGAAATTACATTTTTAGTGATATGATTATACGTACATCTTCTTCAAAACAATAAAGAAAGTGAATACCTTCATCACTTTCTTTTCTTAAATTTTTAGTTAATAGTTTAGGCATTTGGTAATATATAGTATGGTTTAAGCATTTATGAATAATGAAAAATTTAGTAAAGCTACCTGGTTTGAGGAAGAAAAGAGGGATGCAAACAGGACAGGCAAGATAGACTAATTAGCCGGATAACTTTGGAAAGTTTCTTAAACCTTTGAGTGGCAATTTGTTCATCTGAAATACGACAGTATTCAGAACTGTCTCATGTGTTTTTGTGAGGATTTAATTTTAGATGAATGTAAAATAGTTTGCCTGGAAGTAGGTACGGTGCTTAGTACCTGCCTCTGCCTTTATTTTATCAACGTTTTTTCTCAAAAACTACCTGAACAGGTGCTGCCCGATTTGGTAGAAACTAGCCATGTAAAGGTATTGAGCACTTGAAACGTGACTACTATAAATTGAAATGTGCTGTAAATATAACTTGTACAAGAGATTTGAAGACTTATTATTTAAAAAAGAGTGGAAAATGCTTCATTTAATAATGATTTATACCCACTATACATAGTATAATGAAATGGTACTATTTTAAATACATGTTCTATTATAATATAAATAATAGTTTTGAATCTTAATTACTATAAATAAGAAAAAATAAAAAATGATTTTCCTTCACATATGCAAGAAAATCTTAAGTCATGTAGATATGTGTCTCCCATTCCATCTCTGATGAGTATGTTGATCTAGAAATGACAGCCAAGATTTTAAATAACATTCCCAATTTATATAAGAAAAAGTTTTACCATATTTTCATACTTTAAATTCCTTGTAGAAAGGAATTATGTTCTATTACAATCTTTTAAAAAGGAAAATCATACCAATTATGATTTGGTTTCAATCATACCAATCCCAACATTGTGAATTAGGTTCTTCAAAGTTACAAAATAAAAAGAATTTTTTCATATTTATCTACTATACATTTAAAAACAGGAGAACAGTAGAAAATATCATACTGTTATCCACACTCTCTCTGTCTTGCACATAATCACCCTGTGCCACACTCAAGCCCGTCTTCCTCACAGCCAGTGTAGTCCAGTGTCTTCCTGAACTAACTGAGATTTACTGAGGTCTTGACCAGTCAGATTCCTTAACCTAGAGATGGCCTTAGCCACTTTCTCAGAAGGCAGCTTGACAATGGAACTGCTGATATTATATTAGCTAGTCTGACCGACTTCTTCACACTGTAATAAAGCATGCTTTGTAAAAAGCAAGTGTGATCATGTTTTTTTTTTCCCTTCTTAAAATCATCAATGACTCCTTATAGGTTTTAAGGGAAGGCTAAAAGTCTACATGCCTGGTTGGAAGTTTCCCTTGTTACGTGCGGAATTGTTTTCCCTCCTAGTTCCTATGAATGTGTAGGTGGAGAGCATGACGAGGCTGTCATTCCTCTCTGCAACACACCTGCTTTAGGCCATGCAGTCCAGTCATACCCGGCGCAGCCACACTTCCTCTGGGGAAATAAGGGCTGTGGAGCGATGTTTGCTTTGCCATTCTTTGCTTGTTAAGTTTTTTTTCCCAAAATACTCTTGTCTTTTGCACCTGTTCTCCCAACATACATACTCCAGTGAAGAGACAGATAATAAACACAATAGATATCTTCAATGTATAGAATTAGATCATGATAAATGCTAAGGGAAAACAAGTATTGAAGAGGAATAAGTATGTATTGTAGAGGTTTTTCGATAGGATGGGACTATGGTCTATATGTTTGTGTCCCCTTCAAGTTCACATAGATATTTTTCCCCTCTAATCACCAGTGTTGCTATAGGAAGGTGGCATCATTTGAAGGTGATTAGGTCAAAAGGGCAGAGCCTTTATGAATGGGACTAGTGTTGTATAAGAGGTCCCAGAGGCCCCTTGCTGTACAGAGGCCCCTCGCACCCTCCACCATATAAGTAAACAGCAAGAAGGTGCAATCTATCCATAGGCCAGAAATCAGGTTTTCACAAGATACAAAATTTGCTTGTATCAAATTTTGGCACCTTGATTTTAGGCTTCCCAGCCCCAAGCACTATGAGAAATAAATGTCTTCTATTTGTAAGATACAATGCAGTGTAAATTGTAGTAACAGAAAGCAAACAAATAAAAATGAACAGGTAGAAGAGTAAATAATATCATTTGTTGTAGTAACGTTAGAATTTAATTCCACCCATACATATTCAGCTGTGTGTTCACTGGGTAATAACATAAACGTGTTTCTCACTGTGGGTCATGGAAGAAATGTTTGACAAATACTCTGCTGGCTGATAAGAGGACGTCTCAAATGATGTGCCCTCTGGAAAGGCGAAGAGAGCGGAGAAGGCAGGCAGGAAGGGGTAACAGGCTTTTATCTCCGGGACAAATGAAAGCATAAGGATGATAATCAGATGTTCATTTACCCTATCTGTTAAATTAGAGACTTAAAGCCGGCCTTTAATAATAAGAGTTTCTTGTTTTCTTTTTGATTTCCTCACATGTGCATTTCTGCTTGTGTTCAGGGGTGTGTACTTATTTCTCTATGTGTTTGCAGTTTACCATAGTGGCCTAAGAAGATAAGAGCTTATAGATTTATTTTCAAAAGAAGCAAAGAAAATGAGACCAGAACTCTTAAGAGCTGGAGTGGTGGAAAATACGCTGCAGAGAAGGCTGAGTCTGTGAGCTGCAAAGTGTGGAGGGAAGAGAGAACTTGGGGAGCTTCAGAGAGTGGTGCAAAGACCTGACAACTGAGCTGTACAAAGGGCCAGAGAGGTCTCTGGACCCAGGCCACACAGGCACTTTCTAAGATTCAGTCTTGGTCCTTAGTTCTTTCTACCTTACCGTTCTCATTAAATGCATCTCTTCTGATTATTCAGTTATTATTTTAAATGTAGATGATTCTTGAATCTGCATCCACATAATTTCTCCTGAATCCCAGTCAAAACATCTTCATAAGCCTGCTGAGCAGTAGTTCTTTGAATATCTCTTTCATCATGTTTCTGGCTCCTGGCCTGAGAGCCTAAATTACTTATATTCAGGACTGTCCATAGATATCTAGAGAGCTGACAAGTAAGGCTTACTGGGGATACCTGTGAATGAGGACAGAAAACACCTGCTGAACACCTCCTAAAATATAAGTAGTAGAAAATTAAACTCCACTAAGTTGATTTAAAAAGTAAGAAGATAAAGATCTCTATAGCCCACGGGGTGAGCCACAGTAGTGGCTCCACACAAAGGAAAGCAACCTGTGATAAAGGTTGCCTTTCTACACTAAACCCGGAGCAGGAGAGGAATGGAAGAGGTGCTTGAGGAGATTCCTAAACCAAGAAAGGAAGGCTTGTTTCCTTAATTCAATAGGTCGTGTGCATGCACATGCATGTAGGTTTTTGTGAAGGCAGGGTTTAACTATTTTTATGTTGTTTCTTTTCTGTTTTACCTACAAACTGTTGGCCTTTAGACAAGCATAAACTACTTTTAAGTTAACATTACTTCACACACTGAAATACACATTTCTCTGGTTTTGTCTACCCATTTGGATCACTAATGTCCTTCAATTCTATAGAAATTTCACTTATATTATTACCTTCATCTCCCACTGAGAAAAGATTGAGATCACACAGTGCTCTTAAACCCAGAATCACGAGCTCCAACCCTGATTTTCTTCGCAGCTAGTAAGACCTGGAATCCAGTGATCCTCGTGTATACCCTAGGTGACCAACTAAATAGGTTTTATCTCAGATATAATTGGAAGTCTCCCTCAAGAGAATTAGGAGGAAGTTTCAACAAGGTCATCAAGAAGCCCTGGAGAGAAAGTCACTTGTCAGAGGAGTCCTGTATGTTCCAGGAATGGGCCTCCCTCCATATTGCTGTCAGACTCACTCACCGATTCAGAGCAGCCCTTGAGAGATGTGGCCACAGCATTAGCATGCAGATGAACTTGCCCTTGGTCAATTACACTCCCTATATTGTTGTTTGGGCCACACTGTCACAGGCACCAGCCACCACTGTGTTTTAGTCTGCCCAATCAAGTCTTAAGCAATGCTTTCTTTAGATAAATTTGATCTTAACACAGCCCAGGACAAAATCCTGTTCTGCTAGAAATGCCCTTAAAAATTGTAATAGTACAGAGCATATTTTTAGTGTCAACATTCAAATCACTCGCAACTTATAGAATGTAATCATTTATTTCTTGTCCACGAATATGTCATCCAAGGGTGTATCCAACGATTTGCTTAAATTGAGATACATATCCAGAAATCCCCTAATACAAAAATGTGTAAAGTCTTGTCAAAAAAGGAATAAAATGGGCGGCGTCTGTAGCTCAAAGGAATAGGGCACGGGCCCCATATGCCAGAGGTGGTGGGTTCAAACCCAGCCCTGGTCAAAAACTGCAAAAAAATAAGGAACAAAATAAGACATGTATTTTTTGTGTTTAGTAAACCCATGTTAATTCTTTCTGATCCTTTGTTTCTAATTGTTCATAAACTATATTTCAATAAATATTTCTAAAATTATTTATACAGATAATTTCAAACTTCCCAATATATTATAGAATACTTTGACTTTTGATTTTTAAAGAAATTGCAATAACATATTTTTTCTTTTCCAGTATTTTGGTTACCCTTCAGATTATTCACTAATCAAGAAATAGTTCAATGATATAGAAATTTTATTTGTAACTTTCTTTTGTAACCTGAGTATAATTCATTTGGGAAAAAAGATACAGATATTTAGAGAAAATACTGCTTTCTTACAATCTCATGTTTTCCAGAATTCAGTTTCTTCTTCTCAACATTACTATTACTATCCTTGACAGAAAGGATGAAAATAAAATAATGGTTGAGTAGTATGGCTTTTTCTTTGCCATATGTTATGAAAATGTTTTGAAGCAACATGTTTATTTTCTGGGAACATAACTTCACCACTTTGTCTTTAGCACTTTTGGTAAGCCTCACTGCATTCTGGCCAGTGGCTCTTTCAAAGTCATTCTTACACTTAGCCATTCTCAAGTATTTGTCCTCAGTTATACTCTTTTCCTTTTTCTGCATATTTTCTTTTATAGATGAATTCAACTACCTTGTGTCCCTTTTATGGCCCAATGATAAAATGTCCAAGACATATGAATTATGATCAATTCTGTGCTCTCAGATTCTTATGGAAAATGGGGAAATGGGTAGGGTCTTTCCCATTAAAATCTGTAATTTCAACATAAAAAGCTTATTATTGAATGTCTCTCTTCATCCTGAGTTTTCTTAATTACTACTTTAGAAAGAAGAAAAAAATTATATTGTCTATGAAAAAAACCTCAGATTTCTTTTGCTATTTTAAAAATTCAAGTTTTACTTGTTTTACATATTTGATGTAATTTTTTCCAATAATGTGGAGTTTGATTACAGTCATAAAATAGAATTGGATTTGGTTCATTATCTAATGTCATAGAATTAGGAAGGTCCAAATGGTATAGAGATATTATTTCTATGAGAGTAAAGAAATTGACAAACTATAATTCATTAAATATGACATGACTGTTTCAAATCAAAAGTTTAGTTTATTATATCTGAAATGAAAAGCAGTATAATTAACCAAAGTGTGCTCCTAAGCCATTGGCACAGTTTTGCCACCTTAATGGTAATTTGTGTATGCCAGCAGTGAAGACGCCTTGGGATTGAGTGGGGATGAAATCATGAAAGGTGTTTTCCACAGCTTGTTGAGAATTGAATATTTTTCCTTGTAAGAAGTGGTTCGAAGCCTGGAAGAAGTGTTAGTTGGTTCAAAGTGGGTTGATCAGGGTGGATAACAGAGTTTCCAAGTCCAGCTTCATAGTTTGAGCAGTGTTGTTTGTGTGACATGTGGTTGAACATTGTCTTGCAAGAGGATTGATCTGTCTCTGTTGACCAATCTCAGCTGCTTAATCACAAGCACCATCATCATTTCATCCAATTGGTTGCAGTAGACACCTGCTGTAATTGATTGACCAGGTTTCAGGAAGCTGTAGTGGACAATACCAGCCCTGGTATTGTCCAAACCAGACCACCAAACAGTCACCATGAGCCTTTTCTGATGAGTATTCCGTTTTGGTCTGTGTTTTGGCACTTCATTTTTATCCAACAATTACTGAATGCTTGCAATTGTTAAAAATAATCCATTTTTCATCACATATAACATTGCAGTGTAGAAATAGTCTGCTTTTATTTTGTGACAACAAAGAATGGCAAGCTTTGAGATACTTTCTCTTCTGACACCCATTTCATTCATGTAGAATCTATTTATCCAGATTCGTTACGTTGCTGATTTGTTTCAAAAGGTCCAATATTGTTGGAATCATAACATCAACTCTTGCTGCTAATTCACTCCGAGTCTGAGGTGGAATCACTTCCATGACAGCTTCCAGCTCATCGTCATGCACCTTGGTCTCAGGTAGCCCACATGGCTCATTTTAAACATTAAAATCACCAGAG
Source organism: Nycticebus coucang (assembly GCF_027406575.1). Taxonomy (NCBI): domain Eukaryota; kingdom Metazoa; phylum Chordata; class Mammalia; order Primates; family Lorisidae; genus Nycticebus; species Nycticebus coucang. Next base: position 27,492,465 of record NC_069785.1, on the reverse strand, counting down.
CAGAACTTCTCAAACCATGATGTACTGTGTATTTATTAAACACATCCTTCCCAATACTTCACCGATACTTTGAGCTGTCTTAGCTGCATTAATTCCACCATGAAACACATATTTGAAAATAACATGAAGTTTTGACGTATCCCTAATTTCACAAAAATTTCTCTAAAATTTTTTAAAAGATAATCGCAAGCCAAAATGTGTGTTTGAAAGAATGAGGATGTACCTTCACAATAAAATTAAAACAAAAATTGTCAAAGTGAAATGTCAGAGATATCACCTGTCAAACTTAGCACTTAAGGGAATCAGACATATCATACTTAATAACCTATTACTAATTTAACATGTGGCATGCCATGTTGCTCAGGGAGTGTTAGAGAGACTAAGAAAATCAGAGGTACTATGAAGAGGATTTAGGTACTTTAACCATTATTTGCATTATAGAAAAAAGAAGTCAAGGCTCCAAAAATTTAGAGACTGATTTGTCCATGGAAGTAGGACAGCCTTCAAAAGGCTGCAAGGATTTATTTCCCAGAAGTCAGCAGTCAGCCTTAGGGATGTTTCTTAATTCTAAGCCATATGCATGTTTGTTCCTTTTGTCTTTGCATGGTTCCCTGAGGAGGATTTAGTCTAGTTATTTATTTTTGTTTACATATCACTATATGTGTCTCTGTCAGGGTTCCTCTTCCCACTGGATGATACAGAGCCCTACAGGACTGTGGTTAAACAGTAGCACTTGTGTAAGTCACACAAACCTTTCAAATACTTTGAGGATCAAATGATCACATCTGTAAAAATATTAAAATGCATGAGGCACTTTATAACCACAAAAGCTATTTGAGCAGATTATCAAGGAAGTATAGTCTCTGTCTGAACCAAGTTGCTAGCATAGAAAAAGGCCAAAGATTTTTAACCAAAAAACAAACAGAAACTTGGATCAGCTACAGTAGCCAAGAAGTAAGTTATGAAAATGAGAAAAATGAAAATAATCTTCCTGCCAATTGAAGCAATTGATAATATACAGAAAATGGTGAGGCTTATGTTTCAAAAAAAGCTATTTGCCACCTCCCCTGCCCTGCTCTATCTTCATCTTTCTTTGTAAACAAAGAAAAATGGCAATAAATGACTAGAAACAGAGAATGAATAACATTATTTATATTACAATTTAAATCACATAAAAAATAAAGCTCCAGAGATGAATACACTGCACCTGAAATGGCTGATCTCTGAATTATTAGCTGTCATCAATATTATTTTTAACGGAATAGTAATCATTCTGTTCTATGCCATTGTCCAACAGCACTTACAGAATAACATTCCTTGGTCCAGAAGTTAAACTAATGTAAACTGTGGAACATTCTTATTTAACACTTACTAAATACACTTAGTAGAATAATATGGACTGCTACTTGCGGGATCATAAAAATGACTTCTGATCTACAGTTTACCAAAATTTTATGAGTGACAAAATGCTCTTTTGCATTATAAGTAAACAAAATATGAAATATCAAACATGTTAAACCTACTTAGATTTTTAAAAATATCATGAATATACTTTTAAACTAGTGTTGTATGAGAGTTCAAATTAGCATTAAAGAAAGTACTGTAAGTTTTATCCTTGTGAAGTTCATTAAATGTCCTTAATGCATCGGTTTAAGTCCTCTACATCAGGCAGAAATTAGTAGAAAGAGTTTTAAATCATGTTCATCCTCTCAAAGTGGTCTAAAATATGCTTATGTAGAGTTACTGAGTATAATCAAGTATTTTTATTATAATAAGTAATTTGAAAAATACCCATTATAAATCATCTAGCAACGCTCATGCTGAAAACAGAACTTACCATGAGCTTGGAAATGAACTTTTGCTTTTCATATTCTTAGTCCTATATTTTGATTTAGGTTTTTAATCAGATCTTTTTCAATAGATCAAACCTTACCCTATCCCTGCCCAAGGTTATGCAATTTAACAGAGGAAAGCATTTTGTACTCAGCAAATTTTACAGGGTAGAAAGAAAACCTGTTTGTAGATTAATGATGTAGTATTCTTTATGATTAAATTTTCAAATGAAGAGTTGCAGCATCAAGTAGCGGAAATAACACTTGGGGTGGAATTAGAACAGAATCTGAGCTCATTTATGGGTTGAGTGACCTTGAGAAGTCACCGTCTTTCTGTGAAGCTGTTTTTATCCTCAGCATGTAGAGAACTTAAACTCTAACTCATAGTGTCATGGAGAGACAGCTTTACAAAAACCCAGTTTGGTGTAGTTTTTTACCAGTCAATAAATATTTGTCTATTATTTCTATAAGAAACAAGATAGGTTTTCTATTTTACAAGATATGCTCAAAACTTTACTTATCAAATTCCCTTTCCCTTGCCCGGCAAGGCTGCCATTTTTCACCTGCCCGTGGAGCTGGGAACTCCAGGTTCTTCAGCTTTTGAAGTCAAGCCTCCAGCTCAGAGAGATGCCACTGGCATCTGGAGGTTCTGGGGGCCTGCAGACTAGGACTGAGCCAGGTGCATCACCTGCTTCCTTGAGTCTTCAGTTTGCAGAGGGCCTCTGAGTACTTCTCAGCCTCCATAAGCAATGGTATAAAAAGCAGTGTTCCTGATCGGTGCCTTCCTAAGAGCTGTGCTGCCACCTGAGATGGGAGCCCACCCGGACCTCGATAAAAGCTGCACTGTGCCCCGCGATGGGTGCCTGCCTGGACCTCCGGAAGAGCTGAGCCGTGAAATGCCATTGGCCCTCCCAGACCCTGGTAAGAGCTGCACCACAACCTGCGACCTATGCCCACTGGGCCACCACAAGCCCTGACCAGGAACTCGGGGAGCCACGCAACCCCGCCTCCCCCCTCCTGTACCCTCCCTGCCTCCACACCAGCCTGCTTGTCTGGCCAGGGACTCTGGTAGCTGCTGTGCCCTCCACACCCATTCTGCCTCTGCGCAGAGCCCTTCTCCTGGCCAGAGACTGCTGGAGCCTTGGGCTCTCTGTGCCAAAGTCACTGGGCGCCAAGCACTCCCAGAACTGTGTGCACCACCCCCTGCCCTGTAGCTGGATCAGGGTGTGTCACACTCTGGAGCTACTCCCACATCCAGAACTCCGTGGCTGGGGTAGCCCCAGAGGAGCTACACAGGGTCACTCCCTACAAAGATCCAGCAACAATAGAGTGATCCCGCTGGAGTCTAATCTTGGAGAGACACCTCCCCGACTCTGAGGATGGCCAGAGGCAACCGTGAAAAACAATCATGAGGCTAAATCAATGGAAAAACTTTGGCAATATGAATAATCAGAGTACATCAACTCCCCCAAGGATCAATGGGGCAGACACAGCATAAGATCCCATGCACAAACAAATAGCTGAGATGTCAGAAATTGAATTCAGAATCTGGATAGCAAATAAGATCAAATTAGAATTCCAAGCAGTAACCCAAAAGATGTCTCAAGAATTCAACGAATTCAAAGACCAAATGACCAAAGATTTTGACACATTGAGACAAGAAGTTGCAGCCCTCAAAAATCTGAGAAACACAGTAGAATCCCTCAGTAACAGAATGGAACAAGCAGAAGAAAGGATTTCTGACACTGAAGACAAAGCTTTCAAATGCTTCCAAACTCTCAAAGAGGAAGAGAAATGGAGAGCAAAAACAGATCACTCTCTCAGAGAGCTCTGGGATAATTTGAAGAAAACTAATATTCACCTTATAGGGATCCCCTAAAGTGATGAAGTGGCTTCACAAAGTCTCTTTTCCATGAGATTATAAAGAGAACTTTCCAGACATGCCAAGAGATTCTGAAATTCAGAAAGCAGACAGTTTCAGAACTCCAGCATGACTCAACCCGAATAAGACATCCCCCAGACACATCATAATCAATTTCACTAAAGTTAATATGAAGGAGAAAATTCTGAAAGCAGCCAGACGAAAGAAAACCATTACCTACAAGGAGAAGAATATTAGAATAACTGCAGCTCTCTCTACTGAAACCTTTCAAGCTAGAAGAGGATGGTCATAGACTTTTAATCTTCTAAAACAAAATAACTTTCAACCCAGGATGCTGTACCCAGCTAAACTGAGTTTCATTTATGACGTAGAAATTAAATATTTTAATGACATTCACATGTTGAAGAAATTTGCCATAACTAAACCAGCTCTCCAGGATACTCTCAGACCCATCCTCCATAAAGACCAGTGTAATCCTCCACCACAAAAGCAAACCCACCCAGAAACTTTTGATCAAATTACAACTTCCACAGTTGCAAAAGGATTAAAAATGTCCACTGGACTCTCAAAAGGCTTATCAATATTCTCAATTAATGTGAATGGTTTAAATTGTCCTCTAAAGAGGCACAGGTTGGCTGACTGGATACAAAAACTCAAGCCAGATATCTGCTGCATACAAGAATCTCACCTTACATTAAAAGACAAAAATAGACTCAAGGTGAAGGGATGGTTATCTATACTCCAGGCAAATGGAAAGCAGAAAAAAGCAGGCATTGCAATCCTATTCGCAGATGCAATAGGCTTTAAACCAACCAAAATAAGGAAGGCTAAGGATGGACACTTCATATTTGTTAAAGGTAATACTCAATATGATAAGATTTCAATTATTAATATTTATGCACCCAACCAGAATGCACCTCAATTTATAAGAGAAACTCTAACACACATGAGCAACTTGATTTCCTCCAGTTCCATAATAGTCAGAGATGTCAACACTTCTTTGGCAGTGTTCGATAGATTCTCCAATAAGAAGCTGAGCAAAGAAATTTTAGATTTAAACCTAACCATCAACATCTGGACTTAACAGACATCTACAGAATATTTCATCTGAACAAAACTGAATACACATTCTTCTTATCAGCCCATGGAGCATACTCCAAAATCGACCACATCCCAGGCCACAAATCTAACCTCAGCAAATGTAAAAAAATAGAAATTATTCCTTGCATCTTCTCAGACCATCATGGAATAAAAGTTGAACTCAATAACAACAGGAATCTGCATACACATACAAAAACATGGAGGCTAAATAACCTTGTGATGAAGGATAGATGGGTTATAGATGAGATTAAGAAGGAAATTACCAAATTTTTGGAAAAAACAACAATGAAGACATAAACTATTAGTACCTCTGGGATACTGCAAAGGCAGTCCTAAGAGGGAAATTTATAGCACTGCCAGCCTTCCTCAAGAAAACGGAAAGAGACCAAGATAATAACTTAATGGGACATTTCAAGCAACTGGAGAAGGAAGAACATTCTAACCCCAAACCCAGCAGAAGAAAAGAAATAACCAAAATCAGAGAATAATTAAATGAAATTGAAAACAAAAGAATTATACAACAGATCAATAAATTCAAAAGTTGGTTTTTTGAAAAGATCAATAAAATAGATAAACCTTTGGCCAACTTAACCAGGAAAAAAAGAGTAAAATCTCTAATTTCATCAATCAGAAATGGTAAAGATGAAATAACAAAAGACCCCTCAGAAATTCAAAAAATCCTTAATGAATATTACAAGAAACTTTACTCTCAGAACTATGAAAATCTGAAAGAAATCGACCAATACATGGAAGTACACCACCAAGACTTAGCCAGAACAAAATGGAAATGTTGAACAGGCCTATATCAGGTTCTGAAATAGCATCAACTATACAAAATCTCCCTAAAAAGAAAAGCCCAGGACCAGATGGCTTTACGTCAGAATTCTACCAAACCTTTAAAGAAGAACTAGTACCTATACTACTTAAACCTTTTCCAAAATATAGAAAAAGAAGGAATATTACCCAACACATTCTACAAAGCAAACAGCACCTTGATCCCCAAACCAGGGAAAGACCCAACAAGAAAAAAAATTATAGACCAATATCACTAATGAATATTGATGCTAAAATACTCAATAAGATCCTAACAAACAGAATCCAACAACACATCAAAAAAAATATACACCATGACCAAGTGGGATTTATCCCAGGCTCTCAAGGCTGGTTCAATATACGTAAATCTATAAATGTAATTCAGCACATAAACAAACTAAAAAATAAAGATCATGTGATTCTTTCAATTGATGCAGAAAAAGCTTTTGACAATATCCAGCATCCCTTCATGATCAGAACACTTAAGAAAATTGGTATAGAAGGGACATTTCTTAAACTAATAGAGGCCATCTACAGCAGACCCACAGCCAATATCGTATTGAATGGAGTTAAATTAAAATAATTTCCACTTAGATCAGGAACCAGACAAAGTTGCCCATTGTCTCCATTGCTCTTTAACATTGTGATGGAAGTTTTAGCCATTACAATTAGGGAAGAAAAGGTGATCAAGGGTATCAACATAGGGTCAGAAGAGATCAAACTTTCACTCTCGCAGATGACATGATCGTATATCTGGAAAACACTAGGGATTCTACTACAAAACTTTTAGAAGTGATCAAGGAATACAGCAATGTCTCAGGCTACAAAATCAACACCCATAAATCTGTAGCCTTTTTTATGTACCAACAATAGCCAAGCCGAAAAAACAGTCAAGGACTCTATTCCTTGTACAGTAGTGCCAAAGAAGATGAAATATTTGGGAGTTTATCTAACAAAGGATGTGAAAGATCTCTATAATGAGAACTATGAAACTTTAAGAAAAGAAATAGCTAAAGATGTTAACAAATGGAAAAACATACCATGTTCGTGGCTGGGAAGAATCAACATTGCTAAAATGTCTATACTACCCAAAGCAATATATAATTTTAATGCAATTCCTATTAAAGCTCCATTGTCATATGTTAAAGATCTTGAAAAAATAATACTTCGTTTTATATGGAATCAGAAAAAAACCTCGAATAGCCAAAACATTACTCAGAAATAAAAACAAAGCAGTAGGAATCACATTACCAGACCTGAGACTGTACTATAAATCAATAGTGATCAAAACAGAATGGTACTGGCACAAAAACAGAGAAGTAGATGTCTGGAACGCAATAGAGAACCAAGAGATGAATCCGTTACTTACCATTATTTGATCTTTGATAAGCCAATTAAAAACATTCAGTGGGGAAAAGATTCCCTATTTAACAAATGGTGCTGGGTGAACTGGCTGGGGACCTGTAAAATACTGAAACTGGACCCACACCTTTCACCATTAACTAAGATAGACTCTCACTGGATAAAAGATTTAAACTTAAGACATGAAACTATAAAAATACTTGAAGAAAGTGCAGCGAAAACTCTTGAAGGAATCTGCCTGGGTGAATATTTTATGAGGAGGACTCCCCAGGCAATTGAAGCAGTATCAAAAATATATTACTAGGACCTGATCAAACTAAAAAGCTTCTGCACAGCTAAGAACATAGTAAGTAAAGCAAGCAGACAGCCCTCAGAATGGGAGAAAATATTTGTAGGTTATAACTCCGATAAAGGTTTAATAACCAGAATCCACAGAGAACTCAAACGTATTAGCAAGAAAAGAACACGTGATCCCATCTCAGGTTGGGCAAAGGACTTGAAGAAAAACTTCTCTAAAGAAGACAGACGCACGATCTACAAACACATGAAAAAAAGCTCATCATCCTTAATCATTAGAGAAATGCAAATCAAAACTACTTTGAGATATCACCTAACCCCAGTAAGAGTAGCCCACATAACAAAATCCCAAAACCAGATGTTGGCATGGATGTGGAGAAAAGGGGATACTTCTACACTGCTGGTGGGAAGGCACACTAATACATTCCTTCTGGAAGGATGTTTGGAGAATAGAGACCTAAAAATAGAACTACCATTCGATCCTATAATTCCTTTACTAGGTTTATACCCAGAAGACCAAAAATCACAGTATAATAAAGACATCTGTACCAGAATGTTTACTGAAGCCCAATTCACAATTGCTAAGTCATGGAAGAAGCCCAAGTGCTCATCGACCCATGAATGGACTAGCAAACTGTGCTACATGTATACCATGGAATATTATGCAGCCTTAAGGAAAGATGGAGACTTTTATCTCTTTCATGTTTACATGGATGGAGCTGGAACAAATTCTTCTTAGCTAAGTATCGCAAGAATGGAAGAAAAAGTATCCAATGTACTCAGCCCTATTATGAAGCTAATTTATAGCTTTCATATGAAGGCTATAACCCAACTATAGCACAAGAATGTGGGGAAAGGGCCAAGAAAGGGGAAGGGAGGGGGGAGGTTAGGGTGGAGGGAGGATAATGGGTGGGGTCACACTTAAGGGTGCATCTTAGAATGGGTACAGGTGAAACCTACTAAATGCAGAATACAAATGTCTACATACAATAACTAAGAAAATGCCATGAAGGCTACATTGAACAGTTTGATGAGAATATTTCAGATTGTATATGAAACCAGCACATTGAACCCCTTGATTGCTCTAATGTACACAGCTATGATCTAACAATTAAAAAAAATAAGTAAATTATTAAAAAAAAACAAAAAACTTTACTTAACCACATAACTCTTAACATGTAGCTAGATATGTACATTAAGAAGAATACAATATATACATTAAGAATTTGATTTGCTCATTAAATTACAATATGAGTTTAGTTTTGGAAGAATTACTGCATTTATTTGACAAAATGATTCTGATTTTATTGTTTTTCTTGGTGAGAACATAGGTGTATGGCTACTTTATATATACACAGTCAGGTTTAGTACATAAAGAAAAATCTACAGGTTTATAGAACTTCTAAAATTTTACATGCTTTTTGCTTGAACAGTGAGAAAACAAAAAACAAACAAAAAAGCCAAAAAGCTGTTAACCAGGGTTTGTTCCCCACTTCAAGCAAATCTAAGGCAATTTTGCAACTCCATAGCTATAAACGTAAACCTTGGAGGTTTCTTGGGGGAATTAGTAGAAATCACGTGGAAAAAATCTAGTTTGAAAGTGATGTGTAGGTTTCATTTTCCTGGCTGCTGGAAGAGGAGCATATTTGAGAAACAGTGTATTTATGTTCCAGATTAGGATGTGAGTATGAGCCAAGACATTTTGGTTGCTGTTTGGTGAGGTGACTTACTTGTGGATTGGGGCTGACAACTCTGTTGGAAGCTGGGCAATCTCCGCCTCAGGCTCTGTGCTGACACATGCATGAAGATTAATGGGCAACCAGGTTTCACAGAGCGTTGAAGTGCTGAAGAAGGAACTTACAGACCCTTTCCATCTGGATTGACCTTGACATTGAAACTAGGTAAAGTGTGCTACAAGCATCTTAGCCTTGGAGTGCTCCTCAATCACACAGAAATATGATTTTTTTTTCTGATTTGAAGGAACTCTTCAACATGAAAAGTTAACAAAACAGTCTAGCCTAAGGTTTAGAAATGTATTCAACACCGAGAGTCTTGAAAATATTTAATGCTTCAAATACTTTTCCCTAACCTCTGAGATACCGTGCACTAAAAATGTCTTTCTCCTGAAGTATCCTCTAAAATATTAGTTTCTACTTTTGCTTTTTTCCTCCCAGGACAACTATTCCTCTCAACTAAAACAGATCCCTTATTTTATTTCTTTCCCTTTTTTAATTTTTTCCTGGTTCTGAAATAACCCATCCTGAAAACATCAACAACCTGCCTTGATGGCTGGCAGAGTCTCCTCACCCCTGGGAGCAGTAAACATGAATCCTGACCCACCAGTGCAGCCCCAGGACTGAGAAGAGATTCATTGCAGCTAAGCAGGAGGAAGAAATAAAACAAGGCCTCAATTCGATCATATGAAATGTGCTGGGAAGACAGTCTTCAACAAAAAAGGATAAATAACCTACATAATGAAGAATTAGTTAGCAGTGTTATGTAAATATTGTAGCAGCATCAATGAGGAGGTAAGCAGAAGTATTTTAAGACACTATATTATACAATACACTGTGCACTGTTTCCTGGTGATAAGATTTTTAAAGCATCTTTATAAGCTCTTCTTCTCTGTTGTGACAGGATTATTTTTGCACCTTTGGAAAGCAACTGAAAAAGGAAGCCTGTACAAAACCCCTGCCTAGCAAAGCAGCCATGCTCAAATAGCTTTAACTGTGACAAAGAACTGATTCAAGATACGAGAATAGATTCAAGATATAAGAAGAAGGCATAAGTAGAAGTGATATCTTCATTTTTTTATTGCAGTGCTGTATATTTCTATCAGTGTAATGAAATGCTATCATGACAAAGGATTTTGTTTTGAATTCGTTTGCTGCTGAAAATTAAATACGTACTGAAGCAGGTATCTTTATGTATTAACGTGCAAAACAATAACATACGTAACAGATGATATTGGGAGAGTGGATAATGTAATGGGCAAATTATCTGAAAGAAAACTATCAGTTTAAAGAAATATTTTAGCTTGCTGGCATCAATTAATTGAACCCCTAGTATACTCAGAAAAATGTTGACACTAAATGTTTTCCTCACGACACCCTTGAAGTCTTACTTTTAGAATAACAAAAGACTTAAATATTTTGGAATTATCTACATGTTACATTTTTCCTCCAGGGGTATTGGCTCTTGATTAACAATGGTGCACAAATCACTGAAATTCGTAGATTCTAAATCCCAAGTCGGATATTCGCTTATAAATGAATTTTTCATTTTGTGATATGGTAAAAAAGTAAATACTAGACAAAATGAAAACGTGAAAGTGTCTTAGATAATCAACAAACTGAATAATTAGGTATAATTAATTCCTTTGTATAACCACTTTTTGATTGTCTAGGTATGTTTATATTGTTTATGAACTCTCTACAAAGAATGTTCAGCAGAAGGATGCCTTTTTCCTTCCTATTGTCATTAGTTGTATACTCAACATAGTTTAATATTACAATATTACATTTTCAGTAAGAGGCCACCAGAACTGGGATATATCTGGGAATAAAAACCAGAGGCCTAGATATGCTGAATGGAAGCAGACAGATAGAAGGAAAATCTTTAGGTTGAAATCCGGTTAAAAGGGAGAGAAAGTCAACCTATAGAAATGCAGACACAGGCTAGAATTAGGGCTTGAGTCCAGGTGACCAAAGACATTCAACAGGGACAGATGAGCACAGAACGTGTTTAGCAGTGGCAATCAGGTGTCCAGAAATGAATTAAATCTCTGGAGGCCTAGGGGTAAGAGGTCAAGGTCAAGGGATCGTGGGAAAAAAAAATCCTTCTTGAAAAATCCTGCTTCAGATTTTATTTATAATCCCAGACTGAAAAGCTGTTGAATTCAATTCAGTTTAAGAATGGCCAAGATATGTCAAGTCAGTCTCTACACGTGCGATTGCAGTTGGTATTACTTCTTATTTCATAGTAACTAAAAACTCTGTAAAGGACATTGCACAGTGAAAAGGAGTATTAGCTCTTTAATGTCTCCTGTCTCCCTATGCCACAAAGCTATTTACTAGACCAAAGTGCAGTGTAAATATGTCAAATAGTTATTGCATTACAGGAACGTCAGGACTGAGATAAAGGGATCTATGGGTATTTGTGAACTGAACCAGAGGTGGCAAAGTCCCAGCTGGAGATGCCACAGAGCTCCCTGAGTGTACCTTTTCACTGAGTAGGAGAGGGAAACTGAAACTGAGAACAAGGGCTATCAGTTTGCTTTCCGGGCTCATGAACTAGGATTTGAGAGACATTTAGGAAGAGCACTGCTTTTCAGATCTTTGAGAAATCATTGAATTTAGGGCTAATTCTACCTTAAATTTTCTCTTATCATGTTGCATGGGATGCAATCAGTAGGAGCCCATTGTGGTCAATATTTCTAGAAAAGAAAAGAGTTCAGGAAAAACAAGATGAAAATGGGGACCCTGAAAAACTTGAGAGATTTGTTAAAATCCAGATATTTACATGGAGTTGAACTTTGAATTATTAGATAGTTTGATGAATTTGAGCACATCCCACACCTCCAAGACGTCCAACTGTAGGAAAAATATACAAAAAATTAAAATTACCAAAAAAAAATTTCAAATTATTCATGGAATGGATAAGAACCATTTACTATTTCTTGTTAGGTTTTTTGAAAAGACATTTGGTTTTATTTACATGAAGAACATTTGAGATATAATTTACTGTTAATACTGTGAAATCTAACCCAGGATAACTCATCATATAAGTCAGACAGTCAAAGCTCCAGGGACTGATTATAGTCTCAAAATGAAAAATCTTTAAAAAAAAAAAAAAAAAAAAAATATATATATATATATATATATAAACAAGTCAGTACAGAACGAACCTTGTCCTGGCAGAGGAGTGGGGCTGATAATAAAGAACAATGTCAATATCATTTAGTTTTCAGGAGAATATTTTCTAATCAGTGTTATCTGATTAGCTAATTTACTCTACCTCTGCATTACCAGATCCCAGATTATCCTAAAAATAAAAAAAAAATAAAAAAAATAAAAACAAAAAACCCACCAAAACAGAACAATATCAAAAAATTTCATTTTAAATTTTCTAATAAAAATATAATTTTACTCCTGGGATTTTTGTTTAAAAAACAGCACCTTTTCTATTAAATGGATTACTCAAATTAACCAATTAAAATATTCATCAAATTGTGTGCCCAGCTCACCCTTCCACAATTTTTCTTTCTCCCATGTTTTTCTCCATCCCTGCTGTCATGTGAGAAAAATTTCCTTTTTATGCTAAAAGATGGACCCTTGATGGATTTGGCCTGGAGATGAGCATGCAGTGTGAGCTGAATCACTTGGAGAGCTTCGCTGGGATTTTGCACAGAGGCTCTGGGAGATAAATGTTTTCTCCTTCTTCTGGTGTGTCTAACCCAGGGTTTGTGAGTGTGGAATCAATTGTAGTCCATGCTAATCTGCCACTATTTGTAAGAATCAAATCCTCAATAGGAAAAAACGAGGTAAAAACCCACTGATAAAGATGGGGAGAGCAGAGGAAAAAAGAATAAGAGAGAGGGAGGAAGATGGAAAGCAATGAAGGTGGGGACGCCGGAAGGAGGAAGAGGGACACCTGACCCAGCGTCTGAGCATCTGGAACTGTCCTGCTCTTCCTGTTTACTATATGTATAACCTCTTTTTTGTTTTCCTTAGGCTAGTCTGAGTTGGGATTTTGTCATTTGAAATTCAAAGTGTTCCAACTAACATACTGTTCAAATAGATTTCTTTTTTTTTATCTTTTATTTCATTTATTTATTTATTATTATTTTATTTATTTATTTATTTATTTTTATTGTTAAATCATAGCTGTGTACATTAGTGCAATCAAGGGGTACAATGTGCTGTTTCATATACAATCTGAAATGTTCTCATCAAACTGTTCAACGTAGCCTTCATGGCATTTTCTTAGTTACTGTATGCAGGCATTTGTTGGTATTATGGGTGCCTAAGTTTCTCCAACTTTCCAAGTTTTTGACATTTAATTTGAAAAATTCTCTTTCTCTTTTTTATTTTTTAGGAGTCTTTTGCTATTTTTTAAGGAGACTTGCGCACTTGAGTAGTAAATACCTATCAGTTTTAGGTCTTCGACTAAAGAAAAAAACAAACAAAAAAATCACTAAGTGATCTGATTGGCTTAACTTTAAGGTTTGTGCTTTTCAGGAATTGGTTTGAACAAGTAATGATGTTGACAATAACCAAAGTTTAACTTCTTAAACGTCACTATTGTGAAATTTTGGAATTGAACTAATCCAAAGAACATACCGAACCAATTATATCTGTTCAAATGAAACTCTGATCTCCGAAATTCATTTAAGGATTTGTTTGTTATAGCACTAAACAAAAAATAAAATATGTTTGGGGTTCTAAATATACTGTTATTTTAAAAACTACCCTAAGAAATTCCAAACTGATTACACTGTATTACAGCTCAATTTTAATTTTTATAAACTTAAGTGTGCTTCTACATTTTTAGTGAATCAAATTTTATATGAGTGCATTCTGAAATCAGGCACTTAAACAAAATGGACCTTTTTTTAGAACAGTCTTGAGTTCCAGAAAAATTGAGTTGAAAGTACAATTTCCCATATACCTCTCCACGGACAACTAGCCTATAAAAAAATCCCACATCAAAATCATACACCTTTGTTACAATAGATGAATTAACATTGACCCGTCATTATCACCTGGAATCCATAGTTTACAATAGCGCTTACTATTGGTGTTGTACATTATGGATTTTGATAAATATGTAATGACTTATATCCACGATTACAGCCCACGTATCATATAGAATAATTTCACTGACCTAAAAATCCTCTGTGCTCCGTCTTTTCATTCTTCCTGCCATCCCAATCCCTGCCAACCACTTGTTTTTACTGTTTCCACAGTTTTGCCTTTTTCCAGAATGTCAATCAATCGTGGTGTTGGAATCATGGAGTGTGTAGTCTTTTCAAATTGATTTAATGCATGTAGTAACATACATTTAAGGTTTTTCCATGTCTTTCCATGGCTTAATAAATTAATTCCTTTTAGTGCTGAATGATAATCATTGTCTGGATGTTTATTTATTTATCCATTCACAACCAACAGACATCTTTGTTACTTCTAAGTTTTGGCAATTATGAAAAACCTGCTATAAGCATTCCATTGCAAATTTTTGTGTGAACATCCGTTTTCAACTCACTTGGGTAAATACCAAGGAGCACAATTAATGGATCATATGATGAAAGTATGTTCCCTTTACTAGGAAACAGTAAACTGTTTCCAAAGTGCAGGTTTCACATTAGCTCTCTCCTTCCTTCTTCCACCTCTGAATATTCTGAATTACTTTTGATGTTATTTGTTTTGGGGGGAGAGTCTCAGAAGCTCCGAACTATGTTGAGCTGCCATGAGTGAAACTTTGAAGGTCACCACCTCAGAGAAAGCCCACTGCTTTTATCCAGTAGCTCTAAATAGCAGCCGTTTTAATTTCTCTTTCAGATAACCCAGGAGGCTTGGTGTTACCTGTGTTTAGATCTGTGGTCTAAATCCTTGCCTTCCCACTGGGGAGAGTAGTTCTCTTCAGAGGGCTTCACCAGCACGTCCCCCCGTGGTCTTTTAAGTAAAGGAAGGTGGGAGTGTTTGGGGAAGTTGCAGAAAGAATTGGAGTGGCTGAGATAGTGTCAGGTTGGTGGGGGATGGAGGAAGGCAGAGAAGAAGAAATATGAGTAGAGCTTCTGAAATATTAGCATCGTGATACGTGAAAAAGGCACAGGGTATGGAAATCCAAACATTGATTTTATTGGCATTACTACGATGAAGATGAGGAGTTAATCTCTTATAAACCTTTCTTACACCGAACACATACTTTATTTTAATTTTTAAAATAATTTTGTTTTTATTTTGTAATAGCTTAAGACTCAAAAGAATTGCAAAATAATAAATTATGTGACTAGAGTATATATCATTAAAACCACAAAATTGACTATAATAAAAACCTTTTAACTCAGGTACTGACATGATATAGATTTCATCAGTACTTACTTGCACTCTTTCTGTTTTTGGTATCCTGTTTTATGACATTTTATCACGTTGCTAGACTCAAGTAAGCATCGCCATATTCAGGATACAGAACTGTTCCTGCCAGGAAAGGAACTCCCTCATCAAACACATCCTTTCCCCATTCCCAATTCAGAATCTTTGTAGAGTTAATATTCAGAACATACATTACTATGACCATAATATTGTCTGTCGCTGAGCTACATAGTGCACTATATGTTTACATTCTTATACAACTTTCTTTTTCCTAGATTTTATATATTCTACTGCTACTTTTAAATTTATATTTCTATGTTTTCTATTGTTTCTTCTGGGGCGGTAGCAGAGGGAGAGCAAAGGCGCTAGCTAGACAGAGTCTTATAAAATGCAATGAAATGACAAGGGTGACATCTTGTCACCTTTGCAATAGTCTGTTGGTGAGAAGCAAGTTACAGGTCCCACCAAACTCCAAAGGGAGAAACTATACAAAGGTATAAATGCCAGGATTTGAGGAGCACAGAGGTCACCTTAAAGTCAGTTTGCCACATCATGATTTCTTTCTTTTGTTATTTTGTAAACAAAATACATGTATAGCACGCATTTGGCTTCATACAAGCTAATGCATTAGCTCACAGTGCAAAGAATTCTTTCATCTATGTTAAATACATCAGTCTCATTACTACTTCCCTTTTTGAGAAATACTTTCTGGAACTTTCTAACGTCTTGCTCCAATTTGGACTGTGGTTTACTTGGCCTGCTGTACAACTATTATCCTCGGATTGTCATTTACCCTCATACATGGGGTTCCCTTTGCCTGATTTCATGGGTTTGAATTCCGTTTTACGTGGACCCCACCCTCTTCCCTATTAGTTTAGTCCCTCATGCTGCTGAAGCTCAGGTCCTGGTGGTTTCTTAAAAATTGGTATGTACATGAAAATGAGTATTTTTGGATCTTGCATGAGTAAACATGACTTAATTTTGATTTTTTATTTGATGCAGTATCTAGGCTATGTAACAAATTCTAGGTTGAAAATAATTTTGCCTCAGAATTTTGAAGGCATTGTTTTGATGACCTTAATCCTCAGTGGTGGTGCTGAAAGCTAGTTTATTCTGAAATCTGCGTCTTGGTATGTCATCTCTATAAACTTTTGAATTATCTTTTCTAGTTTGAAATTTTACAACATTCTGTTTTCTGGGTCTTTTTTCTTAATTTTTAATTAATTAATTAATTTATTTATTTTTTAGAGACAGAGTCTCACTTTGTTGCCCCTGGTAGAGTGCCATGGTGTCACAGCTCACAGCAACCTCCAGCTCTTGGGCTTAGGTGATTCTCTTGCCTCAGCCTCCCAAGTAGCTGGGACTACAGGCACCCACCACAACGCCTGGCTATTTTTTTGTTGCAGTTTGGCAGTGGCTGGGTTCAAACCTGCCACCCTGGGTAGTTGGGGCCGGTGCCCTACTCACTGAGCCACAGGCGCCACCAGGGTCTTTTTTCTTTATTTCTTCTTCTTATACTGTTTATTTTCTAATGCGAGAACATAAGAACTCTTTTTATATTGTTTACTTGAAAATTCTTTTCTCTTTGTTTTATTTCTTCTTACTTTCTGGAAAAGGGAGGTCAGATCTCTTAAACTGATCTTCTGATTTTCTTACGACTTCTTTCTTATTTTTCCTTTTCTTTCTCTTTTGCTATATTTTCCAGCTCTTTTATTGAATTAAAAGAAATTTTGCATCCACTGTTAATTTTTAACAGCTGTTTTCTTTGTGGATCTCTTACATTTCCTTTTTTCAATGTCCCCTTGATATTATTTTATTGATTCAATGTTGTCTGATCTCTCTGATGTCATTAATTGCTTATATTTTTGAAGTTTATTTCTTCCTTAAAGTTTCTTTTGTCTTTTGTTTTAGTTTGTCTTTCATGGTAGAAGCTTTCCTTGAATATCTAATGATCCTAAGCTGACAGTTTTAATTTAAGATGAAGACATTAAAAAGCAGTTTGGAAAATGTGTGTGTAGCTGACGCTTATCAGCAGATGACTGCAAGCAAGGTAGCAATTGGATGATAAGTAGACTTTCTCACTGGGGGACCCCTAAATTTTAATGTTTATATGTCTTTTCTCTTGAAATGTTTTTTTCTAATTCTGGGAGTTTGTCTAGACAGGGATCCCAGAGGAGGGTCTGTTCAGGATGCAGGAGTTTATGAATTCCCTAGTTTTGAATATATTTGCCTCCAACTTTGCCTGATATCCTCAAGTCTAAATCTCTCTTGTATGAACTCTCTAGTTGGTGGACTTGACCTATTCTTCTTAGGGAGGGAAGGAAGAGTTTCAGAAAGGTGGAGGGGATCTTATTTCAAACTCCTGGAGTGAATTATCTACCAAACCTCTTGTTTTGAGTCTCCCTCTTTATGTTGGCATTCAGAGATATCTGGTGTTTCAAAATCCTGAACTTTTCCAGAATATTTCTGTGAAATTCAAGTTTATTCTCATTGGTACAATTCTTCTGCAGATAGTTTTTATGTTTAAAAAAATTATAAATGTAAAATGGATTTTACTATGTGGTGAATAAATCAACCATATCACAGATTCCCTTGAAAATTAAATTAAAATAAGGCAAACTAAACTATTTTATCTATTAGACATTCGTGTCATCTAAATGACTCTGGATTTGTTTGGATGCATTTTAGAATTTAGATAAATAAGTACCAATTCTTCAGATTCAGTGTTATTTTAATGGGGGAAGAATTATTTTCTATATCTACTTCTAGATGTTTTTCTTAAGCATTCTTAAACAATCCTAATTCTGAACAGATTCTTTAGTTGAAAAACCTTGATAGGCTTATTATGGTAGATGATATTCTTTGAGAATAGACTTCTGTCGTTGTTTGCCAGAAGGTCTCAAACTGTTACGTTACTCCTAATCTTAATATTTGAATTGCTTGCCTACTGAATCCATAACTTTTCCTAGAAAGGGACTTTAGATAAGTAGTTGTTTTTCATTCATTGGTATAAGAGAAAGGACAAGCAAATAATCCAGTGTCTGTGACATACAGTGTAGAATTTGCAGCCACTGATCAGCTTGAACAGGTGTTTATGGGCTTCCAGGATCTCAGGCACCAGATTTTCTCCTGTGTCATACCTGCATTAATCCTTTACAAAATAATTCGCCACAGCACAGAGGAGATTTCTCAGAGGTTCCAGCCCAGGTTTGTTGTTTCTCTTCTAGTTCAGGTCTTAAAGTATGTGGTTCTCTTCAGAGCAATCTAATTAATCTTTTATGTCAGCGAGTTTTTAATTCTTGTAATATTAATACTGAGCCTATATTCTACTGTTACTTCAGTTTATGTGCCTAAGATTTTACTTTGCTCCGCGGGGATATCTATTAAGTTGTGAGCCACCTCTATTGAGGCTTATCTTGCTTAGATGGCTTTATATAGAATTTTCAAAGCTTACAGTTTAAAAAACCTATTGTTTTTTTTAGTAATTAAGAAATCATTATTATTTAATATTCTCCTGTTTTTACTATTGTTAATCATTGTCACCCCTACTTAAATGTAGTTTTTTTGTCATGTATAGTTCTCAACTTGCCTTTATTTTCTAATATCTAAGTAAGGGGTCAGAGTAATAAACAGTTCGGAATTGGATCCGATAGTCAAGAAAATATAAGATTTCAATTGATCTTGCAATCAAGATTAAATCAAATACAGACAATGAAATGACAAAAATGTCCAAGATACACTAGGGCAGACCTTGCTACTTGCTTATCCATTAATTATTCTCTTATTATTTCATAGCAGAACCCAGTAGAGTTAAACACTTCCATTGCCATTAGGGGAGGTGATTTAACCAAATTCTGTTCAATGAGATACACTCATAAGTTGCTGTGTATAGCAGGTGAGACTTCTTTTATCCTTTTTTTTTTTTTTTTTTTTTGCAGTTTTTTTTTGTCCGGGGCTGAGTTTGAACCTGCCACCTCTGGTATATGGGGCCAGGCGCCCTACTCCTTTGAGCCACAGGCACCACCCCTTGTTTTGTTTTGTTTTTTTTTTTGACCTTTATTCTACAACCTTTCCTCCTAGAACACAGATACCCTGTGGGTGGAGTAGACATCTTTTGACATGGGGAATGACTTCAGAAGCATGAACATTTTCTTGAGCAGGAAATCCCCGTATTCCCTTTTTATGTACTTCAATTACAAGAGAAAAATACTTCCCTATTTTGTTGAGTCACCCTAGTCAGATTTTCATTAACTACTTTGGAATGTCACTCCTAACTTAAGTGTCCTCTGTGGTCTCCAAGGAGACGCCTTTGCATGTCACTTACATTCAATGTTGAGTGATACAGACTTCTGTGTTAAACTGGTTTTCAGTGGAAGCTGTTTAGTGTCATCTGTACCTTCTGGAATAACAGCGGTTTTGAGCTCTTTCACAGGACTGAAGACTTGGAATTAATTGAGAGTCTTAAGTATCTGCATAACAAAAGTAAGCTTCCCTCCATAATACTCTCTGTTCTCTGTAGTAGGTGGATAATCAGAGCCATAAATGAAGGCTTCTTTTTGCATTGAGGAAAACCTTAGGAGATACCTGTGTAAGAAATAGATACATCCCACCTCCAGCTAAATTTGGGCAACTATCCAGCCATCATTCTTCCAATCTGTGGGACTTTCTTCCAATATGGACCCTCAAAATCTATTTCAACCATGATGTATGATACAAGTGATGATTAAAAACCAACTAATTGTGCATATATACATATATAGTATATAATAATTTAATAGTTATCAATCAGCATAAATTGTACTAAATTTTTTGCACTTTTGAAGTAAAAGTTCAACAGACATTAAGGTTATTTCTTTCAGAGTTAGATGCACATTAACAACAATCCAGTTGCACTGAGCTTAGCAGCGTGGACACATTGCTAAGTGAATTAGTGCTATCCCAGTTAGCATGGCCTGGTACCTATGGAATTGCATCTACAACATCACTTATTAAAATCAATCAACATACAATTAGGTTTATTGGTTGATGACTTTATATTTCCACATTCCTTAGAATTGTTTTAATGGTGCATTCTCTTAAGAGTTGCATATGATTTACCTCAACCTGGGAACTCCTTTGCTAAACTCACAGTAAAGCTGGCATTTTAATGCCACCCATTCTGTAACCCATGATTACTTATTCTTTGCAAATAATCAGAGTCTCTGCAGATAATAGGATGCAAGAGCACTAAAAGGGACTTTTGTGGAGTAAACAAAATAAAGAGATTAGAAAGTGCCATGGAATTGGAGAAAAGTGAAATAAAAAGGCTCAGCATTGAGGGTGGCACCTGTGGCTCAAAGGAGTAGGGCGCCTGCCCCATACGCCGGAGTGGCGGGTTCAAACCCAGCCCTGGCCAAAAACTGAAAAAAAAAAAAAAAAGGCTCAGCATTGATTTGTGTAAGAGCAAATCCTACCATACTGGCTGATCAGTATGATGAAGTATCACAAGTATGTAGGTGTGCTAAATAAAGTATTGCTGCAGTCATTCAAATTCACTTAATATTTTTAAAAGCGTTTTCACATCCATTTACTTTCTAAGACCCTTTAAAAAATTCCAGCTGTGTGCATTTCAACTGAATTTGTGTTCAATCTATCAGTCTGTATTTTCACATGCTAAATTAATTTTATCTTTAAATGCTTGATTTCGTTTCTGGCTAACATAGAGTAACTGGTGGCAAAATGACTTTCCCAGTAAAACAATTACTGGACTACAAACATATGATTATCTATTTCTAAGCAGGGTGTTGCGTGACCGGAGATGCGAATGCACAGCAGCTTCGCCGTGGGTGTAAACTCACTCCTGTAATTATTAAATCGAGAAACTGACTACAAGAGATGAGATGGCGTATAGTGAAGATCTTTATTTAGGGGTTTGATTTTATACCTTTCTAGTCACGTACACACTTAATCTATTATCTATTAGTTTCACCATTACCTCGATTTACCTATCTGAAATCAACTAAAAAGGAAATATTCTGTTACCACATCAACACAATCACTTTTGCAGTAAACATCTTCTTTTAAACACTGACTAATCTCTGGGCAGGTGTGTAAACAAAAATCATAAAGAAGAAAGTAGTCACAGGGGAACAGAGTTAACGGAAGAATATCGTCAAGCATTCACTCAATTTACTCAGTATGAAGTAACAACTGTGTCTTTTCCTCAGGGCAGAGCACCTATAGACCTCTGACAATATGTTGTTAACATACGTCAACCCTCTGGCCTGTATCTCAGAGGTAGGGCGGCATGCCCTTTGATCTCAGGCTTCATGGGGTGCACAGCTTCAGAGGAATGGCTTATGGAATGTTTAACTCCAGGGAAGCCAACTCTGTGTGTGTCCCAGGGGGGCCTAGGTTCCTTAAGCCTCAGGAAGAAAAGCAAGTCATTTTAAACTCACACTGAGTTCATGTAGGGTATGTTTATTTCTAAATCTTATCCTACACAGGGCATATCTTTGAAAAGAAGAGAAATACAGGAGGTGCAGCCCAGGTTTGTCATGTCTTTCTGCCTGCATTACTTTTACCATCGCTGAACAGGGACATGGAGCTCAAGCAGAGCCACAGCATCACTGAGCTGAGCTGGTACACATGAATGTTGCGACAGCGTGAGGGGCTGGAATTTGTTAGGAGATGAGAACTGTACGGGGGCAGGCGGGCTCTGGAAATTGCATGGTGTCTCCATGGTGCTCAGCTGAGGACATCACGGCACTTGTGCAAGGCAAGATTGTGAGACCTGGCTGACAGCACCTGCGGCAGGTCTGATAGCTGGAGAGAAGTGACCCTGTGTAAGCAGTGCAGGAGATGCTTGTGTTCGGGACCAGGCAGGGTGACAGGCCTTAAACATGTGAGCCGTTCAGCTCATACTTCAGAAAAGCCCTATTTGGGAATAACTACTAGAAAATAAAGGTCACAGCTTAGGACTAAGCTCTAAGCTGAAATAGGAGGCCTGACAATTAAGAGAAAGTGCTTGGAAGGGTGGATTAGGCAGGAGCATGCGTGCATAGCTTCCCAAGGGAAGTACTTCCAAGGTGAGCACTGTGATATTCAGCAGTGAGGTATGTAGAACTTTCTCTTGGATGAGTTCCAGAACTTAAATTGTCTGACCTCACAGATCCTCTTTAACAAAGCATACAACAACCTCCGCAGGATCAAGGGGAGTTTGACAGTAGTTGGATCAGCACTCAACGACCTTTACAAAGCGGCAATAAGAATGCAAATAATTCAGTCCAAACCCACAAAGCAGGTCTGAGTGAAGAAAGTTGCTGGGAATAGAAGTCGGAGCTGGAGGAAGGAAGTGCCGTTTTGATCCACAGAAAGAAGGTGTACACATGACAGTGGCACATGAGAGGCTGGAGC
Source organism: Nycticebus coucang (assembly GCF_027406575.1). NCBI lineage: Eukaryota > Metazoa > Chordata > Mammalia > Primates > Lorisidae > Nycticebus > Nycticebus coucang. The sequence continues at coordinate 27,469,690 of NC_069785.1, read as the reverse complement.
CCCCGGGAAGAAGGCAGCTTCTTAGGAAAGTGGCAGCTCCAGGATCCCTGCATTGAAGGAGACGGAAAAGACATGACAGCTCGATGTCACATGTGACCCTGGATGAGACCATTTTATTGAGGACGTCACCTGTAAGTCACTAGACCCTTGAATGGGGCTCCTGTGTGAAAATGAATGGTAATTCTTGCCATCTTTCTGCAAATATTTTTTTCAAAATAAAACAACGGTAAAAATAAAGACAGAAAACTTTTGATTTTTTTTGAAAAAAAGAAAAATATGCCATTTTTGATAGCATCATATCTGATCTAAAACTGTGAAATAAATAATGCTACTTCTTGAGTTTTCTTCCTGCGCTGTTCCATTGCACCATAAAATAGCATGCTGTACTGGATGCATTTACTCTCAGTATGGATGAAGTTTTAACTGGAGGTCTTAGGAATTTATCCGTGTTGTACAGATATAAACATTTGTTTTAAATAATGGGTAAATAAAACCAATAATTTATTCTGGGCCAGAATTCAGAAGCCAATAAATGTGTAACTAAATGAAGATACATTTAATGACCAGTCAGGGGAAAAACGCACAACTATCTCTCTAAAACACAGTCAGTTGACACCCAGGTGTTTGTTGACGCGTGGTGAGCAGAGCTGGCAAGTACCAGGGAGACTTTTCTTAAAGGTTTCTAAGCCCTGGGAAGATGTTGCCAAAACTTGACTCAGGTCCCTGGCAGGAAGCACAAGCTCTCGAAAACTACTTGTTGCCACTCCAAGGGCCATTTTAGGTTACAAATGCTTATGCAGAAGATTCCCCTAAAGTGACCTACAAGATACGTGGAGCCCTATAGTGCCCTTCCAGAGCATTTGTGCAGCTGTCTTCTGCACAAAAGACCTTCCAGTGGCACTTGGAGACATGGAGGTAGTGTGTACATGTGTGAACAGGGGCATTTTACTGTATGAAAAAACAACATAATTTGACTAGATTCACTGAGGAGTAATCTGCCTTTGCTAGCACCTATCAGAAGCTCTGAACCCAGGAGCCTCAGGGCTTCCTCTGTTGATTTCTTTACCTCTTTGTGTGCTGAAACCTACCACAGTGATGAAAAACTTATCTACAGCCTTCCACTAATGTTATTGAAAGAGCAATATAACTATGAAAAATTTCTGTAGAAATTTTTGCTGAAATTATGCAAAGGAGTTAGAGGAAAATAGAAGAAGACAATAAACGTTACAAAAAAACTAAATTAAATACTTTTGAACATGTACATGATTTTGATTTCAACTTGGTATTTACTCCATTAATTCTTAAAATAATTATAAATTTTATTTGGAGTATCTGTATGTATTTCATGCTCATCATGACAACAATACTTAAGTTTATGAAAGTAAAGTCTATAACATGAGAATAACCAATGAAATCTCAATTATGCTAATGGACTTGAAGATACCTTTGATTGTTTTTCTTTATTTTAGTTTAGGAACAATGAATTGTATTACTCATTATCTCAGTAATACACATTTATATGATTTTTGCACATATATATAGCTTTTATATAAAAACAAAGAACTCAAATTAGACATCCCATTTGATCCTACAATCCCATTACTAGGCATCTACCCAGAAGAAAAGAAAGTCATTTTATTATAAGGACATTTGCACTAGACTGTTTATTGTAGCTTAGTTCACAATCACTAAAATGTGGAAACAACCTAAATGCCCACCAAACCAGGAATGCATTAACAAGCTGTGGTATATGCATACCATGGAATACTTACTATTCAGCCATGAAAAATATGGAGACTTTCCATCTTTTGTACTAACCTGGATGGAGGTGGAACAAATTCTTCTTAGTAAAGCATCACAAGAATGGAGAAGCAAGAATCCAATGTACTCAATTCTAATATGAAGGCAGTAGCCAAGCTCATACAAAGCAGGGATAGGGGAATGAGGCATCCGGGAGAAAGGAGGAGGGAGGGGGGTGGGGGGGTCATGGTGTATGGCACACTTCTTGAGAGCGGGACACAATTTCAAGAGGGACTTTACCAGCTCAGCGCCTGTGGCTCAAGCGGCTTAGGCGCCAGCCACATACACCTGAGCTGGCGGGTTTGAATCCATCCCGGCCCTGCCAAACAACAATGATGGCTGCAACAAAAAAATAGCCGGGCGTTGTGGTGGGCGCCTGTAATCCCAGCTACTTGGGAGTCTGAGGCAGGCAGGAGAATCGCTTGAGGCCAGGAGTTGGAGGATGCTGTGAGTCGTGATGCCACGACACTCTACCCAGGGTGACAGCTTGAGGAGGCTCTGTCTCAAAAAAAAAAAAAAAAAAAAAAGAGGGACTTTACCTAACAACCGCAATCAGCGTAACCTAATTCTTTGTACCCTCAATGAATCCCAAACAATAAAAAATAAATAATAAAAACAACTCAAATTTAAATTGTTTTCTAGTAAAGAATCTAGTAAAGAAACTGTGTTGTCTTTGAAATCATTCCAACTATGTAGGATTCCGTACTTTCTCTACACTAAATCAAGAATGTATATTGTATCATATAAATAATGCATATATTGTAGGCCCTACAGTTAGTGCCGATAAGGAAGATAGCATTTTCTTTTCAAACCTAAAGTGTAATGGGATAACATCCCCATTCGATTGCCTGCCTTCAAAGAGCATCATCAAAGTGTCACTTTTTTTCCCCCTGGGATTCCTTCAGAGGGAGTCTCTCAGGGGCCCTAAATCAGCTATCAGATGAATTCATCATGCAGCGTCCTCCTCATTCACGGCCTCTTCTACTTCAATTTTTACTTGATCACTTCTGCTTGTTACACAGTTGCTGATAGAAGCTTCACTGCTGTGTATACAAATTATGAGAGCACCAATATAAAGGCCAAACTTATTATTTGCTTGCAAACTTCTAATCCTCAGGATTCCTGAGAAATTAATTCATGGTTCTGCGTGAAATATTCAGAATGATTTCTTTACCTACTCGATGTCCCACCCTATCACCTAAATCCAAAGAAGCTTTACTTACGCCCCAGACTTGAAGTTATTGTCACCTTCTGTCTTCCATCTCTTTGTTTACAGAAGTTCTGAAATAATCCCGAAGAATAGGTTGGGGATAGATGACATCATCCCCGTGTCTTCCTCCTCCCTTTCCTAACTCCCTGACTCTAGTCAAAGTTCCTCACTCTTTTCTCAGTTGCAAAACAAGAGTTTCTATGTTTTCCAATGGATCCACTAGCTATTCAATTCCAATTCAACTAGCTAACGAAAACGCCCCATTACAAAATACTTTCAAAGACTAACTCAGCATTGCACAATTTTGAAAACAACTACAATTTATCATTCCTGGAGAAAATGTAATGCCCTGACAATAGAGCCAGAAAGAACACATCATGTCTACATTTCTATGCAGGATTATACCTTAGTAGGAGTCATGAGATAAAGTGGTAATGAGTATAATAAGTTTACACATGCATCTCATCTCACGCTAAGACTCTCCTTTGGTCCTGCCATGCTGTCTTCCCATTTTCTTGGAAAAGACTAATTAAGGAGTAGAAGAGCCCTCTGCCTCTGAGTTCCACCACCATTCTCGATGGCAGCAGGTTCTCAATTTGAGGATCACAGGATTGTGCAAGTCTCCACCTTTTGTGAATCACAGTGCCTATTAGGACCTCACTCTGCAGGGCTACAGCAAAGCCAACCTCGCATCTCAGTCTCCACACCTGAACTTTCCTTTGGATATCAGATGTGGCCAGTGGAAGCTTCTGATTAACAGAAAGGAGCTGGAGTGCTGCTTCTACCAACTTAGTATCAGAAAGTTGTAGAGGGGTGGAGAACAGGATTTCTACCAAAGACTAACAAATTCAAATTCATTTGTGAAAATATCTGTATTGGCTGAGCATTTCTTTTTGAATACTTTTTTTTAGTGGATAACAACATTATTGTGCTACAGTATACACATGCTATCTGAGATAGGAAAAAATATGACTAGGATGAAAAAAAAACAAAAACTAAAGGTACCAGTTTTAAGAATCTTGTGGCAACAATGTGAAAGGTGGAAAGGAACCATGTGTTTGGAGAGACAGGGAGACCCAGCCGGTAGTGATTGAGGCAGAGAGGAAATGTAAGAGATCGATGGGAACAGAGCTGAGAGTTCCAAGAAAGGGTTGCCACCGGCTGTCGGTTATAAAGGATGAAGAGGTGGAGAAATAGAAGATGGCTCTCAGGATTTTAATTTCCAGCATTTGGCTAATTCTCAAGAGAGTTTCAGTTGCTTATGGAATGTTTTCCTGACAGTGTGAAGCTGAAAACTGTGGTATAGGTTCTCCAGGAAATAAGCCTCAAAGCAGGTAACAACCTTGTACATTTTGCTTGCGTCTGTGTCGCCCGTAGAACTAGGCAGGCACATCGTAAGATGGTATGGGGAAGAACAGATGTGCAGACAGCGAGGCACCTCCTAAAATTTGGAATATTTCACAATGTATAAGTGAGATAGTTCTTTAAACCTAACCTCCAAACATTCATATCTGAATCCTAGGAGTTCAAGTAAAGCTGAAACGGTGTATCAATTAAACACTCTGGAGAGTATTGAGAATATGGGGTAACTCAGAGCAAGGGTGTAGGGAATGTATTCACCTTGGCGGAGAACACAGCTCTGCCCTGGATTTCTTTGGTATCTGCTGGGCAGCTGTAGACCTCCACCGGGGCAGACATCAGTTCCCTTGAGACTGGAAGGAGATACCTCAGCATATGCTGGCAGCTTTCACACACAGTGTGGACAATGCTATAATAACTTGGACAGGCATAAGCCAGTGTCACACCACTGCCACTGCTCACTGCAAGAGGTCTGAGCCAGCGAGGGGAAAATGGCCAATACTGCGCGATGCTTGAGAAGAGGTTGTTAAGGAACACTTGCGATACGCTTTTCTGATGATTTTTTCAACAATGTGGTGAGATTTGCGGCTTAGCATACTGTTTATAATATGTTTCCACTTATGACACTGCTAAACACAAGCAGCAGCCCCATGAAATTGTGAACACTGGGCACAATCCTATTCCCTGGCAAGTATTGAGCTAGTTTGTGATTGTAGCCATACGGAATACGGAAATGATGCTTTCCACAAACCACATCATGAATATCAGACGTGCTGACATTTCTTCTCGTACTCGGAAGTGGCAGGAATTCACAAGCATGTTGTTTTCCTTCCCCTACACAACTGGATGACACTAGTGTTATTTTTCTGTGTGTCAAACCCTGGTTTTCTTTATCCACGTGCATTTGACATCTATCAAAACAATGTTCTAATTTCAGTCATTTTTAGAAATTTCAGGGGACATAGATACTTTCAACACAGTGAAACCTTTGAGCAAAACTTTAGCTAAAGGAAAAGTCCCCCCAAACCAAAAACAAACAAAGCAAACCCACCGACTCACCCTTAGTTTACTGGGGCCTAATGGGGGCACTTACAGGCCTGGCTGCCTGACTCCTTTTTCTGCTTTGGAGAAGTCCCATCATTAAGACTTCTCACTGCTTTCCACACGAGAATACACTGGTGTCAAAGGCCCAGCCAGCAGTCTGGAAAGGATTCTTGTTTACTGTTTTGAAAGGTATCAATTTCCTCTGAGCCGGATTTTTAGACCATTTTCTTTTTAAGAAGTTTTGTCACAGATTCAAGCATAATGAATGTGTGTGTATGTCCCAAGAAGTTTGCCACATTTTTTAATGTTTGACTAAACTTTAAGAAGAAGTTTTAGTTTTTTTTTGAGGGAGAGAATAGGAAAGCTTATTCACAGTTGAAATTGATGGGGAAAAGTGCATTACAAGCTTACTTGGCAAATATTTCAGTCCAATGAATAAGGCAAATCTTCTGATTTAAGGGCCTGCTATTGCCTGTGAATGGTTTTGAAAACAAAGAGTTCTTTTGGGCCTTTTCATTCTGCAAGAGGAGGATGGGGGCTGAGGAACATACACACTTTTCAATTCCAAAAGTGCTTCCAGAAGTAGAAATCTTTGGATATATCAAAGTACTGAAAAACTTATTTGAAAGTTACCACCACTCTGATGACCTTAACATTGAACTATGGATTTATTTTACTTTCTTGATGAAATAGACAGGATCAGTGATACAGTACTTGCCAAAGTTGACCTTATTGACTGGGGAAAATGATGTGACTGGAATTTATTTATCCAAAGGGTCTTGGAGAATGTTTGGGTTTTTTGTTTGTCTGTTTTTCCACACAATTCTATCTTTGAGTGGCAAAGAGAGCAATGGTTATTCTAACTCTGTATAGTAGGGCAATGTCATCTTATTCAATCAAAAATCTATTTGGCATCCAGGATGTATTCTCTTTGTCATGTTACAGAACACAAAATATTTTTAATCACGTTTTTTAAACTTACAGTCGAGAATTAATTTTCTTTTAATTTCTATAATGCAATACAATTTTCATTTTATTTCAGCACATGGCTTTTAGTTTTTGCCTGAATAATGAGAGTGAGAATTATTCATTTGCAGAGTATTTTTTTTAATATTCTACTTAAATGTAAAACTCAATTCATAATGAAGTAAAATAAAATTTATGCAATATATATATATGTGCTCATTTTCACATTTTTAATGAAGGGATTCTGGCTTTCATAAATTTACAGAGGAATCTAGTGACCCTCACAAAAATGAAAAATCCTCTACTAAATGATCCCTAAAGTATTTCTAGCTTTACTATTTTGTGATTATGTTTCAGAATAGGGAACTAAAATCAAACCTCAGTAGGAAGTTAATCTTTATTTGGTCTAACACCAAAACATATATTTAAGTATGGTTATTAATATGCTAGGGCTGCTGTAACAAAATACCACAGACCACAACATAACTTTATTCACATTTTAAAGGTTGAAAGTCCAAGATCAAGGTCTCAGTGAGTCTGGTTTCATTCAGAGACTCCTGTCTTGGTTTGCAGATGGTTGGCTTCTTGCTGGGTCCTGTTTCCTCAGGTGGTGTTTCCTCTACATCCTGTTTGTTTACTTTTCTTTTCTTTTTTTTGAGATAGCATCTTACTTGTCACCCTCAGTAGAGTGCTTTGGCATCACAGCTTACATCAACCTCAAACTCTTGGTCTTAAATGATTCTCTTGCCTCAGCCTCCCAAGTAGCTGAGACTACAGGCACCTGCCACAACACCCGGCTATGTTTTAGAGACAGATTCTTGCTCTGGATCAGGCTGGTGGGGAAGTTGTGAGCTCAGGCAATCTACCCTCCTCAGCCTCCCAGAGCGTGAGGATTACAGGTGTGCACCACCGTGCCTGGCTGCATCCTATTTCTATGTGTTGAAACTGTCTCTTCTATAAGGAGAAAAGTCAAACTAGATAAAAGCTCAGCCTAAAGACCTCATTTTAATTTAATCACCTCTTTAAAGACCATATGTTCAAATATAGTCACATTCTGGGAGTCTGTGGGTAAGGACTTCCACATATGAATTGTGGGGAGGCTGCAAGTCAGCCCATCTTCTCACTGCAAAGTGGGAATGGCTTTGGGGAAGCAGGGACTAGTTGAGGTCAGTCTCGAATCATGGATTTCCTAGACAGGAAAGAAGAAAAGTGTACACATGATATAAATGAGGATGCCAGAAATGCAAGATAAAGTCCAAGAAAGTTACAGGAGCAGAGAAAATAGAGAGCTTCAGGAAGGAAGTTTTAATTAACCATGTAAAAATGATGACAAATCAGGTAAGTTACGAATGTAACGAAATTAGACTTTTTCTGAGAAAAGTCATAATACACAGCACACTCACATTGTAAAAGAATAATGTCAAAGCAACCCACTTTCCTCTTCATTTGTCTAATGTTATGGAGGGAATTCTAACCACACCCACATTTCTTAACTTCCTCTCTTTCTGTCTCGTCCACTTCTCTCAGTACGTGCTTGTGTCTGCTCTTTTTACAAAACGTTCTCAAATTTCTTGCACCACCTTTGCTCTTTGCCTTTTCTCCTACACTCCTGGTTCTTTCTTTCCAAATTCACATCATAGAAACCTATCAAGGGAGAACTCTCTTTAAAGGAAAAAAAAGAGAGAAATACAGAAATCAAAACCAGAAGCCTTTGTTTGGGAAGGGAGAAAGCCTGATAATACTCCTTCATTACTTGTTCTGGATTTGTCACATGAGGAACACCGATTATGGAAAATTGGGATTTGTTACTGATTGTCCCAAGTATGGTTTTAGGGAACGGGATTAGAGGCTACATTAGAAGGGTAAGAGTCATGTTGCACTTAAAAAAAAAAATAAAATAAAATAACAGTGAAAAAGAACAAAATTACTCTTTCCAGATGGCTTTTCAAGAACATGTGAATAGAGCCATTTCCAGAGGGAAGCTTGAGAGACATGCAAGGTGCACACTTTTTAGGTTTAGAAGGATTTGAGCAGATTCGCATTTTGGTGAAGACAGTCCCTTGAAAAGGAGAGGATGAATATTTGGCCAGGAAAGAGAAGACCTGATGGACCTTTATCTCTGAGAAGGCAATGAAGTAAGGTATAGCTAATCTGAGAAAGTCTGACAAATAGACATTTTTTAAAGCAGCAAATGGAGGCACTTAATTTCTGATAGATGGCATTTTTTCAGAGAAGTAGAATGAAACAGTTTTTTTCCAGACTGACTAGGTATAGAAATCTTAGGAAGAATGGTAAATATTGGGGAACACCAGTGGGAGAGGAAATCAAAGTTTGGCTCCAAATAATTTTAGTTTTGAAGGTAGAAAGGAAATTACTCCAACGATTTTAAGACAAGAGTTGCTTTTCTGATGCTATAATTAGCAGCGAATGATAGGTAAGAATTATGAGGAAGATGAACAAGCTTTTCATCATGAAGATCTGTTTAAATGTCTAGCCCCTTAGATGAAGACAATTCAATCTGAAAAGCAACAAGATATCAGGAGAAATTTATCCCCATTTTCTTTTGTTAAAAATGACCAGACGTAGTCACGTTAGCTGCCATGACAATCGTGGGATCTTCTCATTTCCTTTGAATGTAGGCAAATGGAGATGTGTGCGGTATTTTATTTTTATGGTTCTACTTTCAGGCAGTGTCAGCTGTTTTTAGATGGATAATAAAATTCCTTATTGCTGGGAGAGTCATATTCCATAAGTTTCTTTTCTCAGCTTTTCTATTTTTCTCTGGAACTCTTTGGCAGAGAGAGGGAGAAAGGGAGGGAGGACGAGAGAGATAGCAAGAGAATATGAGCACCTCTATTAAAGCTTAAGCAGCCAGTGTCACGCTAGGAGAAAGATGCTCCTCCCTTCATAAACCCTACGAGGTAGACTTTACCATTCTCATTTTACAAATGAATTAAATTGCCCAAAATCAGTTCCAGTAGTAAAGAGATTTCACTAACCAAACTTTGAGTCCAGATACCAGATTCTTTAGCATTTCATTATACGTGTAGAGAGAGTGCCAAAAAATATATATATAAAATATATATACACACACAATTTAAGAGAGAAAATAACTATATTAAAATTGTAACAAATCACATTTGACTTCTGCGATTACAAGAGACACAAGATACCAGGTAAAAAAATGTTATATGGAGTACTACAATTTTAATACAATTTTTTCTTTTCTTATAATATGCATTTTTTTGCAACCTCTGAATATTACTGTGGCATATGAAATACACAAAATGATAGGATATTAAATTTACGAGTAACAGAGGACTGAGTAGCTCTCAACTAGGAGAGAGCCTCTGGGGGACATTTGATGGACATTTGGGAGACATTCTCGATCATCAAATGGGTAGGAAACTACCTATCCAACAGGGAGAGGCCAGGGATACTGCCAGACATCACACAACTTGAGATGACCCCTTCAGCAAAGAAGTACATGGTTCAAAATGTAAGTAGACCAACGTTGAGAAAGCCTGCCTGAGAAAGGGCAACTTGGCGACTATGGAGGGAAGGTGACCTCCTGAGGTCACCAAATAAGATCTCCTGATTCCCAAATCTGTTAGCCCTGCCTATTTCTGGTTTTGTTGCACCACAACAAATGTCAAGATTACCGGATGCCACGTTCTCCCCAAGTGTTTATTGGGTGCTGTGTCATTTAAAGTAGGAAGAGGGCTGAGCTAGTCATCAGTAGAATCTAAAGTCCACACGCTCTCATCAGGGTTCTGTATTCTTTTTTCTACTTCCTTTTTTCATTTGTAATTCTCTCAACATAAACACTTTCCTCTTCCCTCTAGCTGCCCAGTGCCCTGTGACTATGACTTCTTTTTTATACAGTACCCCCAATCCAAAATTACCTTTCCCTCCTTAGTACTTTTTAATCAAAATTGTATCAGTGAATTTAGCTAAATAATAGGAAGGAATTGAGGAATCCTAATGAACTTAAGTAGGAATATTTGGTAACCATACCATGTATCACCCTCTTACCCTTTCCTGGAATGTTTAGTTCAACTTAAAGATTATTTAAATTAGTATTCACAGGTGGGAAGCCTCCCTGTTTTCCTGTGAATTATACTATATGATTGTTTCATCCACAGGTAATGTTTGCTTTGTTTTTTCTTTCTTTTTTTTTTTTTATTAAATCATAACTGTGTACATTGATGTGATCATGGGGCATCATTCATTAGCTTCACAGACCGTTTACCAAGTTTCACATATACCCTTGTAAGATGCACCGCTGGTGTAATCCCACCAATCCCCTTCCCTCTACCCACCTCCCCCCTCCCTCCCCTCCCTTTCCCCCTTCCCCCTATTCTTAGGTTGTAACTGGGTTATAGCTTTCATGTGAAAACCCTAAATTAGTCTCCTAGTAGGGCTGAGTACATTAGGTACTTTCTCTTCCATTCTTGAGATACTTTACTAAGAAGAATATGTTCCAGTTCCATCCATGTAAACATGAAAGAGGTAAAGTCTCCATCTTTCTTTAAGGCTGCATAATATTCCATGGTGTACATATACCACAATTTATTAATCCATTCGTGGATCGATGGGCACCTGGGCTTCTTCCACGACTTAGCAATTATGAATTGGGCTGCAATAAACATTCTGGTACAAATATCTTTGTTATGATGTGATTTTTGGTCTTCTGGGTATATGCCCAGTAGAGGGATTACAGGATTGAATGGCAGATCTATTTTTAGATCTCTAAGTGTTCTCCATATCTCTTTCCAAAAAGAATGTATTAATTTGCATTCCCACCAGCAGTGCGGAAGTGTTCCCTTTTCTCCACATCCGCGCCAGCATCTCTGGTCTTGGGATTTTGTGATATAGGCTAGTCTCACTGGAGTTAGATGGTATCTCAAAGTAGTTTTGATTTGCATTTCTCTGATGATTAAAGATGATGAGCATTTTTTCATGTCTGAAGGCCGCACGCCTGTCTTCTTCAGAGAAGTTTCTCTTCAAATCCCTTGCCCAGCCTGTGATGGGATCCCTTGTTCTATTCTTGCTAATGCGTTTGAGTTCTCTGTGGATCGTGGTTATTAAACCTTTGTCGGAGACATAACCTGCAAATATCTCCTCCCATTCTGAGGGCTGTTTGCTTGCTTTACTTACCATGTTCTTGGCTGTGCAGAAGCTTTTTAGTTTGATCAAGTCCCAGTAGTGTATTTTTTTTTTATTTTTATTAAACCATAGCTGTGTACATTAGTATGATCGTGGGGCACCATACACTTGGTTCATAGATCGTTTGACACATTTTCATCACATTAGTTAACATAGCTTTTGTAGCATTTTCTTAGTTATTGTGCTAAGACCTTTACATTCCACATTTACTAGGATTCACATATACCCTTGTAAGATGCACTGCAGGTGTAATCCCATTAATCCCCCTCCTTCCCCCTTGGCCCCCCCTCCCTCCCCTCCCTTTCCCCATTCTCCCTATTCTTAGGTTATAACTGGGATATAGCTTTCATGTGAAGGTCCTACATTAGTTTCATAATAAGGGTGAGTACATTGGGTACTTTTTCTTCCATTCTTGAGACACTTTACTAAGAAGAATATGTTCCAGCTCCATCCATGTAAATGTGAAAGAAGTAAAGTCTCCATCTTTCTTTAAGGCTGCATAATATTCCATGGTGTACATATACCACAATTTATTGATCCATTCGTGGATCGAGTAGTGTATTTTTGAAGCTGCTTCAATTTCCTGGGGGGTCCTCCTCATAAAATACTCGCCCATCCCGATTTCTGCAAGGGTTTTCCCTGCGCTCTCCTCTAGCATTTTTATAGTTTCATGTCTTAAGTTTAAATCTTCGATCCAGTGAGAGTCTATCTTAGTTAGTGGTGAGAGGTGTGGGTCCAGTTTCAGTCTTCTACAGGTCTCCATCCAGTTCACCCTGCACCATTTGTTAAATAGGGAATCTTTTCCCCACTGAATGTTTTTAATTGGCTTGTCAAAGATTAAATAACGGTAAGTAGCTGGATTCATCTCTTGATTCTCTTTTTTCTTTTCTTTTTTTTTTTTTTCTTTGCAGTTTCTGGCCAGGGCTGGGTTTGAACCTACCACCTCTGGCATATGGGGCCGGCGCCCTAGCCCTTTGAGGCACAGGTGCTGCCCCATCTCTTGATTCTCTATTCTATTCCAGACATCTACCTCTCTGTTTTTGTGCCAATACCATGCTGTTTTGATCACTATTGATTTGTAGTATAGTCTGAGGTCTGGTAGCGTAATTCCTCCTGCTTTGTTTTTATTTCTGAGTAATGTCTTGGCTATTCGACGTTTTTTCTGATTCCATATAAAACGAAGTATTGTTTTTTCCAGATCTTTAAAGTAGGACAGTGGAACTTTAATAGGGATTGCATTGAAATTATATATTGCTTTGGGTAGTATAGACATTTTAATAATATTGATTCTTCCCAGCCATGAGCATGGTATGTTTTTCCATTTGTTAATATTTTCAGCTATTTCTTTTCTTAGAGTTTCATAGTTCTCTTTATAGAGATCTTTCACATCCTTTGTTAGATAAACACCCAAATATTTCATCTTCTTTGGCACTACTGTGAATGGGATAGAGTCCTTAACTGTTTTCTCAACTTTCTATTGTTGGTATATACAAAGGCTACCGATTTATGAATGTTGATTTTGTAACCTGAGACGCTGCTGTATTCCTTGATCACTTCTAAGAGTTTTGTAGTAGAGTCCCTAGTGTTTTCCAGATATTCTATCATATCATCTGCGAAGAGTGAAAGTTTGATCTCTTCTGACCCTATGTGGATACCCTTGATCGCCTTTTCTTCCCTAATTGCAGTGGCTAAAACTTCCATTACAATGTTAGCACTTGCTGCCTTGTTAGTTCTCTAGGTCTGAGGGATGAGCCACAATTTGCTTTCCCTTACTACAAGTCACCTAGATTTTGGACTTCCAAAATGAATGAATATTCCTTTATTCATTTCAAGGATTATCTAGAGGAATCAGAAAATCACATCACACCAGAGTTCCCTGGTTTAGAGATCTCTGGAAGGACTTTTAAGACTCATCTGCTCCACAGATGAGCCACAAATGATATTTCATTTCTCAACCTGTTTGGTCTTTTTTTCTTCCTGAGATCTATCAGTGAGCAAATTAAGTGAACATTCCTCTGACTATCTGCTTCCCTAGGGTAAATACCCAATTAACACACAAGCTAGGCAGAAAAATCCCTGTTTTGGGCCCCTCTGTCACTGAACCTACTGCATCAAAGAGTTAAATCCTGTGACATCTGGGCAAGATTAGAGTAATTGGGTCATCAAGGGGAAAGCTGAAGAGACAGAGATTTGCTTCTAGTACCTCTCTTGCCCCAGTTATTCCTAAATATCAGGTACTATTACTATTATTTCCTTCTTCTTTTGTTTAATCAAATTTATTTTATTTAATTGTACATCTCAATTCAATATAGGTAATTGTCATATTATTATGCTTACATTCCATGATCCTCTAACTTCTTAAAGGGCAAAAATCTTGGACAGCATATGACATTAACATACTATTTTTCTTTTAAAACTCAATATTTACATTTGGAACTCAGATTCCAAGTCAGAGAGAACATTTGTGCTTTATAATGCTAAAATGGAGGTAGAGATTTTGAGTTAAGAAGGGACTGTCCACAAAAGAAGTGTGAACCCAATGAACATTGGCAAGCTAAATTTCTGCTTTCAGGTGCTTAATAAATATTTATTATTAAATAAAATACACTACTAGTAGACATAATGTTTTCTATACTCCTTTTAATGCTAAAATATTTTAATTACAGTCTAACAAAGTGCTATATTTTACTGTGAGTTTGAAAACAATAAGTCTTGGACCCTAGTTCTTCATCTTTAAAATAAAGAGTTTGGACAAGATAAAGCAGCATTTGCTCCCTGGGGGGAAAAAAAAAGAGGTTGTTCTATGACTTTTCTTAAAATTGACAACATAGACACTGTATTCCATTACTTAATAATAGGCACCAAGTGAACTCTGTAACCATTGCACAAAAATGTAAAGTTGGATTAGTGTATGTCTTTAGGATTTTTGCCATGGTTAGATTATTCTGTTTTTAACAATTTTTTTTTTTTTTTTTTTGCTAGATGTCCTTCTAATGGAAGAGTAGTTATTAGCTTGGTGTAATCCTGAATGTTAATGGATATAAATGGAAGAAAATACGCAACACTTTCTATCATTACTTGGACACTGGTTGTGGTAGCATGGCGATATGGGCTTTAGTGCTAGTTCTGTTGTTAACCAACATGAGACTCAGAATGGGTCATTTCAGGTACATTCCCTGTACTGCATACAATAGCTTGATTTGCTTTAATTTTTTACTTTATCTGTTTAGAAAGGTAAATGCATGTTCATTGTAGGAAATAAAATGACATCAAAAGCTATGATAAAGAAAGAAGGAAAAATAAAGCAAAATTTCACCACCTAGAGACAATGTACACACTTGCACACACATACACACTCACAGACAGTGTTGCTATGACTTTATCTGTACATTCTTATTCTAGTCTGTACTAAGAATAATTTCCTAGGAATGGGATTGCTGAGTCCAAGGTTAGTTCTCAGTTACCATTTTGACTCAGTGTCACATTCTCCATGACAGTGTTAATACTTTGCATACCATTCACTCTGCTTTACAACCTGTTTTCCTATATCCTTGACTACCGTAAATATTGGAAATTATTTCATCTTTGTATAATTGCTTATGACAAATAATACCTTACCATTAATGATTATTGAATATACAAGGTGTTCATAAAGTTTGTGTGCCATGTAAAATTTACACCTGTTTTAAATGGCACACATTTTTTTGGGACACTCTGTATTTGATGTTACAAGATAATATGTCGAAAATGTAAGATATTTGTGAAAATCGTTATTTTTAACCTCTACAGATAATAAAACTAACCTTAGGACATTGTGGTTGGAATAAAATCTCTTTTTTTGTTTCTTTGTAGATTACTTTCAAAGGCATATGTACTAGCAGTTTCATCCTTTCCGGGGATTTAAAATAGCATTTGCTTCCTTCTGTATATGGCGTACAAGTTCAAGGTCTTTTCCAAAATGTATTTTCACATTGCTTCATGGTGTCATAGCACCACATGATTAGGTTGTGTTCCCGTAGAGATAATGTCATACAATCTGTACCCAGAGTTGTGGAAAAGCCAAATATAGCTTGTTTAAGTACCTTTCCTATATTTGTTAGCCTATAAAAGCATAAAATAAAATGTTCATTTCAGCTTTAACAATATCTAATTAGTGACATTTCCTTCACCAAAGTTTCTATCTTTTTTATTGGCTCTAGTCACACTGTTTTATATGTCCTACAGAATGTCTCATCTTTTTATTTCTTTTAAACTTCATTATCTTTTTGATGACACAGTAATTTTCTTTCCATCTTTTATCTCCCTTTAGCTGACATCCTCACTTCGTCTTTCTTTACAACTATGCAAGCTCTAATCCATTTGTTTTGGTAACTTTTAATGGAAAATTCAATTTCTATGAAGTATATGCTGGTATTTTTAGAAGGACTTAATTAAGTTCTCAAAAGGTTAGGTGAGCAGATTAAACAAAAAAATGTGTAAGTGTAGCAAGATAGCTTCTTCATGGGAATCCACTAGGGAGGATTTGGGGTGAATAATGATTAGTTATATTAAACTGATATTCTATTTTTCATTAATGTCTTCCCAAGAAAGATTCATGGAATTTATCTTGTGCTCTTTAAATTTAAAATTCAGAAATATTCATGCATACTGAAGTAAAACAGCCAGTACAATCAGAAAATAAAAAGAGAAACGAACATTGGAAAATGGTAGTCAGAAATCAAGACTGATGACAGAATATTTGCTTTCTGAACAATAATTCAGTAACTTTAAAAATAAATTTTCAGATTTTTGAGGCCCATCAAAGGCATATTTGATCTGTATAATTAGTTGTTCAGATTCATTAAGCACCTGCTATTGTAGAAAGCATATTGGATTAGAAGCTGGGAAAATACTGTAAGTCATCCCTTATCTGTATTATTTCTTCCAGAGCTGCAGTTCTGTGATAGTCATCTTTTCCTTGTTTGAATTTTTTTCTTTCTTTCTAATCAGGGTTGTACCATTTCGATAAGGGAAGGCAATCAAACGTGTTGGTTATATTTGCAAATATAATTATATTTCTCCCTAAAACACACAATTCTTATTGAACTGAAAGAGAATAGAAAGGAGAGAAGAAATAGTAGGTACAGGATTTCTTTTGTTTGTGCTGACACCATTTAATATATCCTGAAAACCTTGGATCTTTTAGAAAACAGGTAGTCACCTAACTGAGCAAAGTGGGAGTGGAAAAATACCATTAAAAGTAGAAATAATTTGAAACCAAATGGAGGAATGTTTACTGAACATTTCAAAACCAACAATAAAATATGGGAGAGGAAGTAGAGCATGGTCTTTACGAGTTTGGGTTCTGAAATTGGAAATAACCATGATTTGAAAGGTGATTTTTTCATTTACTACTTGAGTTTCTCTCTCTGAGCCCCAGTGTTCTTACCTATAAAATGCATATAATAATTATGCTTCTATCATAATGTGATTGTGAGAATAAAATGAAGTAACACCTATAAGGTGGTGTTTAGCATAGTAAATAATACTACTAATAACAAATAGTCATTCATTGATCACTAATGTTAGTTGCTTTTTAAAGGTCTTTCATGTACTAATTCAGGAAATACTTAATTTATGTCAATTTTTCTTATCATGGGGGCTGTAAAACTTTCATTTGTATATATACATGTCTCTTTGTATGTATGTGTGTATATGTATGAATCAAATGTGTATATGTGTATGTTTGTGTGTGTATATCTATCTACATGTATATGGTATATCTGTAGAAAATTAAAAACAAATTTGACCTGAAATTTGCTAAAATAATTTAGACTTTTTTAGAAGTTGTTGTCCTTTCCATATTTGAATATCTTTATTATTATTATTATTACTATTTTTGAGACAGAGTCACACTCTGTCACCCTAGGTAGAATGATGTGGTGTCATCATAGCTCACAGCAACTTCAAACTTCCGGGCTGAGGAAGTTCTCTTGCTTTAGCCTCCCGAGTAATTGGGGCTATGGGTGCCAACCATGACTGATGCTCTGCTAGTTTTTCTATTTTTAGTAGAGATGGGGGCTTGCTTTGGCTCAGGCTAGTCTTGAACTCTTGAGCTCAAGAGATCCATCTGCCTGGGCCCCCTAGAATGCTAGGGTTAAATGTGTGAACCACTGCTCTTGGCCTGAACATCATATTATAATATTTGACATCCTTATAATGAAGTAGACCTGAAGCAAGCATATTTAAAAGTCTTGTATACCTATAAATTCTACTATTTTATCAAAAGCCCTCTTGATATCTTATAGGTCATGGTTCAGGATTTTATTTTCAAGTCAAGAAATTTGATGTTTATAAAAGTCGTAACTATTTTCATTATTTTTAATAATATTATCTCATTTAATCACATCACCTCTATGCACCAGACATTATTCATATTTGTAAGAGGAAAAGCTGAGGCCTTGAAATCATAAATAATTTGGCACAGTATGAAGTGGGCAAAGAGTAAAGTCAGAATTTGAACCCAGAATTTTACATTTTAAATCTCATTATTTTTCTATGCTCCTTTGTTATAGGAGCATGATCTACACAAGTGTAATACACATGTAATACACATGTAATACAAATATTTTCTAGAGTCACTTGTACGTCTTTAAATCATGGAGGTTTTTTATCCTATCCAAAATATTTCCATGTGAATTTTAAATAAAGGCAATTATTTTTCTTACCTACAGTTATGGGCTTCATTGTATCTCCTTCCTCTACCATTTGTACCTTGATGTACTAATCCCAACTTCAGAATGTGACTGTGACATATTCTTCTTAGTAAAGTATCTCAAGAATGGAAGAAAAAGTATCCAATGTACTCAGCCCTACTATGAAACTAATTTATGGCTTTCACATGAAAGCTACAACCCAGTTACAACCTAAAAATAGGGGGAAGAGGGAAAGGGAGGGGAGCGAGAGGGGAGGTGGGCAGAGGGAGGGGGATTGGTGGGATTACACCTGCGGTGCATCTTACAAGGGTGTATGTGAAACTTAGTAAATGTAGAATGTAAATGTCTTAACACAATAACTAAGAAAATGCCAGGAAGGCTATGTTAACCAGTGTGATGAAAATGTGTCAAACAGTCTATAAACCCAGTGTCTGGTGCCCCATGATCACATTAATGTACACAGCTATGATTTCATAAAAAAAAAAAAAATGTGACTGCGTTTGGAGACAGGGTCTTTAAGAGGTAGTTTAAGGTTAGTGGCTCATTGGGGTGGGCCTTAATTCAATATAAGTAGTGTCCTTGTAAAAAAAGGAAATATGACAGAAACAGGGAGAAGGTACTGGGAAAAGGCAGCTATCTCCAAGCTAAGGAGAGAGGCTCTCAGAGGAAACTAACCCTACCAACACATTGATGGGGACTTCTAACCTCAGAACTGTGTGGAAAGAAATTTCTCTTGTATTACCTTGTCTGTGGTACTTTGCTATAGTAGCCCTGGCAAACTAATATATCCACAATCTATCGATGTGTGCTTTCCATATGATGAATTTATCACGGCTTCATTTCAGCTCAATTACACCATCATACTGTCCCAGGAGGTTTAAAAAGAAATATCCATACTTGTTGCCTTCCTTGGTATCAAGACTCAGTACGAAAACAGAAGGATAACAATATGTTGAGGCAGTATTCAAACTGCACATTAGGTTAACTATCTACACTAAGTCACCATTGACAGTAATGAATTCTTGGTTTAGAAATTAAGACTATCATCATCAGGACTGAATTTATTCTGAAGCAGATGGCTTGATGACTGCTAAATAGTCAAGAGTATCTACCAAGTGTTGCTGTCAGCCTCTTTAGATGAGATTGAAGCCAAGAAACATAGGTGATAAGGACGACGATGCAATATCCCTAATGAAGAAAGGAGTCTCATGTTTACGCATACACAGCCAGAGCCTTTGTTCATTTAAGTTAAACCCAATTCATGAAAACACCAGTGTACTTATTTTAGTTGCCAATAAACAATTAAAACAGAGCAGTTAATTCAGTAACTGAATTTTTATTTTTTTCTGGGCTGAATGCAAATGACCATATACACTGGCCTCTTATGTGGCCTGATGATGTACAAAAATAAATTTAGAAAACAGGAAGACTTTGAATGTAAGAATACAAACTGAATTAAATAATATTCAGTGTTTTTAAAGTGAGTCAAATGTTAGAGCAACAAATATGAGAGATATTCCATTTGAACATTTTAGAAAGCATCCACATTGTTGGATGCACAAATTGGTCAGCACCTCTTCATAATGGAATGAAAAACCTAACTTTCCTGCAGACTTGGGAAATTATTCAGAATATAAATATAACAATTCATTTATTGACTTTGCATCCTAGGAAATACCAAGAAGAATTGTTTGATATGAATGTAGACCTGAGGCTTGCTAAAATCAATATTTATCTCTCAGGTCAATCAATTTATTGATGTTCAACTCCATGAGAAGTCGTATGTATGTAATATCATTGTGGACTAAATTTCAACAGAGAAATACTATAATCCTGAATTTAGTTTTACTTCTCTGAAAATCTGTCTGTCTATATTAGGTACAAAAGAAAAGAGTTCTACACTATTAAATGTTTTAGACTTTTTGTTTCTCATACCACTAAGCAAAAGCAATATATATGTATCTATATAGTCTTTATATTGCTTAAAAGAGCATTTTTTAAAATAATAAACTATAAAATATAATGTAAAAAATAGAAACAAAGTCCAGAGTAAACTCTCATCGACTTCATTTCTCATAGTGAAGTTTTCAAGTGTGTAGAAATTGCTTAAATCTCTGAGTCATGGTTATAGATCTTTGAAAGAAATGATGCATGATTTTAAAATAAGTAAGTGCAAAACAACTGTGATAAGTAGAGGTAAAAACTCTTAAAATATTTCTTTTATATGGCAATCATCAACTGATTAATTGCAGTAACGTAGAAAAGCACACATCTCATTTGAATATGGAATTCAAGCTAATGCCACAAGCAAATGAAAATGAGCAGATCTGCTGTCCGTCTACTTCATACATTTGTTGTCTGGGCTAATCATGTCTACTCTGCAGCCGACATCCATCTTTATTAGAGAAACTTGTGCCTGTCTTTAAATACATAGTATATTTGATTTATTTTCCCAAATACACTTAAATCGCATATATTTTTCCTTTTACAGTAGGGGAACCAAGTCTACTGAATATTTTTATATAGTCTCCTTACAACTAATATGTATATTAATTAAATGACATATGGCAATAATACATAATTGACACGCTCATGCCTTATTGATTGGCTTTTCATTTTTCTTTGTGACGGATAGTGGCCTCAGTTCAATTGTTAGCTGTAAGAAACCTACCAAAATCTGGGCATTCCAATCTTTTCTATGAAATTATATTAGCTGCTAGAAAATTTAAAGGAAGATTTATAAATGCTAAATCATTTCCAGGAGATCTTGTGAATTTGATGTATCAGCGCCATGGATAACAAAGCCTTCGGGTGAGACCACTGGATTTGTCATTTCCTTTTATATTTCAAGTCACGAGGTGGCGAACGTATCCACTAAGTAGAGTCAGGTCCTCACATTTCTTTTCTTTTCCCTTCTCTAACCTGTAACACTGACACATGGCTATTGCCTTACTTCTCCCACCTTCTTTCTTTCGGCAATTGGATTGAAGTAAAAGAAAATCAACCTTTTGATTTAACCATCTGACTCACATCCTGCTTATTTATTGATTTTGAACACGAGTTTGGCCTAGCCCTACTTTTTTTTTCCACTTCTCTAATTTTTAAACTAGTATAATTTCGCTCCAGTTTTCTGTTAACTCTTCCCTTAGAATGCTTTAGCACTGATGTTTGCACCAGGCTTGTAGCCTGGTTATAATTAACTTTCCCATAATATATTAGCAGGAAGAGCTAAGATCCTTTTCCTGATACTTCAGACAATCTAGCGATATCTGCATGACATATTTTATACAAATTAACTATGGTTAGTTATCTTTTTCTTTCTCATCGAAAGTCTATTTTCTTCTTAAGTTATATATTTGGCTAATGTAGCTTCAGATTATATCTTTTAACACAAACTAGTTTCATTAAACTTAGTTAAAACATGTAACACTAATTTAAAAGGCTGTTTTAATTTTTGCTGACTTTTTAAGTGAAAATTACAATTTATTAGTTGTTTATAATCAACTAATATAATCAGAAATAATCTTAGATTTGGGGCAATGGTTTTTAAGTCACAGAAATTCTGAAAGACATATGGAAAATGTGGAAATGCACTTAAAATATTAACTGAATTGACTGGGAAAAAACAAATTTTGGATTACAGTTTTTGAAAAATTAAGTAATATTTATGTTCTCAAAATTTTGTAATTTTCGGTATTCCACTCACCCATCAGTTTTTCAGAGATTACATCTCTCACCTCCACATTGGAATTTTTATCTCATTTTCTTCTTATGGTCTCTGCTATTTTTTTTCAATGAACTGAACAAAATTTATAATTGTATTTTCATTTATGTTTTATCTGTTCGATAGTCATCTTCTAAACTAGTTGGTAAACTCAAAGAGCTCAGGAGGCATGTATATTTTGTTCATCAGTTAAATCCTGGGCAGAGTAGAGAATCTAGCACATCGCCAGTGTTTAATCCATTTGAATGAATTCAGTAAGAATGATAGTAGGGTCGAAAAAAGATGAAGAAGGAGAAAGGTAAGGAGGGGAAAGGAGAAAGAGAAAGGAGGAGGAGGAGGAGGAGAAGGAGAAGGAAGGAAAAGAAGGATGAAGAGGCCAGGTAGAGAAGAAGAACACCTGGAGGAAGAGACATGATGGCGACTTAATGAATCTTTATTAGGCACTAACTATTCAATCTTAGCAAAAACCCTATCTGATAGGACCTGCTGGAGAAAAAGAGACACACAAAGTTAAGGGATTTGCTTAAGGTCAGATCCCAAGTGTCTGAGCAGGATTTTGCATGCAAGCTGTGTGACCTCAATCTAGCCGGTCCTGTCCTCTTCTGAGTAGAAAGGCTGCAGCATTTTCCCAGGCTGCTAGACCACTGACGGCATTTTTTTCCTAAGGCAGCTAGGGTGTGAACGGAGGTTTACATAAAGTCGTGGTACTATGTGTGATTCAATGAACCACATGCGGAAGCTGAGGTTTTCAGACACTAAGTAGATTCACTTCTTATATTAATGAAAAGGTACTTTAAAAGAAACCTAGTTGCGGTGGCATGACTGCTTTCCCAGGCTCCACCTGTCCTTTGAGTCTATGAGTTGTACCCTTACGTGCTCAGCCATGTCAGATGGCATTCCACCTGAAGCCTTTCAGAGATTGGGAAAATTCTTGTGTAAACCACTCATAGGATATGATGTTATTAAATCTATATATGACCTTAATCCCTAGGATTGCTCTGTGCTTTGAAAGTAAAGAAACAGGTCAACATAATACCTTCACATTCCTTCCTTTACAACAAACTGAGTTGTGTCTTGACCTGTACTCAATTTGTTCTGTTTTTAAAGAGAAAGTGCTCCTGGTTTCCAAGGCTAGTCTTTCTGTCTTTAATTGAATTCATTCTTTATATTGGGATTCATTATTTTGCTGTTCCATAATTCTAGCCCCATAATTTATTACTCAATTTATATCTTTGTTTATATTCACCAACATTTTTAGGTCAACAAACACTCACGTTGCAAATATAAACAAAAATAAAACAAGAACTCTTTCACAGGCTCTGCTTCCCTTCAAACTACCACCTCTTATCTCTTTACTAAATTTTTTGAAAGACTATTTTCTATTGCTGTTTTCATTTCCTTACCATCCATTAAAGTATTTCTTTTTTTCCTGCAGATCATATTACACAAGGAAAAAAATAAATAAAATAAATTATTTTCTTCATGGTATTTGCCTTCCACACTTTGTGGAAACTACTGTTTCAGAGGTTATGGGTAAAGTCTTGTTTGTTATTTCTAGTTATTCTCCTTAGTCCTCATCTTCCTGAAGTATTCTACTGTATTTGACAATTACCGGCCATTCTTCATTCTTTAACCTTCTGTCCTATTGATTCCCTGTCAGGGTCCCTTCGTGGTTGCCACTTATCAGGGCCAGGGACTGGCTAGGTCTCTGGCCCCCTGCTCATCTAAGTTCCAGACTTGGACTGCTATGCTGTTATCTCACTCGGGAACAATTGCTCTTAGGTGCCTGAGGGCTATCTACCTTAGCAGAAGGGAGAGAGAGATAGTCTTTGAGGGTGAAGCAGTGTTAGAAGAATAGATCTTTACAGTCTTTAGCAGAGCTTAGTAAGCTTTTGCAGAGAGATGCCGTGCTGGCGTTCTGTAAGCAGGAGAGGCGACAGAGTCAGAGTGAGTGGTCTGTGATAGAAGGTACGTATGCTCCCCACTGCCTTCTCCTCCAGCCTAATATACACTTGATGCCGTGACTCTCAACACCACAGGTGTAGAGACTGCCAATTCACTAATGCTCTCCTCTTGCCAGCTCTCATGCTTGTTAAGAGGACTAAATCCCTCCCCATGCCCTTTTCATCAAGGTGTTCCATTATCAAACTACAGGTGTTTCTTATAACTCTCACTCCTCCTAGCCATAAGCTGTACGGGCTGCTATAATTCCCTAACATCATCGTTATTTAGATAGTCTTATTTCTTTATTCTGAACAAAGAGGTTAAGAAAGTTTATATTTTATTATTCTTGATTTTAAAGTGGATCCTTTTCAGTGTCACCATTTCGTTTATTATCTTTCTTTTATATATCACCATTTCTGCATCCTTTGATTAACATTCAGATATATGAACTTTCTCTATACTTCTGGACTAGGTCTATTTATTGTTTAACATCTTTAATTTCCTCAGAAATATCTTCCTCTGGTTTCTGAGCAATAACTGGCAACTTTACGTGTTTTCCTGGAAATTCTAATCCTAATTCCCAAGCTTTAGCATCATATACCAAAGCCAAATTGAACTCAATCCAGTAGGGTTGGCATTTCATCTTTCCAGTTACCCATAAAAGGAAGCTGAGTTACCTTTGACTCTTTCACTCTCCTCCTCCACCACTGTTAAATCACTAAGTTCTATTTGCTCTACCTGTGGATGGTGCTTCACCATCAGTTAATCATTTATTTTCATTGTTTCTCCTGTAGATCAGGCAGTGACATTCTTGTTCACCCAGAGTACCATAGTTTTTTAGCTGATATTTCTTCATCTTCAGTTTTTATATATACTATTTTACCTTTTACGCTGGGTCTGGAATTAGCCTCTTCGAATGGAAGTCAGATTGCACATCACTGTTCTTTTTTTTTAAGGAGACAATGTCTTATTATTGCCTAGTCTGGAGTATTGGCTCCAATCATAGCTAACTGCAAATTTGAGCTCCTGGGCTCAAGTGATCCTCCTGCTTCAGCCTCCTGGTTAGCTACCTAGGAATACATGTTCTGTGCCCACATGCCCAGCTATTTTTTTTTATTATTATTACTTTTGTAGAGACAAGGTCTTCTATGTTGCCCAGGCTGGTGTCAAACTCTTGGACTGAAGTGATCCTTTCTCCTCAGCCTCCCAAAGTGCTGGATTATAGGCATGAGCCACTGCACTGTCTCTATATCACTTTTTTTAATTAAAAAAATAATTAGATGACTGCCTATGGCTTAGAGAACACAGTGAAAAATTACCTAAAGTGGCCTTCATAACTGATGTCATTCTGCTTATTCAGACTACCTCTGAATGCAATCAATATTCTTCTTTACACTGAATTTTTAGCCATTTTTTTCTCAATGTGCTATGTGCATTTGGAACATGTTTTTATTACTTTCTTTCTTGTCACTGAGAGCCCATTAATCCTGAAGGAGTTAAATTAGTTTATTCTACCTTGCACTGGAATTGATGTGGATGTCTCTCTTTCTGTTTTGTAAACACTTCTAAAGCAGAAATAATTTCATTCATAATTGTATCCTTCACTTCCATCCCCTATCACATACATAGCACACACACTCTCTTTCTCTCTTTTGTGTACAGACCGAGTTTATTCAACCATTTTTGGAATGTTACTATAAAGTTATGAGACTTTACGGATTCATGAAAATTAGTTTGGCACTTTAATGTCACACTTTTTCATGCAGAAATATACATATAACAAAGTGTAGTTTGGCAAAAAAAGGAAAGGATTAGTAATAAAAAGGGCTCTATTGACCAACCCACTTTTGAAGAGCCTGTATAAAACATCAGATATTCACATTCAGGCTGGCCTTCAAGTTTCGGGGCTCTTCGCAAAGATTCTGCACTAAGGCCATTCCTTTCCCAGCGTACGGCCTATAACTGATAACCCTTGATGAACATAGTTACCAGAACCACTGAAACTTAGCTAGTGGTTGCCAGTGCTGCTGCTTTTCTGCTGGTGATGAGTGGAAAAAGCAGAGAGAGTAGGGTGTTGGGATAGGCAACCAAGGAAAGATTAGTCAACAAAATATTTACTGACCATCATAAACGCTTTCACAAATACAAAGCTAAAAAATGAAAACTCAAACTTGCTTGCAAATCTGTTGCAGCGCTATTACTCATAAAAACACACAGATCACCTCAGAATACATGCTGATACAAAATGCTTTGAAACTTTTAACTTCTCAATACTTTTACTAGAATAATTACAGAAAACAATCTCAAAGTATGTATGAACAAAAATCTGGAAAAAAACTGTGATTTTTAAGCCTCCACATAACAACATCCTTTACATCTACATGGTTGCAGATTTTTTTTAACAAAAAAATAGTAAGCTTGGGCGGTGCCTGTGGCTCAAGGAGTAGGTCACCAGCCCAATATCCTGGAGGTGGTGGGTTCAAACCCAGCTCTGGCCAAAACTGCAAAAGAAAAAAAAAAAATAGTAAGCTTAAACTAAATTTGCTTTCTTAAGTCACAATATATTTGGAAGTCTTCCTACTATTAAATGCAATATTTATTTTTGATCATTATATATTAACTAATTGCAGGAAGTTATTTTATTTTATTTAATCAATCTATGAATGCCCAATATCTACAATTGCTTCCACATAAATAGTCTTGTAAAAATTTTCATCAAAAATTTAGTATGATGGTATTTGGCAGGGCAGGGGCACGGGGGTGAAGAAGGGGATTTGAGAGGGCAACTACATCCTATGTCCTCCTAGGGCATATTTCTAGCTTTAGTATCCTTGACTCACAATCATATCAAAAAAGAAAAAATATATATATGTATAAATGTATCTAGCTCAGACATCCAACTGATTTAAAGCCTTTTGATGACTCAAAGCATAGTTCAAAACATGAGAAATGAAATCTCAATCTGTGGCAGTTAAATGTTAAATAACTGTATTTTATTATTAATACTAATAATATTTTATTCATTACACATACCAAAGAGATCAGAGTTCTTTCATTCTTTCATTTATTAAACACAGCTATGACAGCCTTGCTCTGTCTCTAGATAGGAGGAAAAGAGAAAAATGAATATTATCTTTTTACTGTGAGAAATGGGACATGGAAAAAATGTGGGTGGCCAAGTGACTCAGTCCAAGCAACTCGGGTAAGTCTTTGTTGGTGCCCAGTTGACCAGGATTGCTCTAGCTCAGACTGCTGCTTCTTTCACCAGGCTACTCTCCCTTCCCTGCCCTGCAGGTCCTGCACCCACACCTTTGGTCCTGCTGTTCTTTCTTTGTAGAAGGGGAAAGCTACATGCTGACTATAGACTCCACTCTTTATTAAACTTCCCATTGAGTCCTTCCTGAGGGTTTTGCAAACTGTATTCCAAGTTTTACTCTTTACAAAGTAATAGACATGTTGTTCAGGAAATAAAACCTTGAAACTGATACATATAACAATTACATGTCCACATGAATGATTAAAACACAAATATAGTCTAGCGAGGGGCATGGGAGAGGAGAGAAGCGGGAGGAGTTGGGGAAGGGCCCAGCGTGAGGGTGTTCAGCACGAACCCTGGGTGCAAGGCTCAACTGCAACTTGAACTTTACCTTAGAATTGAAAATAATGTAGCATAAAACATTTGCACCTTCATATTAATTTGAAAAAAAGAATATCTGACAGTGCTTGGAAACTCTCATTTGAATAATTTTGATAGGGTGCGCTACAGTAGCATTTAAATACACTAATATGAAACTAACTCAAGAGCACCTCCAGCTAGATTTGGCCCCTAGTTTTACATGCTCCAAACACTTCATACTCCTCATTTGCAACATGATCCGATTTATAATTTAAATAGTTATTTGTTTAGTTCTTGTATCCTCCATAGATGGTAAGTTCCTAGAAGACAGGGGCCGTGTTTACCTTATTCACGTCTATATTCCAGAGTAATACATAGCAGTTAATGGCACAAAATAGAAACTATAAAATATAGGTCACATGAATAAATGACTCATGGAATGGATCTTCAAGAGCAGGACAGAATATGTAGTGTTTTTGAGATATATCTGACCAAGGAATCCTTCTTTTGTAGGAATGCCCATTAGCATTTTATTCTATTTATTTTTCTACTTGAAACTGGGTCAGGCACTTCCGATCATCTTGTGTACAACATCCCTTTTTCCTCTTCTGTTCCTGGTGTTTGCAGCGGGACCTCCAGTGTACCAGTATTCCAACCCAAACCCGGGATCATCCTTCACATTCCGTTAACCGCCTTCCCTTTTTGCTTCCACTTCTCTTTATTTGCCATTTCTCAACCCTGTTTTTAAGACCCGATCCAAAAACAAGAAAGGACATGGCTCACAGTCGTTTCATAACTGTTTTTTTGCTCACTGTCCCACAAATACTTATCACATCATAGCAAGTGAGCTTTTTTGCTTAAGCGGCAGCAAGAACAAGGCGGCAGTGTTTGAGTTTTTTAATATTAATCTTTTGTTTAAAATATTATTAGACTTAAAAACAATTGTACAAAGCTACACTTACCTTTGAATTTTGCTTTTGCAGTCCCTGAACCACTGCCCACTCCAGTTCTACCTGATGGGTTTGATTCCTTAGCCAGCACGTTCTTGTTAGCTGCTGATTTCACCACTCGCTCAGGGCCTCGCCAGTGAGCACCGCGTGACTCCAAGACTGCGATGTGAATGGGTCTCCTAGAGATGGGCAGCACAGCTTCCCCGTCTGATAACTCATTTTTTCCCATCCAGAAGTCTTTTCTGATCCTTCTTCTAGTTTCTTATTCTTCTTGTTTCTGATTGGTTATCTCATAGGTGATTATTGGGCACCTCTGCTTTGTGCCTCCAAAGCATATTTATATTTCTTCTGTCCTGGGACTTATTATAGTCTTCTAACTTTTCTCTAGCTAGACTGGAAGAACTGTGGAAACCAGGCATCTTCTATTCCATTTGTTGGACATTAAACTTCTGTCCACTACCTAGCAGGGCCTGCATCCTCAGGGCCTCTGTCTTTGCTCTTCCCTGCCGGCAATGCCATTTCCCACAGCTCCAAGTCTCTGTCCCCACCTCCTTCAGGTATTAACTGAGGTGTCAACCTTCCTTGGTCACTGACCACCTTGGGATACCCCTTCTCTGTACCTCTCTATCTTCTTTTCTTGCTTTATTTCATCTCTGCCCCATCTCAGCTGAGTTGGAAAGAGCGGAATTGCCAGGTTTCCGAGCCGTCAACCACAGCATGTGCTGAGAGGTACAAAGAGGCTAAACTGGAGAAAGTGCAGACCATGCCACCTCCTCTTCATTCTGTTTCCTTCCATGGAAGAAGAGCTCCTGGGTTGAGGGTCAGATGGATGCGCACCACTGAGAAAGACAAGAATAAAATATTTCAGGACTTTTATGGACTTAGGGACTGTGGTGGGAGAGGAGAAAGGTTACAAGTGGAAAAGTATTGAGTCCTTCACTTATGACAATTTGACTACTGATTTTTTGACTTAAAGATGTGTTTGCTGGAGTATTGAATGCATTTTCCACTTAGGAAATTTTCAACTTATGTTGGGGTTATCAGGAGACTGCCCTATGGTTATTGAGGAGCGTCTGTACTGAGCTCCAGTGGAGAATGGAGTCTTAGAGATTCCCTCACTCCTGCCCACAATAGGGAGCTTTACATAAAGAAGCCTGGAAAAAAACTTTTTTTTTTTTTTAATGCCCCCAGGAAGGAGATCTTGGAGCGAAGGTTCATGTGTCTGCATGAAAATGTGGCTGCCCTGGGGCCTGAGACCTGGACTGGAACTCCCATCACACAGCAGTGCACTGGCTGAACCAAGTGTGGTGTGGTGCAGCCGTTTCACGCTCGAGGCCTTGCAGATAACGCCCTTAATTTATAATTGTGCCTAAAAAGTCACACATAAGTCTTTAGCCAGGGGCCAGACTCCTCTATCTCGTTAACAGCTATCACTTTTAACAAACTCTGCGTTATGACAGTTTTACTTGTTTTGTATAACTTTTTAGTAGAATGTAAGCATTGTGAGGGCAGAGGAATTTTGCTCTTTGCCATCCAATAGCTAATTGCTGTGGTTTGGATATAGTTTTGTTTGGCCACTTAAGCTTCATGTTGGCATTTAATCACCAATGTTGGAGGTGGGGTCTAATGGGAGGTGTTTGGGTCTTGAGAGTAGACACGTCATGAATGGCATGGTGCAGTCATCTCAGTAATAATTGAGTTTTTACCCAATTAGATTCTGTGAGAGTTGGTTGGTAATAAAGAGCCTGACACCGTCCTACCTCGCTCTCTTGTTTCCTCTCTCCTCAAATGATCTCTGTACATGCCAGGTCACTTTTGCCTTTTGCCATAAGTGGAAGCAGCCTCTGGCCTTTGCCAGACGCTGAGTCTTTCAGCCAGCAGAATCATGAGCCAAATAAAGCTTTTTCTTTTTCTTTTCTTTTCTTTTTTCTTTTCTCTCTCTTTCTCTCTTTTTTTTTTTAACAGTGTTTCAGTTTGTCACCCTGGGTAGAGTGCCATGGTGGCATCATAGCTCACAGCAACCTCAAACTCTTGGGTTCCAGCAGTCCCCTTGCCTCAGCCTCCCAAATATCTGGGACTACAGGCATCCAGTCACAATGCCTGGCTATTTTTTAGAGACGAGGTCTCACTCTTGCTCAGGCTAGTCTCAAACCCCTGAGCTCAAGCAATCCAACCACCTTGGCCTCTCAGAGTGATAGAATTATGGGCATGAGCCATTGCACTAGGCCTAAAGCTTTTTTCTTTATAAATCACTTAGTCTTAGTTATTCCTTTATAGTGAGGCAAATGGAATAAGATGCTAATGTATAGAAAAGTGCTTGGTACATGATAGGTAAGTAATAAATATTTGTTCAATGAGTGAATTAGTTTTAATTTTTATGTATACTTTTGTCTTTGAAATTAAACTATAAATTTCCCTGAAGATTGCAAACTTTTTATATATTTCTTTCTAAGTGTATTTCCTATTTCTCTACCAGATAGTACAGTTTAAATCTTAAAACTATTCTCTAGATTAACTTGGAGCTTTTTCCTTGCCTTTTAAGATAACACTTTAGAGTTACAGGGACTAAGTGTTACCCTTTATTTTAAAAATTGTATGTTTTAACATAGGTACCCTAACTTTTATCTTTTCCAGGTTAAATCTCCCTCCCTCTTTAACCATTTTTCTTACAGCAGTGAAGTTGTGAGGACTAATTTTGTATATCAGCCAGTCTGGGTCACTGGGGGACCAGCTATTTGGTCAGACATTATTCTGGATGTTTCTGAGAAGGTACATTTTCGATGTGATTGATATTTAAAACAGTAGACTTTGAGTAGAGCAAATTGTCTTCCATAATGTGGAGGTCTTTATGCAGTCAGCTGAAGATCTAAATAAAAAGACTGGATTTCCTCAAGCAAGAAGGAATTCTGCCAATAGACTTCCTTTGGACTTGAACTTCAACATCAGCTCTTTCCTGGATCTCCAATCTGCTTAATAATGTAAACTAACTCTTTAAGGTTTCTCTCTCTGTCTGTGTGTCTCATTCTCTCTCTGTGCGCGCGCGCGCGCACACACACACACACACACACACACACACCTTATTTGGTTCAGTTTCTCTGGAGAACCTGGACTCACATTGAGTCCTGCTTATTCTAGAACCACTTTAATTTATCAGTATTTCACTTCATTAATATGTAGTTCCAAAGCAGATGCAATACTCCAGTGTACCTTATCAAAGAAAGGTACAAAGGTATAGTTGACTATCCTTAAAAAAAAAATGTAATATATGTATTTGTTGTCTCATATTAAATCTCTTATTTAAAAATTTGCCTCATATAAGCATTTTTCTTCTTCCAGGAATTGTGTTAGAATATATTATTATTGTACTATAAGATACAGTCCCATTTCTCAAAGGACATTTTTTCTCCTATTCACAATCTCTGTCATCTCATGTATGTAAGGTTGATTTTAAAACTAAAGTTTGAACTTTATATGTATCTTCTAGAATTCCTTCTTGCTAAATTTGAATGATTATTTTATTTTTACCCATCTTTGGCTAAACTGCTCCGCTTTGTCAACCCTCACAATAAAAATGTTGATTTTTTTCGGTCATGATTTTTTCATCTAATATTTGACTACCTCTCAAAATTGACATGTTTCTTTTCTATATCTATGTTTACTTTTAAACTAAAATTGTGAATCTGGCTCACAAGACATTAAAAAACTATCCACATGATTATTATTTTTGGAGTGTAATTGTTCAACTGACACATACCCACAAAATTTTTTAAATTAAATCATAACTATGTACATTAACGCATTTATGGGGTACAACGTACTGATTTTATATACAATTTGGAATGCTTACATCAAACAGGTTAACACAGCCTTCATCTCACTTATTTAGTTGTTGTGTTAAGTCATTCATACTCAACCCTTTATAGATTTGACATGTACCCTTGCAATATGCAGCATAGGTGAAGTTCCACTGATTACCCTCCCTCCAGTCAGTACCCTCCCCCTTCCTTCCTTCATTCTGGTTTATCGTTGTGTTTTATCATTCATATGAAAGTGTGGGTGATTATATATTGGTTTCATAATAACACTGAGTACATTGGATACTTTTTCTTACATTCTTGAGATACTTTCTTAAGAAGAATATGCTCCCACTCCATCCATGTAAACATAAAAGAAGTAAAGTCTTCATATTTTTATGGCTGCATAATATTCCATGGTATACATATACCGTCATTTGTTAATCCATTCATGGGTTGATGGGTAGGTGGGCTTCTTCCATGACTACATACCCCAAAAATTTGCAAAAAGTTTTTCTTAATCTATCTTATTCATAAAGACATCAACAGAACACTGCATTAAATGTGTCATAGAAAGGCAGATTCACTGTATCTGGAGAATTTAATTAATTTGGTGTAATTTATTCTTAGTGAACTGAAAGTGGCTCTTGGTGATTGCCTCTTCTTATTCTAGGTGTTCATAAGCCAGCTGTCTAATTATCTGTCTGAAAATCTTGTTGGGAAATAATGCAATGTTCCATGATGTGCAATATTGGTATATGTATTAAATTTTCTACAGGGAACAGAAACTATTGACCTCCATACCATTAATTTTCTGGTATCCTTTCCAGTCACCATGATTATCCAGATACTGGCTAACGTGAATGCTATAATTATGTAAGGAATATAATTATATAAGGAGTTGCCTTGTGGAGCCTAAAGGCAGTAATATAATTGTATTTCAAAATTCAACCACATATTAGTTCCCTTGCAGGGAACTCAGTAAGTTCTTTATTTGCTGTCTCTCTCTTTCCCTCAGTATCTATCTATCTATCTATCTATCTATCTATTTTTGCAAAGAAAATTTACATGTTTTCTAGTGCAAATGGTATATAATGGCCAATATGAATAGACTCTGAAATTTATAACCACTATTTCAGAAAGTGGTCCATTTTAAGCTGAAATCTCCTATTCCATTTTTTTTTTTTTTTGAGACAGAGTCTCTTTTTGTCACCCTCACTAGAGTACTGTGGCATTGTAGCTTATAGCAACCTTAAGCTGTTGGGCTCAAGTAATTCTCTTGCCTCAGCCTCCCAAGTAGCTGGGACTACAGGTGTCCGCCACAACGCCCAGCTATTTTTAGAGATGGAGTCTTGCTCATGCTCAGGCTGGTCTTGAACCTATGAGCTCAGGGCAATTCACCCTCCTCAGCCTCCCAGAGTGCTAGGATTATAGGATTAAGCCACCGTGCCAAGCCTTTTATACCACATTTTATGCAGAACAGATTC
The DNA here is from genome assembly GCF_027406575.1 of Nycticebus coucang. Taxonomy (NCBI): domain Eukaryota; kingdom Metazoa; phylum Chordata; class Mammalia; order Primates; family Lorisidae; genus Nycticebus; species Nycticebus coucang. The sequence goes on along the minus strand of NC_069785.1, from coordinate 27,435,932 downwards.
TTGTTTCACTTAGCTAAGATTTCAATGTCTGGATTAACCAATTTTGTAGGGAGTTGTAATCCTATTGCATGAACATAACTTTTCGGTTACCATGTGGATGGAGTTCCAACAACTAGAGATGTTGGAAGTCTCCATTCTACATGGTGGCTCATTTAGATATTTAAGGATAAGCCTGGGCACATGTGTGTGAGGCTACTTCCTGTATTTCCTGAGCTATTCAGTTTCCCATCATGATTTTCACTATATGTATAATGCAGTGTCTTTCTGTTCACAGACTACTTACATTCTTTGGCTTTTCTTTGCTCCTTTATAATATCAGTACACAACTAGCTTGGGCTTTTCATGATGCGGACCTCAGCTTAAATTAAAGTAGCCCTTCTCTTCTACTGCTTACTTTTGTCTAACAAGTTACTGTTTCTGAATCTTTTAGTTTAGATTCTTAAAAGACAGAATCTTATTACTTACTAGCTGCCAGTGGACAGGCTGGCGATGATTGTTAGATTCCTACTGCTGAGACGGGGACAGAGGCAGGACAAACATATATTGATGAATGTTTTTGCTTATATAGAATATAAATTTATTGATGGACACTTAAATTCAACTTTTATTATAGATGTAGTCCTCTAGTTATCTTTTATTTGAATTTGGTTTGTTTTTACTTACATAATGGTAAAATTTCATTGCAGAGAAAATGAGGACTAACTATTATACTTAATACTTATCTATTTTTGCTTGATATGAAACGATCAGTTTCAAGCACTGAAATTAAGAAGTGCTTAATTTGAAGAAGAAGTGCCTTGCACATGGATGCCAGATTGTTTTATCACGGTTAGTTAAATAATAAATATATGTTAGACTTCATATTTCTGGACTGTCCTTAATCTCTTTGTACCTCAGTTTTCTCATCAAAAAATGGTTATAGAAATGCCTTTCTTAACATCATCTATGCAAACAGCAAAGAATCTTGTTTCCATATAAAAGATGTTCAAATTGCAGGAATCCTTCCCTGTCCCACCATTTATAATGAAGGAAATGTATGTATTTATTCTTTGTACTTTCCCCCTTTGTTTCTATCTCACTAAAGCCATTTATAATTTTCTTATCAGAATTTCTTTTCCAAAACCTCCAATTCTTTTAAAAGACCAATCTTCTGAAATCTTTTCCAAAACCTCCAATTCTTTTAAAAGACCAACCTTCTGAAATCTCATTTAGAGATATATTCTCTAAAACTTTTGAAATCTGTTTTTCTAAAGTCCAGGTATCTGTCAGACTGTGCTGAGTGTTTCCTTTCTTGGCTATTTTAAGCTCTAAGATGACAAGTTGACTTTCTCCCAAGGTTCCTGTCACTTGAATTTCCTGCACCAGTTCTATCTTTTTGGTCAAAGTTAAGTCCAGAGAAACAGTCTTCCTCATTGCTTCATCAGCTAACTGAGAAATGAAATTTTCAACAGAACGAGACCTCCAGCAGATGTCTAGTTCATTGATGTCTTAGCAATAGCCCGCTTATATCCCACATCAAAATCATTTGTCCCTCTTCCTCCTTTAATTCTCAGCATGGTATGGTTCACTCTTTCTCACATTGCATTTAGAGTGTAATTTCATGGTACAGGGGTACTCCATAAGAATTTTAAATTTTTTTGTGTTTTTTTTAGTTTAATGATACAATAAAAAGTAATACAATCACATTTTGTGTTATAATTTCAAATCCTGGATTTGCACATATATTTATGATTTCGTAGATGTCAGTTATCACCTAAAGTGACACTATTTAGTATTATTGTGCTGCCATTGAGATGGCACATTTTCATGTCAAGATAAGCGCAATAAGCTCATGCCCATTGTTGCTGTATCATTTTTTCCTGTTTTAACACATAATGTCTCTTTTGCAAAGTACATCTGCAACTAAAAGACATTTTCATAAATAAAACTTTAAGTATGTTAAGTTCTTCAAGAGATTCCAACATTGATTTGACCTCATGAACACAGCAGTGCAATATTAGTTCAATTGTCAGTGGCTAATGAGAAGAGAACAGAGAAGTGGACTCAGCCTGTAAATAATGCATTCTCATCAAGCACAGGCCACCCTGTTCTGGGGGATAGAGGTGTCAGAGTCTGAAGAAAGAGAGTACCGGAAGTGTTGAATTAGTACAGGGAACACATACAAGAACTTAAAGCAGAGCAATACTTTTCTATCGATTTTGATTTGATTTCATGAAAACAAATTATCACATAAAATAATTTGAGTGTAGTTGGTTATACTGGTCCATGCTTCATTTTGGAGTATATCTTATACAATTTTAACTTAACGATTGTGGTAGGACTGAGTTAGGTGTGATTCAAGGGTGGATGTAAGCGATTCTCATTCCTGTCCCAGTGGAACGTTCCTGGCAAAGGCAGTACCATCACTCAAGCCTCGTGATGACTGCCATGGTGCTTTTAACTCACAGCGTAGTGTTGTCTCTTGATGTGACACATGAATGACACAACTTTCCATTCCACCACTTACTCAAAGGTTCACCAGGTAGTCTAGTGTCAAGCTTGTAGTTACAGCAAAAGGGTAAATTTGAAATGTAATTACTTCTTAGTATAGGTTTATTTAAGAAAAAGTGTTAAAGCAGTCAGATGCCTGTGTGGGTAGGCTCGGACTGTACATGAGAGTATGAGGGAAGAAGATGAAGTGAAGGTGTAAAAATGAAAAGATGTGTCAGGAGGAGGGCAGTGCCTGTGGCTCAAGGAGTAGGGCGCTGGCCCCATATACCAGAGGTGGAGGGTTCAAACCCAGCCTCGGCCAAAAACTGCCAAAAAAAAAAAAGAAAAGTGTCAGGAGGAAAGAGAGGAGGAGAAGGAAAAAAAAAGAGAGGGGAAGAAGGGAAAATGAGAAAGACGAAAGACAGAAAGATGTGAAAACTAGAAAGGGAGACTGCAAAGTCAATGAGGAATTGATATTAATAATATGAACTAAATAACTAAAACCATATTAATTAAGAAAGAACATTACATGATTGCAAGTATTTCATTTCCTAACATTTCGCTTTCTTCCAACTTCTTGATTTTTTTGTCATTGAATAATGTATTATAATAATGTATTTTACAGTCAGAAATATGAAGTAATCGTATTTTATAGTACACTGATAGTTAAAATTTCAAAATACGTACATCGATGGTAATAGCACTTGATGCAACAGCAAACATTTTAGAACTGAAAATGTGAAATTTATTGTCAAAAAAGCAGATTTCAATAGATGTCAGTTAATGCTTGATTCTGTTAATGGAATAATGTACTTAAAAACTTTATTGAGCTTTCCAAATAATCATTTATAAAATTAAAATAAGGTATATTTTATATAAAGTACTGTAGAATGTAAAAGTAGCAAAAGAGAAATCCATCCAGATGTAGTTGACTTAAATAAAGTACAGTATATCAATTACCATAACAAACATGAATGAGGTGAATTTATTTGCTAAAACATATAGTTAAAGTAAAACATTTAAAAGAATATGTCCATATTCTATTGCTAGGAGTGGAAATGCAAAGTGATTAAAAATATAAATAATAGTAAGCAAGCAAAAACTATTAAAAATTAAATTTGTATTAGCATAGTAATATCAAGCAAATAAACTCTTTTTTTTTTGGCTAACATATAAATCATTGAAATATAAATAAGGGTTCACATAAAGTAGCCTGATAAAAAATTAATATGTACATCCTAACTAAAAGAAACCCAAACCAGAAAATCTATAATAAACACACAAAAAATGTTCTTGATGATCCAAGAAAATCCCAATAATGCAGGTATAATAAACTGAACTGAAAGTGTAAATATTTTATTATAAATTATTTCTCAAACCCATTGAGAAAAACATGATTTGGGGAGAAGTATTTATATGAAGACAAAATCAATTAATATCTATTTTCAAGTCACTCACAATATAATTTAGACCAAGGATGAAAACATGATCTAGAGTGGTCAACTAATTTGGAGATTTACCACATAAAATACTGGACTCTGGGACATTCACAAAATTATTTACCATGTTAAGTCCAGAGCCTTTTTTCACTAGTGAGGCTTGCCTAATATAATCTAACATTTTCCATACATTTGTTCCAGACTTATATGACCATGGAATATTTTTCCACATCATAATATTTTATTAACATATAACTAAATTTTCACTGAAATAACCTTAGCACATGCTATGCTAGAGACAAAAATGATTATTACTGTCGTTTTATTCATTTTTTTGGTAAGAGATAGTGGATAATATAAAACAAAAATTTAAAACATAGATTTTAAGGGCGGCGCCTGTGGCTCAAGGAGTAGGACGCTGGTCCCACATGCCGGAGGTGGCGGGTTCAAACCTAGCCCTGGCCAAAAACAAACAAACAAAAAAAATAAAGTTTATCCGTTCTAACGAGTGTGAACTGGAAAAAAAAAAAAATAAATAAATAAAACATAGATTTTAAAATGAATGTGGCCAAAATCATTATTGGTTTGTGGATAATGAAAAACACAGGAACTGACATTCTTTTGTACGTAATAAGTGGGTTCCATAAAATAGCCTTTTCTGAAATTCATATAAAAATAAATAACATTTTTATATACTAACAGGGAACGATCAGGTAATTTGATAAATTTTTTCATAATTACCACTTGAATTAAAATTTGTAGAAGATTTTGTAGGACCTCTATATTAAAATAAAGAAAATATTTGCTTAATAATACTTAAAAAGATCATCTGTATAAACAAAAACTCACTAAAATGTAGTGACTTGAGTGGCAATAAATTTCTCTAGTCCTATTCTAATTCTTCCTACTCTGTTTTTAGTTCATTAAAAAGACTTCTCTTTCACATGAAGCATAAAAGGAAAAAATACTCATCAGAGGAAGGTTAACTTCCCACAAGCACGTATCTTCCACTGGAAAAAGAAGATTTGTCTTTGTTTGAAATCAAAGAAATAAAGGTCTAATTTTTACTCAAATATTTTATCTTACTTAGGTGTTGTAGTTCAGTGATTCAAACCATTTCTTTCTTGGCTAAGTAGTATGCTGCAGAGGAAATTTCCTAATTAATAGGGCCATTCCTCTCTAGTAAATTTTAATTTCACCAAAGTTATGTAACTTAAAATTTTCTTATAAATTTAGTCAAAATTTAAATATAATTTTTTGAGGTTAAAACTTGACAAAATGATTATAATATGTATTTTGAAGAATAATCGTAGTAGAATAACTAAGGAAAAATGGAAAAACAAGAGTATTAAAGTTAGTCATTTAAAGATATGTAACAGACCAAGCAGATCAGTGAAAACTAATAGTGCATGAAATAGAACGGTATAGAGAACTTACTAGGCACTGAATAATATTGAATTCTCAAGTCAGCTAGAGAAAAATGATTAAAATACTTAATAGGGTGTTAAAGCAACCTGCCCACCATTTTGGAAAAGCATGCCTTACAACATCTTGTATCTTTATCATAAACATAAAAGCTGCACATATACAATAATTTTCAATAAGATCATAGTCTGTGATATGGCACAATGCTATCATGAGCTCACCGGTGTGTGTTCATTTGTTTTACGATTGGCAGTTTGATTTGTAGAAAGCATGTGTCAAATAAACACACATGCATACACGTGGCGTGGCCTTTTATTAAAGTGTGGCACATGAAGGCTGGGGCAGTGTGCACACTTGTACAATTTCATACTGAAGCCATGTGCAAGCCTGGCTCTACAATACACAGATGTGAACCATGACCTTCCTCATGAATGGCTCCATCCTAAAGTTCCTAAGAACTTTAAATGTATGGTTTATTGTGAAGGTTGCACAATAAATGAGCTAACTTAGCTGCACAAATCTGTCATTGGTTTGCCAATGTGTTAATATTTTAACATATTATATAACAAATGTTATGTGTTTAATTAAAAAAGTAATTTAAACTTCACAAGCTTCAGTGTCGTCATACATTAATACAAACAATAAAACCTTTCTCATTGGAATCAAATGAGAGTGCCTATGTGCGTATAAAACACGCTGGCATGTGGTAGGCACCTCTATATTCATTTTCTTCTACTTCCCCCTGCCCTGAATGCCTGCCCACTCCCACTGAATGCCTTCTGTAAAGTAAGGAGTAAAGAATTGGAGAATGATTCATGCAAATAATGAGATTTTAATCTTCGATATAAGACATATGGAAGTTAATGAATTTATAATGTTTTTCCTTTTAGAGATATTAACCTATTAGAACAATTAAGTCAAAGAATCTATATAAATAGTTGTAATTTCAAATACAAAACATTGGGAGAGCCCTGAACCCAATGCTTTATTCTGTTTCTGTGTAGTGCTGGCCTGGAATGTTCTACCTTACTGCAAAGAATATCGAAAATTCAAGTCAGGAAATTTGCATTTGTATTTCTACACACTCATTTCTGCTTGGTTAACCAAGAATAATGCAAAACACTGAATCCTTATTGTCTACTCGTCATGTTTCAGTCTTCCACAAATACTGTTCTCTTTTCTTGCAGAGCCCTCCCTATTCTTCCAGCTCTATCCCTCTCCTCTATCTATACATCTCAATCCTACCTAAACTTAAGTTTTCTCACTTAGGCATTATTTCCCTGGGAAGTCTTTTGTGATTCTGCTGAACTGGAGTATTATGTTCAACCCCTTGGTGTACCTCCATCGCATACTGAGCTATTTCTCAAATAGTCATTCTTGAGCCATTTCCAAATTGTATTAAAACGAACTTTCCTTACATATCTGAACTACATGCTATACAATGAGCTCCCTGAGAACAGAAACCTGCTGTATTGATTACCGTTGGTTCTCTAATGAAGTGCATCACAGAGGGCACAACATACATATTCAATTAACAGTTTTTGAAGTGAGACTAATTAGGAAAAGAAAGGGGATTCCTATGGAATTCCATCTAACATAGAATCGAAAATGAGAAATGTATAAATCTAAATTATAATCTTAATCCAGCATTTGCAAGCCTGTTATGAATGTTAAACTCTTTAACCTATTACATTCATTCTCGGTAATGAGGATTTGATGTTCTGAAGAAAAACTAAATGATGCCTTCTGGAAAACATTCATTGCTATGTGAATATTTAATGGAGAGTTTTATCACCAGCAAAATTATCAACGTGTAATATCTGGGACCAAATCTTACACTAGTTTGTCATCCCCTATACACACTCAGAAGCCTCTTGAGATATTTTGCTCAAGTTTTCATTCATTTTAGCAACATAACCTAGCACAACAGGCTGAAACAAAAGCAGCCACTGTTGTGCAGAGGTAACCTGATCTGCACATGGTAGGAAGCCTTGTCCTGGAGACTATAGTGTTGGAAGGGTAGTCGCAATTGTTCAGATATCTGTTGAATAAAACCTTGTCTTTAAAGATGTGATTGCTCATAGAACAAATTATTTTTAGCTTTTCCAAAAATTTAATATGTTTTATTTCTGATTGAGGAAAGAAATGCCACTGTATTCAATGACACGTGAGCAATTCAATGACTTCAACAAAACAAGAAGAATGATATTAGGGAAACAGAACATCTTATGTTGTCACTTAGGGACATGGATTGGCAATCTCAGTTACTGTGTATTTTATTTATGCAGGAAGCAAATTTTTCAAAATGTTGGTCTACTTAGCAGGTCTTTTTTGTTATTTCGGTTGACATGCCTGTTTGAGACAATTGTACAATAATTTCCTATCAGGACTGTGTTTGCCTCACTCAGTGCAATTGTCCTTCCCTGTGGCTGAAATTGATAAAAATAGGGGGTAATATGACAAGTCTATTTTTCTTTTACTTAGCTAGGACCTATATTCTTCATGTTATATGTTTTATATGTCACTGAACTATCACAGAGACAAAATAATGAAATCGTTGTGTATAGAGTCGGAAAAACTCTACCAAGCATGGAATATTTATGACTTTAACATCAAGTAAAGAAGGAAATGATTAAGTGACCAGGGAAGTTAAATACAATTACAAGTACAATTTCAGGTATGTTAAATCACCTATTAACCACAGATGTATATTACTAAGTTACTATAGTAAATAAAATCCTACCATGTTCACTATTCACACCATTTATTAGCATTTGTCAACATTTATTAAATTCCAGTTTTTAGAGAAGGATTGGTATATGGGGCTTGAAAGAAAAAAATGCAAAGAAGATATTTTCTTATTACTTTAGAAGCTTATAATATAATTAGGGACATTTTAAATACTGAAACTGATTTTCTATAATTGAATTTGCCGTTACTGTGGATTATTGCAGATTACTCTTGTAGACTGCTACTTAACAGCCAAGGACAAGATAAGTAGGCAAGAACCAGCAGGTGGGCTTAGGGATGAAAGACTTCCCAAAGATGAAGTTGACACAATGAGTTGATAATATGCTTTCCATTGCCAGAAATAGAAAGCTCTACTTGCCTACAAAGAAAAGCAATTTGTTGGCTCCTGTAACAGAAAGGTTCAAAGGTTGATCTGGTTTCTGAAAAGGATTGATCCTGAGGGACAACATGTCATCAGGGCTCTGTTTCTTTGTGATCTTCAGTCTGTCCTTCTCAGCATGTTGGTAACACTTCCAGGTACTGAAAGTGATTGCAAACTTCTGCTTATGCATTCTTCTCCCTCTTCTGAGGGTGAGCTAGCCTAAGTGACTCTCTGAATGAATTGCTGTGTCTGGCAGGGATTGAAGTCATGTGCCTCATTCCCGCCACTGGGAAAGAAGGTAAAATGCCCCAGAAGCACCTGACAGACACAAAAGGCTGTTGGGCAGAGGAAAGAGGCAAACAAGTGCTGAGAAGGCAGTCAGTGAACACTGGCTGCACCTGGATCTTAAGGACGTGAAGAATATGGCATTTAGAGAGTGTAAGACTCCAGGTAGGAGTGACGAGCCAGCCAGTGAATTATGTTGGATCATGGAGATTACTTTAACTAGCACATAAAGAAATAGTGAGATATTAAAGAATTAAATGGTAGAAAGTTTATAGATGGTCTCAAAGGATCTTCAGGATCTTTAGAAGATAGATCATGTACTGGGTATCTTGGTCCCCCACCTAACTGCTCTTCATGCTATAGCAGCCAGGAAAAGAGCTATTTGAAGATAAAATTTAAAAAGTATCAATAAGAACCTTTAAGTTATGTGTAAGAAAAACAACATTCTTAGGGAATGCTGAAGTTGCCTGAGTGCAGATGTCATACCTTAGACTAAGAAAGTGTGTGTGACACTTTTGGGTACGCATTGTGATTGTATCAGCAGTTTCTCCTGAAAGTTCCCCAACTCTCGTTGGAGGATGCATCACACAACTCACCTCTTCTTGGCATAGCCATCCCCAGTTTGGGTTGTCGATGTTCCATAGTTGGAAATATTTTTAAGAATAAAAATACATAGAATTTGTTGAACAATAGATCTCTTGAACTTACCTTGAAATTTTGTGTCCTTTGATAAGTATATCTCTAAACCCTTCTCTCTCTCTGCCATCCAGCTCCTGGAAACCACCATTCCACTCTCTATTTCCATGAAATGAACATTTTTAGCTTCTACATATGGAGATCACGTGATACTTATCTTTCTGTACCTGCCTTATTTCATTAACATAATTTTAACGTGTGTGCTGAGTGTACCCTGTGTGTAGTTCATTAACTATGATGCTGAACCAGAGGGATAACTAAACACTTAGCTTGGCTGGCTATAAGGAGAAGTCAGCACTTTAACATATAATGACAGGTAAGCTTTAAAATTGTCAACAATGGGGCGGCGCCTGTGGCTCAAGGAGTAGGGCGCCGGTCCCAAATGCCAGAGGTGGCTGGTTCAAACCTAGCCCCAGCCAATAACCAAAAAAAAAAAAAAAAAAAAAAATTGTCAAAAACATTTGAGAAATTTTGAATCACTGGTTAATTTACACCTCCCCATGCACTTCATTAGCTGGAAAATATTTAGCTCCAATTACAAAGACAATTTTTAGTTTTAGTAATAATAATCATTCTACAACTGTGAGCATTTTTCTACGGGTTGGTATTGCCAGGTACAGGGACCCCATCTTCCCTGGCTCTTGTCTTGGTTCTCAGTATCAGAGAATGGTTGCTGGTACTGAGTCAGCAGAGCAAATGAGCAGAAAGAGCCGGGGAAAACAAGCAAACTGCCAAAGTTTATTGGAAGCAGAGTGCATTCCAGAGTAGAGGGGTGGGTCAGCCCATGCAAGTGAGGGAGACTTTTAGTGCAACAAGTTTTCTCCTTTTATACTGATTCCCTAAGTCTGTGTTAAGTGAGGGATGGAATAATCATAGTTTCCTTGGAAAAGGGTAAGAATTCCTAAAATTGGGAACCCTCCCCTTTTATATCCTTGTAAGGCAATTTTCTGGGGTTCCGATGGTATTTGTAAACTGTCATGGTGCTGGCGGGTGTGATTTTTCACTGTGTTAATGAGGGCAGGTTGTTTAGGGACACAGTTACCTGGACCGGGCACACAGGCTCCAGAAACCCTCCATAGAGGGCTTGACAGTATCTCTGCTCCTCGCTCCTCTACCTCTTTCTGATTGGTCAGTCCTTGGAGCCTCTCTATTGTAGACCCAACACCTGGTCAGTCCTTGGGGTCATGTCATTTGTTCTTCCTTGGGAGCCCCTCTGGCTTCCTTGGGAGCCCACCCTCCTTGGCCTACTTTCTCTAATGCTAAAGAAGGATAAAAGATCTTTCAAAGCATTTAAACTTAAAATCATATACGAACATTTATTTGAACAGCTTGATCATATGTATGCTTATAAAATAACTCTTTAGAAAGCAAATCTGATTTTATTAACCAAGGCTTTTTGTAATTTATCATGTTTGGGAGATGTTTAACAGAAAAAAACTCAACGTAAGTAGCCATTATTGTATACAAATTTCACACGAAACTTGGCAGCAGATTTGCTTTGTTGGTTTCTCACCTCTGCTCTCCTTGCCTCCCCTCTCTCCACCCCCCTCCCTTTCCTCCCCTTCCCTTCTCTCCACATCCTCCTCTGCTCTTCCTTTTAATTGAAACTAACTTCATTGTGATCGAGAAGTAAGCATGCCAGTCACAAAGTGGTAATGTGGAAGTTTCTAGATATTTGCCTTATTTTTTTTTAGCCCTTGTCAGGTGGAACTATAGAGAAAAGTGTGGACGGTAATTTCCTTGAGGGCATGGGCCCTGTCTGTTTTATTTATTATATTCCCTGTGCTAACACAGTAGAACACAACAGACACTTTTCTTGTGAACTCCAGTAAAATAACCGTATAAAATCGACTCTGAACCTCACTTCTGATTGCTGCTCTATGCTTATAATAAAGTTTAGGGCCTTGGGATTCCTTAACTCCTTTTAAAACATTAGTCCATTAGAACCAGTCAGTTTAGTTATATTAGTTATTTCTAGTTGTTTGCCATTAATATTTTATGACTTTTTAAAATTTTGTTCCATACTTGATGTTTATTTTACTGCACTGATAGATTCAATTTAGGCCTCTAACCCCAATGACTTGTAACAGATTCTCACAAGTGTCTCCCTCCCCCACCTTTACTGGGCTCCAAGCATTTCATTATTGACCTTCTGTGTAAGAGGTTGATTTCTCATTCACCTTTACATGAGAAACATAGTCCCTTGGAACCCCAGATTTTAAGACTCTGCCATTTGAAATATTTATACATTTAATTGTAAACACGTCTATGCAGCTTCCTGGACCTTGGCATCTGGAAATAAATAAATTTCAAAATTTCAAAGTGGGTTTCTACTTCCCTTTTTTAGAAAAAAAAATATTAAGTTTTAAGTAGAGTTTAGTTTTTTTCTCTTATAGATGGCCAATTAAATTGCCCATGAGAATTTGTTATTAAAAATGTTCTTTGAATATTACATTTAAAAAATACTGATTGTGGATGAAACAGTAGGCAACAGTTTTTAACATTAGCCTTGGATGACTTCAAAGGGAAAGTGAGAGTTGAATAGTCTTGTTGATTTCCTTTGGTTGGAGAGAGAAATCCTTTCTGCATTAAGCTTCAAGTGTCATGACTAACATTAGCTTTACCATGGACTTCTGTGAGATTTTGGCAAGAGTTTCTATGTTTCTACATCTCATATTGATGCAGGACAAGGCAGCACCATGACCTGCTGCCTTAGCCCTGGAAATGTTGATGCTCCTGTGGATGGAGGAACCAGCTTGCTGCAAGGGCTGGACACCTGTGGGGGAGATGCTGGCCCAGTGCGGTCTCCTCCATGTGGACTTCTCACTGGTCAGTTTCATGGATGGCCCTTGCTGTCTCAGCCACCTGCACTTCTGACTGGTGGATTTTCTGTTGGTTTCCAAGGCCTGAGAGTTCACTGGACAGCTGGCTGTAACTGACAGGACTCACACCCTAGCAAAACAACCCCCCTGCCACTGTATAAACCCCTGAGCAGACAGCCCAGAGACAGACCTCGAAGAGGGAACAGGAGAGCTTGTTCCCCTCCTGGGTTCTCTCTGCCAGGAGGTTTGGTTTTTGTAGTTGTTGTAAGTTTTGTTTCTGTAAATAAATCCTGACTTAGCACTGATCCTGTGGTCCGTTGATTCATTCTTCCTATTGCCGAGACCAAGAACCTGAAATTCCGGTATCAATATGAACCAACATGAGAGCATGATTGTTTAGATATTAAAATGCAGATTTATTTCCATAGATATAGGATAATAACTAGATAATTTATTTTTCAATGCCTGCTTTGTTCCTTATTTTGCTGGAACAAACATCCAGGCAGTGAGCCAATGCAAACAATAAAAATGGTCCCCTTTTTCTTATAATTTTTAAATGAAAATATTTATGATAAGGAATTGAAAGAACAATTTGAAAGAAACCATCTGCTCATGAATTAATATATTTGACATGTCCACTACTTGCCTTATTTGAAATCAGTTTTTTAGTGATCTGGGAAGTTTGGGCAAATGTTCAATAATCTGAATGCATGATTGATCTAATTCCACATTAAATATTAGAAATATTTTTACCTTCCTAAGTTTTAATTAAAATATTTGTGTTCATAATTTATTCAGAAAGTATGGATAGGTATAAATTTTGACTTTATGAAGTTACATTCATTTATTATTTCTACCACTAAAAATCCCCGGCACAAAGAAAGTAAAGATCATGACATCTTTCCCTCAGAAACAGAGTAAATACACACATGGTTATTTTGGAAGGCTATTCTGATACTAGGGCTGGCAAATACTTGGCATTCAATTTGGGGGTCACTAGTTTTGGAAGTATTTAAAAACATGAATGCCTATGAAAGGCTTACAATTGTAAATGCTGAGGGATGGCTACTATAATTCAAAGTGGGAGTATTAACGTTATCACAGTCAATGTAATTGTAATCGTAAGATCTGTGGAGATCTTTTTTACGAGAATAAGGTACTAAACACAAAGGCTGGGAACTTAGCTATGAAAAATTGGGAGTCACTTGAATTACTTTTTTTCAAACAATAGTTAAAATATGTACCCCCAAAGACTCACTTAAATTTTTATTAATGTTTCAGATTTACTGGCAAGGTAGATAACACACTGAGAAAAATATCATGTGAAATTATAAAAATGTGTTGCATTGTGTCAAGTCAGAATGTCTTGGAGGTAAAGAAGATGACAGAGTCCTAATACAAAACAGGTATTATGTAAAACTTTTATGTATAATTTTATTCATTGAAAAAGGATATACTTTTTCTAAGGGGATGGAAATTATGCAAAAAAAAATGATCTATTTCTTTATTATATCTCTGCTGACCAGGCCTCCCACAACTTATTCTAAGGGATTGAATTTTGGTAGCTCTTAAAATCTCTGAAATAGGTTTTCGATATGCTGAGGACTATAATTATTTCTTCATTGGTTTAGTAGAAAAATAAGTTTCAAATTTAGTTTTTCTTGGTTCATGTCTTATTTTGATAATATAAGTTGGTACAAGATAGAAATAGAAAGAAAACATGTGTTCCACTCTCTAAAGGCTCTGACAGAGTGTGCCTCTGTTTTGGGATAGTGCTTTAGATTCTGTTGGTGGGTGCATGGTCATGATTATGGAGGAAATATTGTCCTATATTGTAAGTAACAGGGTTTCTATTTGGGGTACAAGTGACAATTACTTACAAAATACAGAGAAAAAGATAAGCTGGACCCAAACTTCTAACAGAACAGGCTACTTATTTAATTGTTTGAAGAATATCAGGAAATAGTCAGTGGATTAGACTGCAATTACTATTGCTCTCAATAAATGTTCTCTTTAGGCAAAATAGGTTGCCATAAATTCTAACCAAAACACACTATTTATGCTTCCTTCAATATAGAGAGTGGCCATAAAGTTTGTGTGCAATTTAAATAGCTGTCCACAAGCTTTAAGGCCACCCTGTATTGTGCACTTCCATGCTTTCTTTTTCTTTCTTTCTTTCTTTTTTTTTTTTTTTTTTTATTAAATCATAGCTGTGTACATTAATGTGATCATGGGGCACCATACACTAGTTTCATAGACCATTTTGACACATTTTCATCACACTGGTTAATTTAGCCTTCCTGGCATTTTCTTAGTTATTGTGCTAAGACATTTACATTCCACATTTACTAAGTTTCACATGTACCCTTGTAAGATGCACTGCAGGTGTGATCCCCCAATCCCCCTCTGCTCATGCTTTCTTGCTATTCCATCTGCCCAGTGAGTTTTCTGTCTCTAGTTAATGAGCACTTACATATACCTCAAAAGGACTTCTTTTTAAATAAAGTCACCCTTAATTCAGCCTCAGGCAAAATTAACCACAGTGCCATAATTCTTGGTTATTATGAAATTATTTGTTTCTGTCTCCACTTTTGTTTTATATTTATCGTAAGTGCAAGACCATGTCGATTTCTATCTCCAAATGCTCTCTTAAATATTTATTGAATCGAATAAAATAATTTAATGTTTAATGGCTTTGTGTTACTTTGTAAGTCTCACACATGAATTGTTAATTTATTTCGATACATTGCTTGATAGTCCTAAAGAGTTTTCATATTTTCTCTATAGCAAATTCTATATTGTTGCAACCAACGTACAATTATTCTTTTCATTTTGAATAGTTCTTCCTAGGTCTTGCCTTAGGGCTTTGCCCTTTAAATCCAAAAGGTAAGAGGAAAATTTTTATTTGATAGTTTAAATAAAACTCTTACTGAGAACTTATAAAACTTATATTCATAAATTCCTTATATTTCAACAAAAATTCAATGTTAAGAAAGATGATGGGCCTCTCCTTTCTGTGTATTTTTACGCTACAAATAGGAAGACATTTTTCCACTATTTCATGCTTTCATAATCTCATTTCAGCTGTAGTCCCCAAACCTTTGTCAGTAGCCTGATGCTTAAGTCTAATGCCCATGTCTCCCATTCATCTTAGCTGAAATAGAATTATTGACAGAAATGGCTTCTGGGGGTAATTAAAAGTTATAATTAATGTGATGCCCTTTATTGTTAGTAAGTAGCACATGTATCTCTATTTGTTTGGGGGAGGTATAGTAACTCCATCTAATTTAAATGAATCCATATAAAATTTGGTGCAGGGACTCACAACTCAAAAGATCTTATTAAATACATGGGTGAGAATGGCGCCTATGGCTCAAGAAGTGGGGCACCAGCCCCATATACTGGAGGTGGTGGGTTCAAAACCCAGCCATGGCCAAAAACTGCAAAAAAAAAAAAAGAAAGAAAGAAAGAAAGAAGAATAAATACAAGGGTGATAAGACCTTACATTTAAGCTACCTTTTGAAAATTAACACCTAACAGGGAGCCATTACTTAACAGTTTCCTGAAGAGGAAATACGCCTATCTCTCCTCTCTCTCTCTCTTTTTTTTTTTTTTTTTTTTGCCTATCCCTTTAATTCAATTTACCTTGCTTTGAAGAATTTGATATATATTGTTTAGTTTCTGGCTCTAAACAGAGGCAAAAATGTTTATTCATTAGAAGTAAATACCTTGGTTTTTGAGCAATCTTGTTACACACCAGAAGCATTTTTCCCCATAGACTTTTCTTTCAAATACATGCATTTTGTTTTGTGTGTATTTCACCTAATGAATTATTTAGCATCAAAAGAATAAAAAAGTGCTAGGGTTAAAGAACTAAATATAACAAAATGTGTTTAATTTTAAAGTAATTTTTATTAGACATTATTTATGCATATTGTTTAAAAGGGCAAGTAATATTTGAAGGCTTATAAAGTAACGAGGACAGTTTCCTATCTAACTCTTTCTTCCAAAATTACTGCCTTCGGGGCTTAATGTTCATGGCTGTATCCTGCAGTGTTTTTGCTGATTGTTTTTGGACAAGACTATTGGATTAGTTGGTGTACATATTATTGATCGTTAAATATTTTAATATTCATCCTTACTCATTCCCCCTCCCCAATTCTCATTCCAACTAACTTCTTCTGAAGAATAGTGATAAGTAATGGAAGATAATACAAAGGAAAAATGAGACCATTATTTATTTTAGAAAAATGACAAAAAGTTATACAAGAAATGTATTTGCTATAAATATGAGTTAGCAAGTAAGATTTTTTTATGTAGTCATAATAATGTAATATTAAATCTGAATATTGATTTACTTCAGATCCATCATATAACTATATATAATAGTGTCGGAGACCTCTCCCACAGCCATATAAACATGGAACAGATTATTTAGAAATATGAAAGTAAATAGCAGAAGAAACAGCACAATAATTTATTTTTTTCTGCTCAGTTGAAAATACACTTTTTTCCTATTCTTTTAGTGTTTATAAAAGATGTCAGAATTTGAAGCCTTAATTCGTTAAAGTTGAAATATTCCCGCCACTATTGTTCTTCTCCCAGATGATGTTAGAATTGTAGAGCATTTTATCTCCATTTGACGCCCCTGCCAAGATTTCTGTGCTATTGGTTGTACATACTTTAATTTTATTTTTTAACCACATTGCATATTTATTATCATTTTCTTGGGTCATTGTTTATTTTAACTTGCTTTGTCCTCCAAAATTCTAAAGGAGGTACTTTAGGTAAAGGACAATGATTCCAGGAATAATCACTTCATAATAATCACTTCATTCCTGGAATCATTGTCCTTTACCTAAAGTAGCTCCTTTAGAATTTTCTTTATATGAGAAAGGTGCGCTTTAGCTGGGATGGAAGACCATGTTGTGCTGGGCATTGGAAATACATTATGTAGAAGGAATCTTACAAGATGTTACTTTGAAACAAAACAGAAAGTAGTAGATGTTTTCTGGCTGAATGGGTGAAGCACCTACAACCTTGTTTAGGCTTCAGTTTTCTCAGCTGTAAGTTGAAGCCACAAAACAAAATGGCCATTTGCTCATTGACGATTCCCAATTTTTTTAGGATTACCAATTCCAAACTCTCTCTACTTTTTTTACTTTTATCTATCAATTTTCCATTATTCTAAGCTCAAAGATCTATTTTTTTGTTCACATATAACTCCTTCATTAGCTATTACCATACAGTAACAGCCACAGAATCAAAGGGGGAAGGAAACAAATGGTCAGATTAAGGATGTAGAATTTTGCCGGGACATCTGTCCTGGGGCCATCTATCCCCGACTACCGGCAGTTTTAGAAGGATGATGGTGATGAAGCTGGGGTCTTCCAGCTCCTATATGTCATTGGGGCACAAGATTTTGAAGGACTGACACAGCAGGCCCCAAGTATTCATCCCCATCGGACAGAATTCACTTTGTTTTTAAGTGAATTGTAACCCCTAGAACTCCAGAAACTTCCATATATCTTTAATCTTTTATATGCTGGCTTTTGCTATATTTTGATTTTATAAACTTGGGAGTGTGCAACATGGCATTCTCATCCCAAGCCTTACACAAATCCTTATTTTTATTTTATTTATTTATTTTTTTTATTAAATCATAACTGTATACATTGATATGATCATGGGGCATCATACACTCGCTTCATAGACCATTTGACACATTTTTATACAGTGGTTAACATAGCCTTTCCGGCGTTATCTCAGTTACTGTGCATTCTACATTTACCAAGTTTCGCAAATACCCCTGTAAGATGCACCACAGGTGTGATAAATCCTTATTTTTAATGATTAATAAAAGAGAAGTTTTAATGATTAAAAAGAAAAGTTACAGAGGAGAAAGATGGAAAGAAGGTATATATATAGAGAAACTAGAGAGTTTTTAAATTAATTTTTTGTTTTAATTTTAGAGACAAGGGACTTGCTATATTGCTGAGAATGGTCCTGAACTCCTGGGCTACAGCAATCCTCCCAGCTCAGCCTTTCCAGTAGCTGGGTAGATCATGTAGCTGAGGACTTTGATTTCTGCTTATAGCTCTGGTTATGAGAGCAGGCATTAGGCAATCATGAGATCCAGAGATAGCACACTAATCTCTTAAAATCATTATACCGCCATCCATAATAATATATACTACCTGCTGCATTTGTCTTTTGGTTTCTCTAATCTCACCTCACAATGATTTTCCCTCCCTTTCCACCCCCGCCTCAGAATGTTTCTCCTGTTTTACTAAAAGAAAAAAAAGAGAGAGAGAGAGAGAGAAGCCATTATTGATACAGATGTGTGCTCACAGTAGCTACTGCAGCTAAGCTCATTTTCATTAATAACTTCACCAAAGGAGCATTTTTTGAAAAACGAAAAGACATTTTCCCAAATTCTGTTTCAATTTTCTCCTATGTAGTCAAGTTAGAATATCTCCGAGATATCCCGTAAGACTATATAAATGAGACTCTTTCTATTTTTCTGCCTACAGATTTCTTCACCACGGTGGGTCTTCTGGAATTTCTATGTCATTGGCTTGATACCATTTTTTTCCTGAAAAATTTTAATAATCTCTCTGCAGCAAGGAGAAATAATTTGTCATGACTTATTATAAAGGAAAAGTAACTTTCAAATTATTTCACTCAAAGTTATTATTTCTAGGTTTTGACCCTTAGTGGAGGTTTTTTTTCTGCCAGCCTACACTGTTGCCACCTGTATTTCTAGGGCTTTTATCCTCAGTCAGGTCCCATCGTCTTTATCATCTGTCTATGTCTAAGACACTTCTAATTTCTTACTTTTTTTAGGTAATACATTTTCCACCCACCTCTTCTCATTCAATGGGGTACTTATCCATTTTCATTTGAAAAGTTAGTGTTTAGAATCTCATGCAACTGCTAATGAAATTGAAGTAAAAAAATTATATTCACACTCTTGTTCTGCATAGTACTGGTAAATGAAGTGAAACAGACATACTGTACAATGCTTGTATATATTTAACTTTCAGATGAGACAACATACATTTTGAAGATGCTAAGTGATGAAATGTTCTCCATTAGCTCTATGTTCATTAATCTGTTTCTGACTCACATATGTATATGAATGTCTAGATTTCTTGCAACACCATCTCATTGATTAAAAATAGTTTAATGACATCTGTCTCAGACGATCCACTTTTTAGTGGTCAACTGCCTTACTAGCAGTAAATCTGGACTATCTTTTAAACTGATTAGCATTTTTCTTTTTCCAGTAGTCCTCAAATTTGTTGAAATTGCTTGACTGCTATATGTGATCCAGCTATTTTGAAGTTCTGCTTGTTGAAATTGATGTGCTCATATTATTATAATTGGCTAGTGCATCATTTAGTGATTGGAAATCTAAATTACCAATAATGTATTTCTCACATTTTAAACATTTTCAATTATAACCAATGCATACATTTTATTTCTAAAAGTTCCAGTGATTTTTATGAGAGTCCACTGACAGATATCTCGTTTTATGATATAACAAATATTTAACTGTCTTTTGATTACTTTTATTTCTCTTTTGTCAGTTTCTAAAATCCACCCGTTTCCATTCAGTGATCCCTGAAGTTTTTAGAGAAACTGATTCCACTCTGGACTCTAGGAGTGGACTATGTAGGCTAAAATAAGATCTCATTCTATACACCTATTCTTAAATCCTGGGTATCATGTGATTTAAACTGTACTGTAAAATATATAACGGGAATTCTGCTGGGAATATTGAGATTAAGATGTACACACTCTCATTATATTCCTTTTTGAAACAAGTAATATGGAATAAGGAGATTTTTCTGCTCTGAAAATGTAGGTGGGGTTACAATGAGGACCAATACCACCTGCCTTAGTTAGCTTGTATTAGGTTATGACACGTAACAAAAATCTCTGAAATCTCAATTGCTTATGGCAACAAAGTTATGCTGGTTTCTCTACTAACATGTCAGCTGTCGGTCGTTGCTTGTCCGATACAACTGTGCCCTTTTTCCCCATGTGTCTTTCATTTAAGGATCCAGGTGGTAGAAGCAGTCTCTATTTGGACCGGGCAATTCTCATGGTATAAATAGAACAGCTACTAAGTTAGCCCAACAACTCGAGTGCTCAAAGCTTCTGCTTGATCATGGCACACTTCACATCAATTCACCTTTCATTAGCCAAAGCAAATCACACAGCTAACTCCAAGATGAATTAGGCAGGATAATTAGGATGTTAATGAGTAAAGCCGATTTGCTTTTATGTATAGCTGCTATAACGTTCTGGAATTTTGTACCTACGAAGAGATAGTGGTTATTAAAAAAGTAAAGTACAGTTAAATGTTATTAAAAGTTGGATTTTAGTTTTAATTACTGGGAGAAAAATGATGTCATTTAAAATAATGATTTGCCTTTGGATTTAATGAGAGAAATTTGCAGTAAAGAGTTTTGAAACATCCGGTGGAACTTCTCTAAATTTTACCAAATGTTTCTCCAGATGTCTATAAGTATCAAATTAAACTTGCAAATTATTTTGTTTCATGTGGGGTTTATAATTGAAGAATCACTCATTTCTTCTTTGTTCTAAATTTCTGACATTTGGTAGTTGATAGTATTCTAAAGGAAAACTTACTTTCAATGAAGTTATCTTTCCATTATTAATCATACCCTAGTATCTTTGAATATGTTCATGTGGTAGTGAGTGCCACCAATCTTAAATGAAGTTTCCATGTTACTTTTCCAACAGGTTATGTAAATTAAAAAATTGCTTTTTTAGTGAGTTTATTTTTTTTCCTTTAAAATGTAAAGAAGATCTTATGTATATTGTAAAATTCTTAAGGCATAGGCGAGTCCAGATTTAATTTCTTGCTTGCTCAAATACAATGTCCTGAAGCAAATTTGACAAATATGCTGAAAATTATGCCTGAAATTTTCTGTACAAATTAAAAACAGAGGTAATGAAGAATATGTTTTGCATTGCCTTATGCATTAACTCAAAAGCTAACAATTACATTACCTTTTACAAAATCAGCTTATAGAAGATTTGGGAATAAGTAAAAGGAAAGTCAACAAACTAATCAAGAAGCAGAGGCACCAACAGAAACTGACTCTGCTTTAATAATGATGACACGCGTATCAGGTGGCTCACATAACAGAAAGGATAAGAATCGGGACTGAGCAAGATCTAAGGAAGTCTTCACAGTCAGTATCTTGTTATAGGATGTGTTTGCTTTAGGGCATCACTGCTGGCATAATTGTCCCTGTACAAGTGACATTTCTGGCCCTGATGCCCCTGGACAATTAGCTGATATGTTGCTGGGCTCCATATCTTTGAATGTTTGATTCGCATCATGGCAGTAGGCTGTCAACCCTTCTAGCTGCTTCACAGAGCTTCTAACTGACCCTTTATCTTATGTCACTCCACCAATGTCCATTTTCCTGGATAACAACTACTAATTGGCTGCAATGGGCCACATGCCTAAATTTAGCTGCTAAATTTTATGCAGAAAAACACTGCACAGACTGTGATGCTGTGAAGACACTGCACATACTGAGATGCCGGGAAGACACTGCACATACTGAGATGCCGGGAAGACACTGCACATACTGAGATGTGGGAAGACACTGCACATACTGAGATGCTGGGAAGACACTGCACATACTGTGATGCCGAGAAGACACTGCACATACTGTGATGCCGGGAAGACACTGCACATACTCTGATGCCGGGAAGACACTGCACATACTCTGATGCCGGGAAGACACTGCACATACTGAGATGCCGGGAAGACACTGCACATACTGTGATGCCGGGAAGACACTGCACATACTGAGATGCTGGGAAGACACTGCACATGCTGAGATGCTGAGAAGACACTGCACATACTGAGATGCCTGGAAGACACTGCACATACTGAGATGCTGGGAAGACACTGCACATACTGAGATGCCGGGAAGACACTGCACATACTGAGATGCCGGGAAGACACTGTACATACTGAGATGCTGAGAAGACACTGCACATACTGAGATGCCGGGAAGACACTGCACATACTGAGATGTGGGAAGACACTGCACATACTGAGATGCTGGGAAGACAATGCTTGCTGTACTGAATATTTGCATGATGTTAGCACACAAAAATGGAAATATTAGTGTTTCTGTTTATCTCCTTTTAATCTTTTCATTGTACACAGTGCCCCTAAAATTTTCTTAAAACAACTCAGTTTGGTAAAACAAAACAAAGTTAAGATATAAAAAGCTGGGTGTTATCTGTAGCAGATATGGTAAAGAAAATGTTAATGATCCTAATATGTACAGATATTTTTCAAGCAAGAAGAGAAAGAAAACATTTATTAATAATTAAAAAATGGCTAAGGCCTTAAGTAATTCAAAAAGAAAGTTAAAATGTCTATTAAACATCATGTGAAAACATATTAGCATAACTCAAAATCAGAAACAGACACAAAAGAAGGATCTATCACATTTTTAGTTATAAGACTGAGAAATATTAAAAGATTGATAATATTCAGTGTCAGTAAGGAATTGCAGACACTAGTAAATTACTTACTTATAGGAAATTGGTATTTTCTGTAGAAAAGTTTGTAAATAAATGTAAACTAAAAAAATATGTATGTCTTATACACCAATATAAATTTTAGGTAGATTAAATATTACTTATGTATAATGAAGTCACAAAGTGTTAGAGGAAAATATTTTCTCTTAGTATTTCTGTAGTTGGGAAAACTTATCAAGGCATAATGTGAAACTCAGAAGTGATTGTTTTTTTTTGTTTTTATTATTTATTTATTTTATTAAATCATAGCTGTGTACATTAATGCGATCATGGGGCACCATACACTGGTTTTATAGACCGTTTGACACATTTTCATCACACTGGTTAACATAGCCTTCCTGGCATTTTCTTAGTTATTGTGTTAAAACATTTATATTCCACATTTACTAAGTTTCACATGTGCCCTTGTAAGATGCACCGCAGGCTCAGAAGTGATTGTTAAAAAGATTAAATATTTAACTATATGACAATTAAAAATTATAAATGACAACAACACCACAGACATGAAGGAAGACAAATTCAGCCTCAGGGAAACGTATCACAGACCTAAGATCACTGTAATTTAAAGAGCTATTAAAAATCAATTTTTTAAAAAAACCAACTGCTTGAAAAACATGGAAAAGACAGAATCTGACAGTTACAGAAGAAATTAAACAATTGAGAACATTAAAAAAACTAAAAAAACACACACACAAAAATGAAGATAAGCTATCACCTATCATAGTGACTCAAAAGACTGATAATGCTCATTTTTAACAAAGATGTGGGCAAATGGATATAGTTAATATTGCTACCTTTTTTTTAGAGAGAGCAATTTGGGAATTTCTATTAAACCTGAAATTATGCATAGGCTTTTCCCTAGCAATTCTGTATGGTGCCCCATGATCGCATTAATGTACACAGCTATGATTTAATAAAAAAATAATAATAATAATAAAAATAAAAATTGTTACTTCTGCAAAGTAAGATTGTATTGGTAATAGGAGTATTTAGGTTTCTAATTTAACCATTTTTGTATTGATTACATTGTTATAGCAAGCATGTGTTAGTTTCAAAAGGAAATGCCAACAAAGGTGACAAATGTAAAAAAAAAGAAAAAAAAAAGATTAATGACTTGCTGCCAATTAGGAGTGCCGTGAGGCTCTGTCTTCTACTTTCAAGCTGTTGAAAAATGTTATCAATGATTTGGGTGAAGTCACAGATGACATGCTTATCATACTTTTAGAAGAAAAAAGAAAATTGGGAGACATATGTAATAATATAGCTGATTGAGTCAACTTTCGGCCTCACCAGAACTAGAATATTGTGGTGAAACTAACAATAAAATATTAACACCGCCAATTATAATTTACTCTATTGAGGCATAGTAGAGTAAATAATTTGTTGATTTAGTACAAGATATAGGGATAACTGGCTTATACTTTATGAAGAAAAAAATTAGTTTCCATGAACTCACTATGCTGAAGATTGACACCCTTGTGATTTCAGGTTATTTAGGTCTTGGAAATGTTTTTGGTGCCTTGTGCTGGTCCATCTGGATGACCTTGTTCATCTTTACAGAAACACTGCAAAATCACAGCACACACAAAGAACAGGGATCAAGGTGATGAATGAAACGGAAAACTTTGTCACAATTTTTGAAGCCTTTTAATTTAGAGAAGAAAGAATTAAGTTGAGACAAGGTGGCTGTATTCAAATATTTCAAGGTTGTCCTGTGACAATAGTTTTCTTCCTTGAAGAAAGAAATGAAATGGTGCCAATAAGAGAAACAAAAATGTGAGCTCACTTTATTAAATGAAAAACTTCCAGTTTTGGGTTTTCTGAGCAGAAACTAGTTGATGTACACAGACACTGTACAATATATTCTTTTCTTGGGTAAGGAGTGTTGAATTGGGTATTTTCTAATTTTTTTTTAGAATTCAATCTAGGATTATAAGAGAATTATTCTAGATTATTTTATATATGTAGAATAGGTAGTTAAACTTGTAAGATTTTAAAATGCATATGTTTTATAGAAATATAATAATGCATATTAGAAAAATGGAATTAAATACAGTTACAATTATAGTTTGATGTTGTTTGTTTATGTATATATAAAAATAGAACAATAGCATTTGAAAAATAAGTTCTGTACTTATAAGGAATCTGTTGTGTATTTATGTATACAGGATAGTTCTTTTGATATGGTAGGTACGCAGTACTTTTTTTTTTTTTTTTTTTGAGAAGAAGAACAAGAAACATCCCCAGTACCAAAACCAGAAATAGAGTGACAGAGAAATCAGATAAAATTTGACAAGGAGAAGGAAATATGTTGGAAAGGGCAGGCTTAGAAATCTAGACATCTCTGCAGTATTAGGTAAAGATTTTATACCAGGAACATGGGAAATTCAAAAATTGGTATTTACTAAAAAATGAATATAAATTGATAAATTCAAATATGGAAGATTGTGAGAATTAGCCCATTCTCTGGTTTAAGTTTAAACCTAGGTCTCTGCACAGTGGTGAAGAGAGTAGATTGTAACTTCAATGATCTATCAAATATCTATCTATCTGTTCGTCGATATTGATCTAGAAGATTTTCTGTATATAATCCAAGGGACACTCAAGATAATGATTAGGAAAACCAATCCCTGTGGTCTTGGAGGGCCAGTTAAGGACTCAGGTAGCTGGTAACCAATGAATCTACCATTAAAATTAAGACAGACCAACAGTCAAGAGAGTTTAATGATAAATACCAAGCTAGGGATTCTTAAATTGGAACTTGCTTTAGAAAGAGGAGGATGGTAAAGTCTCCATCTTTCTTTAAGGCTGCATAATATTCCATGGTGTACATATACCACAATTTATTAATCCATTCGTGGATCGATGGGCACTTGGGCGTGGGTAGAGGGAGGGAAATCGGTGGGATCACACCTGTGGTGCATATTACAGGGGTATTTGCGAAACTTGGTAAATGTAGAATGTAAATGTTTTGGCACAGTAACTGAGATAACGCCGGAAAGGCTATGTTAACCACTGTGATAAAAATGTATCAAATGGTTTATGAAGTGAGTGTATGATGCCCCATAATCATATCATTGTATACAGTTATGATTTAATAAAAAAAAAATAAAAATAAAAAAAAAAAAGAAAGAGGAGGATGGGACAACTCAATATTCAGGGGAGAGCTACCCTGTTTCCCCCAAAATAAGTCTTATTTTAAGGTGTGCTTCCAAAGATGCGCTAGGTCTTATTTTCAGGGGACGTCTTATCTTTCCTGTAAGTAGGTCTTATTTTTGGAGGATGTCTTATTTTGGGGAAAACAGGGTAGTAACTATAATCTACAGTAAGAAAGCCATATGTGCAAGGAATTAAGTAGACTTTTATACTGCCCCTTTAAGCATAAGGATGCTATTCAGACTATCAGTAGTTGGTTGGGCAATAGTGGCTCCTGGGATTTTGTTTTGTTTTAGTTTTTTAATATAGTGTCAGTTATATGTAGACTTCTTAGTAGTTTTTAGAAATTATAGTTCAAATATAAAAGAGCTTTCCTTTAGCTTTATCTAGCCAATTTTTGCCTGAATACAAGTAACAAAATTATTATTCCAATGAAAATTGAGATGATTCCAATGAAATACTAAAAAAAAGAAGAACAATTTACTTTTTAGGAAAAAAATAAGACCATATTTATGTGCTTACTCCAAGCCTGGTGAAATAATCTTTAATAATAAGAGAACCTAGATCATTGAGCATTTTTCTTGAAAGACTTAAGTTGTACAGTGTTGAGAGTCCAATCACAGAGGGTAACAAAAAATGTACATACAATTTAAGAAAGGAAAAAATTGTATTAAAATAGTAACAATCTATACTGATAACAAAAGCTGAATACCAGTCACCTGTGACTTCTGCAATTACAAGAGGTGGTCCGAAAGGAAACCATCAGTATCCAGACACTTCTAATTATGGCAAACCACTGCTTGAGCAATGTCGAGCAGTGTCCACTTGTATCACTATGCCTGCTGTTTCAATTTCTTCCCAAAGTATTATCAGTTTAGCTGGTTTTCTATGGTACACCACATCCTTTAAGATCTCTCACAGGTAGAAGGGTGTTAAGTCAGAAGAATGTGAGGGAAACTCAACTGCACTTCTTCATCCCATCCCTTGTACACATCACACACACTACCATGTGTCTCCCACTTAACACAAATGCCAGAAATTGTTGGGTGTGTTGGAGATTCTGTCTCATACTCATGCCTCCACTGTTGCTGTACTTTCACAATGTTCTCAAATATCACTTCAAAATGGTCTTGAACTACTTGAAAAACAGCCACACTTGCACTGCTTTCTTTGCCCTGCTTGTCCCATGGTCACGCCAGCATTCACTTGATTAATACCATCCTTTGAACAAACATCATACTACACATTGTTACTACAATTTAACTGTGTAAAGTAATACATAGGTAACATCTCTTAAAATGTGTATATATATTTTGGCCCTCGGTACATTAAAAATTATACTTGCATATTCACAGAAATCAGTGACCTATGGCACAAATTTGTTGGAAGAATGTATCTAAAATGTAGTCTTTCCAAATGAGATAGCAATTAACCATTGCAGTAGTAAATAAACACACTTAATTGAGTATTAGGTAGAGAAAAATTTTACAAACACATATGCTACCTAATTAACATCAGCAATATGAAATTACTGTGAATTCCTGATACTCAAAATACGGCCAGTGGATAAGCAGAATGGGAATCACCTGGGAGCTGGTTAGACAAACAGAATCACATACCCCACTATGGACCTAATGAATCAGAGTCTAATTTTAATATTATCCACAGGTTCAGGCACATTTAAATAAAAAAAACACACTACTATAAACAGTTATGCTATTGTGAAATCCCACTTAACCTCTGTCATCTCAGAATAGGTGTTTCCAGCTCTCCATTCTAAGATGGCCACTGTCTTCTTAGAGAGTGCCTAGATAGAAGACAAACACTGCAGATGGATTGAGTTTTGTATTTCTTGTTCTAATATCACGCCTTATATATAGTAAAGACCACTAGATGATTTTTAAATGAATGAATAAATAAATGAGCATTTCCTTGGAAGATCTAACTTCAGTTACATCTCTAGCACTTTCAAAAAGTGTAGACTTTTATTTTTTCACTGTAGAAAGTGTCACAGCATGGAAATAAAGAGTATCACAAGTGACTGCTATAAGCAGTTCCATGCCAACAAATTGGATAATCTGGGAGAGATGAATAAATTCTTAGACACATAAAATCTGCCAAGACTAAATCATAAAGAAACAGAAACTCTGAGCAGCACCCACGGCTCAAAGGAGTAGGGTGCTGGCCCCATATACCAGAGGTGGCGGGTTCAAACTTGACTCAGGCCAAAAACTGCAAAAAAAAAAAAAGAAAGAAAGAAACAGAAAATCTGAACACACCAATAAAGAGTAAGGAGATTGAATAAGAAATGAAATATACCCCATCAAAGAAAAGCCCAGGACCTGATGGTTTCTTGGCTGAATTCTATCAAATATTTAAAGAATAGCTAATTTCAATTTTCCCTAAACTCTTAAAAAGTATTAAAGAAGAGGAAATATATTCAAATTCATTTTTTACAAAACCAGATAAGGACATGGCAATACAAGAATATTACTTCTGAGTTGCCAACCACAGGCTGGTCTTGTTCCTCGGAGCTAAGCAATCCACCCGCTTGACATCCCCAATGACTTCCCTAATGACTTCCACAATAGATGTAAAAATTCTCAACAAAATACTAGCAAACCAAATTCAATAGGACATGAAAAAGAACAACTCACCCTGTTCAAATGTGATTTATCTCAAGGATGAAAGGATGGTTTAACACATGGAAATTTATAAATGTGATACACCCCATTACCAGAAAGAAGAACAAAATCCACGTGATCAGATGCAGAAAAAGAATCTGACAAAATTCAACATCCTTTGATGATAATTACCTTCAGCAAATTTGGAATAGAAGGAAAGTACTGCTACACAATAAAGGCCATATCTCACAAACCCATAGCTAACATCATAGTCAATGATGAAAGGTTGAATCTTTATTCTCTGACTTCAGGAACAAGAGAAGGATGCTCACTCTTATCACCTGCATTCAACACAATACTGAAAGTCCTCACCCGAGTAAATAATTAAGTAAAAGAAAGAAAAAGTATCCAAATTGGAAAGGGAGATGCTAAAGCATCCCTATTGGCAGACTGCATAATCTTATGTATGGAAAACCACTGAAAGACACTTCAAAAAAAAAAAAAAAACTGATGTAACTAATAAAAGGATTCGGTAAAGTTACAGGACAGAAAATAAACACACAAAAACTCAGCAACATTTCTATACACTAACAAAACATTGTCGCAAAAGGAAATCAAGAAAGCAATTCCATTTACAATAGCTGCCAAGCAAAACAAAAAATGAAAAACTTAAGAATAAATTTAACCAATGAGCTGAAAGAATGATACATTGAAAACTGTAAAATCCTGAAAGAAGAAATTGAAGATGACACAAATAATTGGACATACAGCCCACATACATCGATTGGAAGAAATAATATTGTTAAAATATTCACACTACTCAAAAAGATCTATAGCCTCAATGCTATTAGTATAAAAGTACACAGAAATAGAAAGAAACTATCTTAAAATTCATATGGAACTACAAAAGACCCCAAACAGCCAAAGCAATCTTGCACAAAAAGAGCAAAACTGGAGACATCACATTACTTGCCTTCAAAATGTACTAAAAAGCCATAACAAAATGTGTATGTAACCAAAACAGCAAGTATGCAACTAACTGTAACTAAAACATCATGGTATTGGCATACAAGCAGAAATATAGACTAATTAAACAGAAGAGTGAGCCCAGAAATAAGTCCATAAATTTACAGTCAATTCACTTTCCATAATGGGTCTAGAGCACACAATGGGAAAAGGACAATCTTTTTGATAAGTGGTGTTGGAAAGAGATACAAGCAGAAGAAAACAAGTAGACCCTTATCTCACACCGTATATAAAAATCAACTCAACATGAATTTAAGATTTTAAAATAAGACCTGAAACTATAAAACTACTAGAGGAAACTATAGGGAAAATAACTTCTTGACATTGATCTGGGCAATAATTTTTTGGATATGACCCCAAAAGCACTGTCAACAAGGCAAAAATAGACAAATGTGATTGCATCAATATAAAAAGCTTTGCATAACAAAGGAAACACGCAACAGAGTGAAAGGACAATCTACATAGGAGAAAATATTTTCAAACTACTTTTTTTTTTTTTAAATTAAAACATAGCTGTGTACATTAATGCAATCATGGGGTACCATACACTGGTTTTATAGACCATTTGACACATTTTTCTCACACTGGTTAACATAGCCTTTGTGGCATTTTTTTAGTTATTGTGTTAAGACATATATATTCTACATTTACAAAGTTTCACATGTACCCTTGTAAGATGCACTGCTGGTGTAATCCCACCAATCTCCCTCCTTCCGCCAATACTCCCCCCTCCCTCCCTTCCCTCTCCCCCCTCCCCATATTCTAAGGTTATAACTGGGTTATAGCTCTCATACGAAAGCCATAAATTAGTTTCATAGTAGGGCTGAGTACATTGGATACTTTTTCTTCCATTCTTGAGATACTTTACTAAGAAGAATATGTTCCAGCTCCATCCATGTAAACATGAAAGAGGTAAAGTGTCCATCTTTCTTTAAGGCTGCATAATATTCCATGGTGTACATATACCACAATTTATTAATCCATTTGTGGATCGATGGGTACTTGGGCTTTTTCCGTGACTTAGCAATTATGAATTGGGCTGCAATAAACATTCTGGTACAAATATCTTCGTTATAATGTGATTTTTGGTCTTCTGGGTATATACCTAGTAGGGTAATTATAGGACTGAATGGCAGATCTATTTTTAGATCTCTAAGGGTTCTCCAAACATCTTTCCAAAAGGAATGTATTAATTTACATTCCCATGAGCAGTGTAGAAGTGTTCCCTTTTCTCCACATCCATGCCAACATCTCTGGTCTTGGGATTTTATGATATGGGCTAATCTTACTGGAGTTAGATGATATCTCAAAGTAGTTTTGATTTGCATTTCTCTGATGATTAAAGATGATGAGCATTTTTTCATATGTCTGTAGGCCGTGTGCCTGTCTTCTTCAGAGAAATTTCTCTTTTAAGTCCCTTACCCAGCCTGCGATGGGATCACTTGTTCTCTTCTTGCTCATATGTCTGCTTGCTTTACTTACTATGTTCTTGGCTGTGCAGAAGCTTTTTAGTTTGATCAGGTCCCAGTATTGTATTTTTGAAGCTGCTTCAATTGCCCGAGGGGTCCTCCTCATAAAATACTCGCCCAGACCGATTTCTTCAAGAATTTTTCCTGCACTCTCTTCTAGTATTTTTATACTTTCATATCTTAAGTTTAAATCTTTAATCAAGTGAGAGTCTATCTTAGTTAACGGTGAAAGGTGTGGGTCCAGTTTCAGTCTTCTACAGGTTGCCAGCCAGTTCACCCAGCACCATTTGTTAAATAGGGAATCTTTTCCCCACTGAATGTTTTTAATTGGCTTGTCAAAGATCAAATAATGGTAAGTAGCTGGGTTAATCTCTTAGTTGTCTATTCTGTTCCATACATCTACCTCTCTGTTTTTGTGCCAGTATATTGCTGTTTTGATCACTATCGATTTATAGTATAGTCTGAGGTCCGGTAGCATGATTCCTCCCCCTTTGTTTTTATTTCTGAGTAATGTCTTGGCTATTCGAGGTTTTTCTGATTCCACATAAAACAAAGTATTATTTTTTCAAGATCGTTAAAGTATGACAGTGGAGCTTTAATAGGGATTCCATTAAAATTGTATATTGCTTTGGGTAGTATAGACATTTTAACAATGGTGATTCTTCCCAGCCATGAGCATGGTATGTTATTCCATTTTTTAACATTTTCAGCTATTTCTTTTCTTAGAGTTTCATAGTTCGCTTTATAGAGATCTTTCACGTCCTTTGTTAGATAAACTCCCAAGTATTTCATCTTCTTTGGCACTACTGTGAATGGAATAGAGTCCTTAACTGTTTTTTCAGCTTGACTATTGTTGGTATATATAAAGGCTACTGATTTATGAATGTTGATTTTGTAACCTGAGACGCTGCTGTATTCCTTGATCACTTCTAAGCATTTTGTAGTAGAATCCCTGGTGTTTTCCAGATATACAATCACATAATCTGCGAAGAGTGAAAGTTTGATCTCTTTTGACTCTATATGGATACTCTTGATCATCTTTTCTTCCCTAATTGTGATGGCTAAAATGTCCATTACAATGTTAAAGAGCAGTGGAGACCATGGGCAGCCTTGTCTGGTTCCTGATCTGAGTGGAAATGATTTCAATTTAACTCCATTCAATGTGATATTGGCTGTGAGTTTGCTATAGATGGCCTCTATCAGTTTAAGAAATGTTCCTTTTATACCAATTTTCTTAAGTGTTCTGATCATGAATGGATGCTGGATATTATCAAAAGCTTTTTCAGCATCAATTGAGAGAATCATATGGTCTTCGTTTTTTAATTTGTTTATGTGCTAAATTATACTTATAGATTTACGTATTTTGAACCATCCTTGAGACCCTGTGATAAAACAGACTTGGTCATGATGTATAATTTGTTTGATGTGTTGCTGGATTCTGTTTGTTAGGATCTTGTTGAATATTTTTGATCTATATTCATTAGTGATATTGGTCTATAGTTTTCTTTTCTTGTTGGGTCTCTTCCTGGTTTGGGGATCAGGGTGATGTTTGCTTCATAGAACTTGTTGGGTACTCTTTCTTCTTTTTCTACATTTTGGAATAGGTTGAGTAATATAGGTATTAGTTCCTCTTTAAAGGTTTGGTAGAATTCTGACATGAAGCTATCTGGTCCTGGGCTTTTCTTTTTAGGGAGGTTTAGTATAGTTGATGCTATTTTAGAACTTGATATGGGCCTGTTCAACATTTCCACTTGATTCTGGCTAAGTCTTGGAAGGTGACATGCTTCCAAGTATTGGTCAATTTCCTTCAGATTTTCATATTTCTGAGAATAAAGTTTCTTGTAATATTCATTAAGGATTTTTTGAATTTCTGAGGAGGCTGTTGTTATTTCATCTTTGTCATTTCTGACTGATGAAATTAGAGATTTTACTCTTTTTTTTTTTTTTCTGGTCAGGTTAGCCAAAGGTTTATCTATTTCATTGACCTTTTCAAAAAACCAACTTTTTGATTTATTGATCTCATATTTTTTTTGTTTTCAATTTCATTTAATTCTCCTCTAATTTTGGTTATTTCTTTTCTTCTCCTGGGTTTGGGGTTGGAATATTCTTCCTTTTGCAGTTGCTTCAGATGTCCCATTAAGTTGTTAACATCCTCTCTTTTCATTCTCTTGAGGAAGGCTTGCAGTGCTATACATTCCCTCTTAGAACTGCCTTTGTAGTATCCCAGAGGTTCTGCTAATTCGTGTCTTCATTGTTGTTTTGTTCCAAAAATTTGGCAATTTCCTTCTTAATCTCATTTATGACCCAGCTATCATTAGCATAAGGTTATTTAACTTCCATCTTCTTGTATGAGTATGCAGATTCCTGTTGTTACTGAGTTCAACTTTTATTCCATGGTGGTCCGAGAAGATGCAAGGAATAATTTCTATTCCTTTAAATTTACTGAAGTTAGACTGTGACCTAAGATGTGATTGATTTTGGAGTATGTTCCGTGGGATGATGAGAAGTATGCATATTCAGTTTTGTTGGGACGAAATGTTCTGTAGATGTCTGCTAAATCCAAATGTTGGATGGTTAGGTTTAAATCTAAAATTTCTTTGCTCAGCTTCTTATTGGAGGATCTATCCAATACTGCCAAAAGAGTGTTAAAATCTCTGACTATTACGGAGCTGGAGGTAATCAAGTTGCTCATGTCTGTTAGAGTTTCATAAAAATTGAGGTGCATTCTGGTTGTGTGCATAAATATTAATAATTGAAATCTCATCATATTGAGTATTACCTTTAACAAATATGAAGTGACCATTCTTATCCTTCGTTACCTTTGTTGGTTTAAAGCCCATTGTATCTGCAAATAGAATTACAACATCTGCTTTTTTCTGATTACCATTTGCCTGAAATATTGAGGACCATTCTTTCACCCTGAGCCTATATTTATCTCTTAAGGTAAGATGTGACTCTTGTATGCAACAAATATCTGGCCTGAGTTTTTGTATCCAGTCAGCTAACCTGTGCTTCTTTTTAGGACAGTTTAAGCCATTCACATTAATGGAGAATATTGATAAGTCTGGTAAAATTTTGGGTCTTGAGTTTTTCGAAAGTCCAGTGGACATTTTTAATCCTTTCGCCACTGTGGAAGTTGGAGTTTGATCAAAAGTTTCTGAGTGAGTTTACATTTGTGGTAGAGGATTGGGCTGGTCATTATGGAGGATAGGTCTGAGAATATCCTGAAGAGCTGGTTTGGTTATGGCAAATTTCTTCAACATATGAATGTCATTAAAGTATTTAATTTCTCCGTTATAAATGAAACTCAGTTTAGCTGGATACAGGATCTGGGGTTGAAAGTTATTTTGTTTAGGAGATTAAAAGTTGATGACCACCCTCTTCTGGCTTGGAAAGTTTCAGCAGAGAGATCTGCAGTCATTCTACTATTCTTCCCTTTGTAGGTAATGGGTTTCTTATGTCTGGCTGCTTTCAGAGTTTTCTCCTTCATATTCACTTTAGTGAAGTAATTATGATGTGTCTGGGGGATGTTTTATACAGATTGGGTCACGCTGGTGTTCTGAAACTGTCTGCTATCTCAATTTCAGAATCTCTTGGCATGTCTGGAAAATTTGCTTTCATAATTTCATGGAGAAGGGCCTCTGTGCATTGTGAGGCCACTTCATCACTTTCGGGGGGTCCAATTAGGTGGATATTAGCCTTCTTCAAATTATCCCAGAGGTCTCTTAGAGAATGATCCATTTTGATCTCCATTTCTCTTCCTCTTTGTGAGTTTGGGAGTATTCAAAAGCTTTGTCTTCAATATCAGAAATTCTTTCTCTGCTTGCTCCAGTCTGTTACTGAGGGATTCTACTGTATTTTTCAGATCTTTGAGGTTTGCAAATTCTTGCTTCAGTGCATCAAAATCTTTGGTGGTTTTGTCTTTAAATTCATTAAATTCTTGAGACAACTTTTGAATTTCTCCTCGAATTTCTAATTTTGACTTTTGAATTTCTCCTTGAATTTCTAATTACAAATTTTCCTCCATTCTATTAATCTTGTTTGCAATCCAAATTCTGAATTCGATTTCTGACATCTTGGCCAGCTGTTTATGAATGGGATCTTCAGTTACATCTGCTATATGTTTCCTTGGGGGGGTTGATCTGTTCTAGTTATTCATGTTACCAGAGTTTTCCTGCTGATTGTGCCCCATGATTATTTTACACTGTTTGACTTTTCTTCTAGAGCTTTGTCGAGGACCTGTACAGTTCTACGGCCTGAGAAACTGGGTACCTGTTTGGTGTGATGGGGCTAAGTGGTTCTGTCTTATTTTCAACTGGTCTCTGTCCGACCCTAGTGAAACAGTTACTCTGGTTTGAAGTCTCAGGGGGCCTGTGTTTTTGTCCCAGATCTGTTCCGTGGTGGTTGCCACCTGAGAAGATGCCTGGCTTCCTCTGGTTGCCCAGAAATACAGGGGGTGTGGCTTCAGAATATCCGGGGGTGAGCCCTATTGTTGCCAAAAGCGGCTGCTGCTCTGCACCTTGGGTCACCGCTGCTCCTGCATGGTTCTCTCTCAGCCGACCATCCTCTCCTCACTCCCGTGCTACAGAATCAGCACTGACCAGCTGTAGTCCAGGCCCTGTTCACACCCCTCGAGACATCACCCAAGAATCTGGACTCCTGGGGGACAGGCCTCCAGATCTCAGAGTGAGAGTGGAGGGGAGTGCTGGGAGCTCAGAATTGCAGGTAGAGAATATATACAGATTTATACAGTTTTATGCCTGGCAGGAGAACAGCATGGCACCCTAGTAGAGGAGGTGGCTCAGTTTTTAGATGGTCTCTCTGGTGGAGTGTACTGGGAGAACCTTTGAACACTGCTCATTTGTTTGTGGGGCACTCCACGCTGTTCTCATGGGAGAGGGGACTCCCGTCTGCTTGGTGATGGATTTTGTACCTTTTGCTTGTATCCTTGTGGTTGCAGCTTGTCTCAACGGGGTTGATGTGTGTTCTTCAACCTTCTCTCTTGGTGCAGCCCTAATCCATCAGGTTACTTGTTAAATTTTTGTCCTTTAACTCTCCTTCTGGACGGGAGCCTCTGTGGGAGCTGGCTTCAGTCAGCCATCTTGTCTCTGCCCTCTTTCTAAATTTGCTGGTATCCCCTTGATTCCTGCCAGAAGAGGTTGCCACTCCGGCTAGTAAACTGTACTCTGCTCAGGACCTGAACACATGTTCTTTGAAAGGCACTATCCCAGAAATCTCAGGAAAATCTTTTCTGATGAGCTCTCAGGTGAAAGAAAGCTAGTGAGGTCGTTTCTACTGGGTCATCCACGATAGTGAGGCCTTTCTCAGCTATCCATTAAGGTTCCACCCAAACTACATGTTTTATCAGAGGTTAACTATTTATAATATGTAACAAATCTGACAAGAAAACTAAGAGCTCAACTGAAAAATGGGCAAAAAAATGAAATAGATATTTCTCAAAAGAGTACATACAATGGCTAATAGGTTTATTAAGAAATGCTCAATACCACAAATCATCAGAGAAAAGAAAATTGGGACCACAATGACATATTACCCCACACTTGGTAAAATGGCTATTATCAAAAAGATGGGAGGTAACAGGTATTGGTGAGGATGTGAAGAAAAGGGAACATGTGGCAAATGCCATGGCTTATGCCTGTAATCCTAGTTCTCTGGGAGGCTGAATGGGATGGATTGCTTAGCTCAGGGGATCAAGACCAGCCTGAGCAAGAATGAGACCCCCCCATGTCTACTAAAAATATAATAAACTAGCTACCCAGGGCAACAGAGTGAGACTCTGTCCAAAAAAGAAAGAAAAAAATAAAGGAAGGGAAGGGAAGTGGAGTGGAGAAGAAGAAAGGAAAGGGAAGGGAAGGGAAGGAAAGGGACAGGAAAGAAGGGAAAGGAAAGGTAAAGGAAAGGAAAGGAAAGGAAAAGAGAGAGAGAGAGAGAGAAAGACAGAAAGAAAGAAAGAAAGAAAGAAAGAAAGAAAGAAAGAAAGAAAGAAAGGAAGGAAGGAAGGAAGGAAGGAAGGAAGGAAGGAAGGAAGGAAGGAAGGAAGGAAGGAAGGAAGGAAGGAAGGAAGGAGAAGCAAAATGAACTTTTGCACAATGTTGGTGAGAATATAAATTATTACAACCATCATGGAAAACTGTATGAAGAGTCCCCCTAAAGTTAAAAATAGAACTATGAAGCAATTCTAATCACAGGAATGCATATGTTGGAGAAATACCTGTACTGTGGTGCTCATTTAGCTATCCTCCAAAGTATACATATTCCAAAACATCATATTGTGCACCATAAATATAATTTTTGTCAATTAAAATAAATTAATTTTTATAAAAGACAAATTTATCATGGGACTGAGAATTCACATTTACCTGTTCTAAGATGGCTGTTCAACATATTGAAGAAGATAAGAGGCTTATGCTATCCTCTCCGTATTGATACTCTCCATATTAATATGCAAAAAGTAGTAATTTCTGGCTGTTATGAGCTGTCACAGCAACAAGAATGAAGAATACTATGATCAAAAACACTAGTCTCCACCTTGTCACAACTGCATTTTCTGAATACTGTTCCTAATCTCTGGGGATTTAATCCTAAGGTTCCCCTCCCCCCCATTGTTAATCTCTCAAAATCACTCCTAATTTTCCTCTGGTTCACCTGACAATGTTGTCCTTGTTTTTATTAATAACACTAATAATTTCTTCATTAATTTCCTTCCAAGATAGTTCTTAAATGTTGAACTTTAATGTTTAAAACACTGAGCAGGCTGTTCTGCCCAAGTTTATGGAAGGATAAGTAAAAACATCTTTTTTTTTTTTTTTTTTCTTTTTTTGACAGAATCTCAAGCTGTTGCCCTGGGTGGAGTGCTGTAGCATTATAGCTCACAGCAACTTCCAATTCTTGGGCACAAGTGATCCTCTTGCCTCAGTTTTTCTATTTATTTATTTTGAGAAAGCATCTCACTATGTCACCCTTGGTAGAGTGCTGTGGCATCACAGTGGTACCTGGGTTTCAGGTTCTTGGTCTCCATGATTTGAAGAATAAATCCATGGACCACAGATCAGTGGTAAGAGGGAATTATTTACAGAAAAGAGTACAAAAACACTAAAGCTACCAGTAGGGAGAGAAAACCCAAGTCAGGAGAGAAAAGCTCTCTCTGTCTCTCTCCATCTAGCAGTGTATATAGGGGCACTGGTTCCTTGGCCAGGAAATGAATGGACACAGTCCCTTCCACTGGGGCAAGGTAAATGAATGTACTAAGGAATGGACACAGTCCATTCACAAAATTGAGGCCAAGGAAACTTACATGAAATTAACCCAGGCATAGGAAATGGGGGTTCCCTATTCAGTCATAAGTACAAAGGGAAGGCAACACCAAGGCGCTGGTGTCTCCCCAGCAGTTGTTCAGCCCCTTTGGCTATTGGAGCCTCTGGGTGTGGGGGGAGGGGGAACCCACCTCCTTGCCTACCCTCCAGCTCACTGGTTCCTCTGCCAGCTGCCACCACACCAAGACGGCCAAGGTGGAGGTGGCAGGTCCTCCAGCTCAGCTTGGCTGAGCTGGCTGGGGCGCCACTGCACCACTTGTCCTGTATCAACTGCTCATGGCAACCTCAAACTCTTGGGCTTAAGCGATTCTCTTGCCTCAGCCTCACAAGTAGCTGGGACTATAAGTGCCGGCCACAGGGCCTGGCTATTTTTTGTTGTTGTTGTAGTTGTCATGATTGTTTTAGCTGGCCCCGGCTGGGTTTGAACCCATCAGCCTCAGTGTATGCGGCCGGTGCCCTATCCATTCAGCAACGGGCCACCAGTTTTTCTATTTTTAGTGGAGACGGGGTCTGGCTTTTGTTCAGGCTGGTCTTTAACTCTTTAGCTCTGGCAATCCACCTGCCTCAGCCTCCCAGAGTGCTAGGATTACAAGCGTAAGCCCCTGCGCCTGGCCTCTAGAAGCATCTTTAAATGTTACTTGTTCCTATCCTCACCTCCAATTACCTAGAAAAGAATAAATTAGTTAGGGTCAGGGGAACAAAAGGATACAAGCCTTTGTTCTGGCTCTCAGTTCAACCATAAAGCATCTGACAGACAATACTTTCAGATCTTCTGCTGACTTTTTCTTTTTGACCCTCCCAACTGATTCACATCTGGGATGGGCAAGCAAGGGGTATGAGTTCTTAAGTTCCTCAAACCTGAACACTTCCCTCATGCCCGGGGCCGTTTCCATGAACAATTCAGTTTCCTGATAGTATTACATATTAGATATTTTGTGTGGAATCCTTTCCCCATTTAAATACTTCTGATCTCTTCAATTATTATTCTCTTATTGCAACAGACATCCCCACCCGTGCCACGATATAAATATTTTCAGTTTGAAAGTATTGAAAAGGGGGAGCAAAGTGGCTGGAGTAAGATGGCTGAATAGAAATTCAACAACTATCCACAGAAGAAGACAACTTCAGAAGAACCAAAAGTCAGGTAAACCCTTGCAGTCCCTGCTTTTAACACTGTATCAAGGAAGGAGGCGCTAAAGCAGGTGGACAGTCTTACCTTGTCTGCAGTAGGGCTGTCCAGTTGGACTGTCCAGTTCGCTGCCCACCCTGGCCCTGGATGGCTGGGAACACAGCACAACACAAAATAGTAAACTTTCTTAAAACATCATGAGGTTTTTGTTGTTGTTGTTGTTTGTTTGGTGAAACTCAGTAGTGTGGTTTTTAAGTGTGAACTATGTAGACGACAAGGTCATGATACAATGTCATGTAAAATAAACATACGTACACGCTCACTAGTTACATGCATGCGTGGCTCGTTTTTTTAGGCAGGGTGCGGCTTCCGGTGTGCTGTCCTCCAAGTGCAGATGGTTGGAGTTCACATGGTTAGACGTTACATGCACTTACCGTGACTTAATCACCAAATGATTAACTCAAATAATGTAATTAATCGTATGTACCCTTATATTAAACAAAAAAAATAAAGTTTTCAGGTTTCCCATGATGTGGCATGTATTGGTACTATTTATCTTTCTGGGGCATAGCAATGTTCCAGTGTGTTGAGGTTTTCCTTGTGGCCTAACATACGGTCTACCCTGGAGACTATTCCATCTGTACTCGACAAGTATGTGTATTCTACTGTTTTAGGTGATTTGTAATGTTGTTATTAGTCCCCCATTTCCAAATTTTCTCCTGTTTTTTTTTTTTTTTTTTTTTTTTGCATTACTGAAATTGTTTTAGTGAAATCTCCAAGTGTACTGTGGAAAAAAAAAAAAGAAAAGAAAATTCAGCCTACTTTGTAACCCTAGGCATTAATATTATTTAGACGTCAGGTAAACAAATGTTTACCTAAGATCTCAGACACCACCTCCTGCATTTTAAAATGGGCCCTCCACCTCCTCTTGCATCAGCAGCCAAGATGTGGAAGGACTTAAACTTTGCTTTCCATTTATACATTTCATAACAAAGGTAAACATATTCCCTTTATTATTATTATTTTTTTAATCCCAGCATGGCTTCTACAATGTCTCAAAGGAAAACAGAACCCCCCAAAAGAAAAATTTTAGATGAAAGGAAAGCATTCAATGAAAAGTGGACAAATGACCACGTTTTGATTGAGGCAAATGCTAAGGCACTCTGCTTAATTTGTAGGGAAATTGTGCAAGTGTTCAAAGACTATGATTTGAAAAGGCATTATATGCAAAAATGTGCTGCCAGATTTGATGGATATTAAGGATTGTGTCTTAAGTACAAAATAGCAGAGCTGAAAAAAGTTTGTCTTCTCAAAAAAAATATTTTTTAAACTTACAACTCAGATGGATTCCATTGTAAAAGCTGGTTATGTGGTGGCTCTCCTGAGCAAAAGGAGAAAAACTGAAGGACTCATTTTGCCTATCTTCAAATTATAGTACAGAACGGTAGTAACCAAAACAGCATGATACTGGCATAAAAACAGACATGTAGATCAAAACAGAGAACCCAGAAATAAATCCACACATCTATAGTTTACTTGCCAAATATATACATTGGGTAAAGAACAGTCTCTTCAATAAATGATGCAGGGAAAATTAATATCCATATGCAGAAGACTTAAGCTTGACCTTTATTTCTTGCCTTATGCAAAAATAAAATCAAAGTTGACTAAAGGCTTAAATCTAAGATCTGATACTATGAAACCACGCATAGAAAACATTGGGGAAACACATCAGGACATTGGTCTGGCCAAGGAGTGTGATGACCCCAAAGTACACGCAACCAAAACAAAATTGGACAAATGGAATCACATCAAGCTAACAAGCTACTGCACAGCAAAGGAAATAATCAACAAAGTGAAGAGACCACCCACAGAATGGGAGAAAGTATCTGCAAACAACCCATGTAACAAAGGATTAATAAATGAAATATATAAGGGGCTTCACAAACTCTACAGAAAAAAAATCAAATAATATGTTTAAAAATGGGGGAAAGATCTGAATAGACATGTATTGAAAGAAGCATACAAAATGGCCAACAAGTGTATGAAGAAAAGATCAACATCATTAGTCATCAGAGAAATGTAAATAAAAACTACAATAAGACATCTCATCCAAGTAAAAATGGTTTTTATCAAGGGAGAAGGCTGGGGAGTTATGGTGTGTGACACACCTTTTGGGGGCAGGACACAATTATAGAAGGAACTTTACCTAACAAATGCAATCATTGTAACCTGGTTCTT
The DNA here is from genome assembly GCF_027406575.1 of Nycticebus coucang. NCBI lineage: Eukaryota > Metazoa > Chordata > Mammalia > Primates > Lorisidae > Nycticebus > Nycticebus coucang. The sequence continues at coordinate 27,394,100 of NC_069785.1, read as the reverse complement.
TGTATCCTCCGAGAACCCCTAAAAAAAAAAAAAAAAAAAAAAAAGATAGGTAATAATGAATTCTGGTAAAGATGTGGATAAAGGGGAACCCTTGTATAACTATTGGTGGGAATGTAAATTAGTCCAACCACTACAGAAAACAGTATGGAGGTTTCTCAAGAACCTGAAAATACAGCTACCTTTTCACTTAGCGTTTCCACTGCTAGGCATATAACCAAAACAAGTGAATTCAGTATATAAGAAAGATATCTGTACTACTACATTTATTGCAACACTATTCACAATATCTAAGATTTGTCCATCAATGTATGAATGGATGAAGAAATTGTGATATATATATGTATATGTATCATGAAACTATATAGCCACAAAAAATGAAATCTTGCTATTTCTAACAACTTGGATGAAACTGGAAAACATTATGTTAAGAGAAGTAAGACAGCACAGAAAATAAATATTGCATGTTCTCACTCATATGTGGGAGATAAGTATTAACAAGCATTGATCTCATGGAGACAACAGAGTAGAATGATGGTAAGCAGAAGCTGGGAAGGGTAATGGGGAGAAGGGGATAAAGTGGGGATGTTTAATGCGTGCAAAAATATAATTATATATAATGAATGATATTTAATAGCACAAGAACATAACTAGAGTCAAAAGACTATAACTATACTACACTTTAAAAGAAGTAAACTATAACTATACTTTTAAAGAATTAAAACAATGGAGTTAGAATGTTCCTAAAGTAATGATAAATACCTGAGGTGATGGATGCTTCATTTACCCTCATTTTATTAATTCACCTCCTATGCCTGTATCAAAATACCACATGTACCCTGTAAATAGATACATAAATGCCCACAATGATTAAAAAATGAAAGAAATTTTGACAAAAAGAATGCATCTCTTTCACTTTTCTTCCTGGAGCATATTTTAAAATATTGTCCCATTTCAGGGAGCTTCATTTTGATAGAAAAGGAACCAGAATCACGCATTGGTTGATGATGGGGATATGTTCTAAGAAATGCATCATTTAGCGATTTTGTCCGGGTGCGGACATCATGGAGTGCACCTGCACAAATATCGATGATGTAGGCTATTGCTCCTGGGCTAAAATTCCACACAGCGTATCGTTGTGTTGATTACTGCACGTGATTATAGCACTATGGTGTCTGTATCTTTAAAGGTACAGTAAAAGTACGTCACAAAATATTTTATCTATTTATTTATTTATTTTTATTTATTTTTTTGAGACAGAGTCTTAAGCTGTCTTCCTGGTGGAAGTGTGGTGGCATCACAGCTCACAGCAACCTCCAATCACTTAAGCGATTCTCTTGCCTCAGCCTCCCAAGTAGCTGGGACTACAGGCGCCCGCCACAACACCTGGCTTTTTTTGTTTGTTTGTTTTTGTCTTTGGTTACAGTTGTCACTGTTGCTTAGCAGGCCTGGGCCGGGTTGAAACCTGCCACCCTAAGTGTCTGTGGCCAGCACTCTTGCCCATTGAGCTTATAGGCACCGCCCATATATTTTTTTTAAATGTTACATTTGTATGAGGCATTTATCATAAATGGAGCTTGGAGGACTGGAAATTTCTGTGGGTGAGTCAGGGAGTGCTGAGTGAATGTGAAGCGCAGAGACATGACTATACACTACTGCGGTCTTTATGACACTGCACACTTAGCTAGACTAACTCTGTTAAAAAAAAAAAAAGTCTTCCTTAATAATACATTAACTTTAGCTTGTTGTGACATTTTTACCTTATAAACATTCTAATTGTCTAAAATACTTGGACTCTTTTTGTAATAACATTTAGCTTAAAACACAGTCACATGTACAGCTGTACAAAATTATTTTCTTTATTTTTATCCATACCCAATAAGCTTTTTTCTATTTATTTATTTATTCATTTATTTATTTATTTATTTTTTTAACTTTCAAAACTTCTTTGTAAAAAGCTAAGACGCGTGCGCCCCAGTCTAGGCCCACACAGGGTCAGGATCATCGGCACCACTGCCTTCTACCTCTGCATCTCGGGCAATCCACCCATGGAGCTGCCATCTCCTACAACAACAGTGCCTTCTTCTGGAATACCTCTTGAAGGACCTGCCTGAGGCTGTGTTATAGTTAATAATTTTTCAATAAGAGTATACTCTAAAATAATGAAACAAGTATACTACAGTAAATAGTAGGTGATTGGCAGTTTTCAGCTCCATTATGGTCTTACAGTCTGACTGAAACGTCTTTCTGTAGTGCATGACTGTGTAACTCTGTCTGGTTCTCGACCCATCATGTCAGTCTCAGATCTGCTTTCACACTCAGCTGAAATTCCCTCACCATCCAACCAAATGGCCTGTAGACTGTTGAATTTGGTAACACCTCTTGGTTGTTTTCGCCAATCCCTGAAGTACCCTTCATTTACATCTACAAGGCAATTTTGTCCGACACATTCTTGCCAGAGTGATGTCAGAAAGCGCGTTAAACCATTTCAGTGCTCATGAACAACCTTCAGTGCTTCAAGGATAAAATTTCATCTTTTCTGGCTACCATAATAGACCTTTGGTTATCTGGCCCATTCTTCGTATCCCCAATCCCATTTTCCTCGATCCCATCTTAATGTGTGTACACCAGTCCAAATGTGTCAAGCCGTTGATCCTGACATTTGTACGTTTTTTTGTTCTGTCTGGAGTAGCATTCTGCTCTTTGTATGCCTAGTTAACTACTATGTTTTACTAAGGACTCAGGTCAACTTGTCACCTTTTTTTGAGAAATCTTTCTCCCCCCATCCCTCCCCAGAATCTGGGTAGGAAGCATTTCTCCTCTGGGCTTCCTGGGTGTCCTGTGCATACATCCACCACAGCACTCGATTCTGTGTATTTGTTTGTTTTAGTCTCTGGTTGGAGGGCAGCAATCACACTTTTTCATTTCTGTGACTTAGGTCAGCCCTTAGACCTTGAGCCTATGTAGCAGACATGGCATCGAGGACAACATGACACAACCGCTTAAATGAATTAATCAAAGGATGAGATTATTGACAGACTCTAGCATTAAATTAAGACAGCTTTTCATCGTTCTTATCTGGTTCTAGGGGAACATCATAGTAAGAACCGGTTTGTCAATGTTACAGCTTATTAAGACACGTTTTTGTCCTGAAGCAATTTTGTATGTATACTATCTCTTACTTAAATCTGCTCCCAAATTTACAGTGGTCTGCTACTGAATAACTTGCAGCAATTATCAGCTGCTGGAATGACTTTCAGCTTCTGGAGTTATGAACTGCATGTTATTTAATCAAACCTGTCTCATGTTATGTGTGCCCCAGCAGGATCCTCTGTCTCAGAAACATAGTTTATTTGGATATGTGGTATATCATTTAAGACTACTTAGGTCATTTAAACGAAATCCATATGAAATGAGAAAAGTATATTTCTCTGAATGTTAAAGAACTTAACTATGAGCTGCTTCAGACAGTTGTGGGGGTTCCCCAGAATTGTCAGAGTGTTTCCAGTGTGTTTCTTCCTTCTCCCTAGGTGTGTTACCAGAGCTAGCCCAGTTATTAGAGCTCTAGCTATCACACACGTCTAAGAAGCAGGATGGACACAGGGCATAAGAAGGGTATGTCTGGCTGTACCCATGCTCAGTGGGCAGGGCACCAGCCACATACCACTGAGGCTGGCAGGTTCGAATCTGGCCTGCGCCAGCTAAAGCAACCATGACAATTGCAATAACAACAACAAAAATAGCCAGGCGTTGTGGCAGGCACCTATAGTCACAGCTACTATGGAGGCTGAGGCAAGACAATGCTTAAGCCCAAGAGTTTGAGGTTGCTGTGAGGTGCGACGCCATGGCACTCCACCCAGGGTGACAGCTTGAGAATTCGTCTCAAAGAAATTAAAAAAAGAAGGCTACATCTGAAAGGAATCTTCCTACAATATCCATAGGACACTACATCTGAAAGGAATCTTCCTAGAATATCTCTGGGACTTTTAAAAATATTTTATTAAGCTACAATTTATAATGAAATGCAACAAAAGTCCTAGCTGATCTGATAAAAATCCTACTAATTATGTGCACTGGGGAAATGACTTTCTTTCTTTGAAAGACATTTCTAAAATGTCAGTAATGTTGCCCATCTCATAGAAGTTCTATAAAGATTATAAGTATGCATTTGTAACTTAAGTGCACAAGCCCATAGCAGGCTCTCAATAAATGGTAGTTGTTCTTCTTATACATGAGATTACTGGGATTCAGAGGTATGGTAGCTCCTTTAAGGCCTCTCAACCAGTAATGGGTAAATCAGTAAAACCAAAATATAGTGAAATATGGCAGAGACCAGAACTGAGGGCTCCTATTTTCCAATTCAATACTCTATGTCATAAATCGTGTTTTGGTCTGAGTTTTCAGGACCATTAAAGATAGATTTAAAATAGAAATAAAAAAAAATAAAATAGAAAGAGCTACTTTCTTTGGTTTGATTTATCTGAATACTGGCCTTGCTTTCCATTTCTTTTTGTGAAGACTTGGCTGAAATCAACGGTATTAATTGAGTGTGTAATTCTGAAACCATCTTAGAAAGCTAAAATCATTTAAAATTAGTTGGAATTTAGTAACTAGGTTGCACTTTGCCTTTGTCAAGTAGTTTCCAGCTGACTCACTGCAGCTGCAACAATTGAGATCATTTTGTGCCTTTCATGCAAAGACTGATTTGGCAGCCAGCACTCCCAGTGGAGTGGGTTTCAGAGCCTTGGTGAATCTCAGGGTGGGAATGGACTTTAAAGGTCATGAAATCTAAATCTTAATGTAATGACTGAATCGGCTTACATCAACCCCATCAAGTGGTTTTCCAACCTACCCTTGGATAAATCCAGTGACAAATAAATAGTGAAGATTTCCAGGTTAGCTGAAAGGCATAATCCATTCTATATTTTAATAGTTGCGGCTTCCTTATATTGAACTGAAATCTGTTCTCTTAACCTTCTTCCAGCCACCAGTACTACTTCTATCCCTAGTAAAAATGTAGTCCATTTTGGACCTTACAGCCTTTCAAATGTTTGAAGACCATTACTGATTATTCTTTAGGGTTTTCTCATTGCTAAATACCTCCAGGTTCCTTTAACATTTTCTTATTAAACATGACTTCAATTTCTTTCATAAACCTGAGCTTATAGCTACACCAATCTGATTTGCCTAGATTTTTCTTAAAGTGTTCCCTTCCTATTCCAGGAATGTGTGAAATCTATCAGGACTAGAGGAAATGGCCTAATCACACTGCCCTAGTAAAGTAAGAAAGAAGGGAGTTGATTGAAAACTTTTGGAGATCAATGAAAGGTTGGAAAATGGTCAAATTGTTGAGGGTTTCCTTGCCCTCCTCACAACAAAACTGGGTTGGCATCTTACTTCTTAGTATAAAAAACTCAAAGGCTTAACAAAGTTACAGTATTCTTTAAGTACAAAGTAAGTTAAGGTATTTATTTTTATTAATGGTTTAGACTCTGTTCAGTTAATTTTATTTGTGTGGCTTCCTTATTTTGGTGCTGAGTGGTATCAATGACGATATCATTGATAATGTCATGATATCACGGATGAACGGACGGGTGGTTAAATGGATGTGTGATCATATGAATGAATCGGTGGACAGATGGTTGTCCCTCGATGGTATATAGTTAAAGCAAAACAAACAAAACAAAAGTTATTTCTGAATCTGACAAAGTTTCAACTTCTATATGGACTATAAACTGAAGTTTCAGTTCAATCAGTAACATATATACACCTTTTGTAACTTCATAAATCTCATTCTGGTCTTTAAGAAAGAGCACTGAATACATTTAAATTTAGTAAAGTTTTTAACAGTTAAAAAGCTGCGCATTATTTGAAAAATGTCACTTACCATGTCTGATCATGAAATAGTCAAAAGTGATCCTGTTATACGTAGCAATAACAAAATCACATTTTAAAATACATTCAACTGCTATTTATGAAGTGATTTTCCTAATTTATTGAATTTCCTAAGCAATGAAGATTCAGCAGGGAAACAGATAAATGAGGGCTATGTCCTCATAGACCTTATATTTTTATAACAAAACTTTGAATTTGTCAGTTTTAAGGGCCTTAAAATACAAGGTACTTTAAAATAGTTTTTGAATCTCTCTCTCTTTTTTTTTGCGTTAGTAAAAAAAGTCAGTTTAGTACATTTACTCTAAATCTTAAAAATTACATATAACTTTTTTATATAGAGAATAAAAACAATGTTTTAATTTTCATCCTAGAGATAGATATTCTTTTGCCTTGTTTTTCAGTTATTCTCAATGTTTAATTGCCACTATTTACTAAAAATATTGCCTCTTTCTCATACCCCTTCCAGAAAATATGCTAATGTAGTTACAATGGATTATATTTTAAAGAGTTTTAGGGTAACATTGATTATGTAAGTCTTACTGATGTGTAGTCCTAATGTTCCCAACCTTGATTCATTTTTACTTAAAATCCTGAATTAATTCTTACCGAAGAAGAACCACAAATAAATGGCTGTCATTGTTTTCCCCATTAGTTGCCTGGCAAGTATAACACAGTATCTGTAAATTATGGGCTTTTTATATTTGTTTTGTATTAAAAAATTCTGTATAAACAGGACTTTGTGTTTGAGAGTGAAACTTCATTTTCACCAAGGAAATTTTTATATTTATAACTTTGAGAATTTTGAAAGGTTTTTATATAACAATGTATATCCCCCTTAAGTTTATGTAAATTCTGAAAATCGTTCACTGGTTAGAGATATCTGGAAATGAACATCTGAATTGGAATAACGTATATCTTAATTCTTACAAATTATGTTTAACACAACTAAAAAAGCAGTACTTTTATGCCCTATCTGACAGAATATTATTTGAATATGTTAACCAATCTTTTTCTTCCAGGAGTTTCTGTTACCCAGACCTACTTTCTTGTCTCTTGGATCTTACATCCACTTCCTCAAAGAGAGTCATTATAGATTTTGAGCTTCTGAAGCCTCTTTTGAGGCACAAAAACATGATCCTTCTGACCTTCAAAAGTTTAAGCCCTGAAGAATGCTGAACATAAAGTTCAGCCCATAAAAGATAGATTTGAAGGGGAAAAAAAAGCAACAAAATCAGTCAGAGAAAGTTCTCCCCCTGCCTCCTTTTATTTTATATTAAATAGCATTTTGTGTGCTTTGGGGAGAGTAGAGTGGAAGTAGATTTAGTGGGGAACACTTAGATAATAGGGGGAGAAGCACTTATGTGTTTGGTGAGCACCTAGAAAAGAGGTCTTTGACTGGATCCTCTCCTTCACCCGGGCAAATTACAATAAGAAATATGGTCTCAACATTTTTTCCTTAATGTGATTATAACAGAGAATAAAGTAGACAAGGATATCTGGTATGGCTAGAGAGGTAGACAGAATTTCAAATCTTTTCTCTTTGTTCAAGAAAAATTCAGAGATAGCTAAGACAAAGCACAACCCATGAATCCCTGTATTCAGAAATGTAGGAAATACATAACTGGCTTAGACAAGAAAATAAATTAAAGCAATGTGGGGCCAGGAAACAAAGATCTGTCAACAACTTGGGTGGATTGAAGGCTGAGTACAGGATGGGATAATTGCTACTAATAACTAACATTTATTATTTACTTAACTGGTGCCTTTTTTATATACTATGTCAAGGACACTTCACAACACTGTTATGACATGGATACATTTTTATGGTTTCCATTTTACAGAGTGAGAAACTGAAATATAGAGAAACTAATCTACTTGCTTATAGTTTTAATCACTGCATCTATTGCTCATCAATAGAGAGTGTAAATCTTAGTGAGTAAATGGTAATAACCCAGGATTAGATCCGCCCCTCTCCTCCAAGACTTGTATTAATCTAAAGAAAGTAGAATATCAACCCAAGTCATTGTATACTACTGAGGCCCTGATAAAGTAGGAAGCCCTGAAATAACTAGAAAATTCCAAAGGTATTAGGTCAATCCGGGTAACTCAGGTAGGAAAACAATGTAGAGAGAAAATAATAAGTTATGGAAAATTTAAGTTACATTTCTTGCTCATATTAATCTGAGTGTATAGAGTCATGTCTATTGTATTGACACAACAAATGGGGTAGACACACTAGCAAAAGGAATCCAAACTCCCTAAAACATTCAGTGTATCCAATAGAACTCAGAGGTTCAGACTCCCCTCTGTTGTACTACTTAACCTGATGTGAGTAGATGACATTACAATCCTAGAATTAACCAAATAAGAAGGAGACAATGTGAGAAATTCTGTTCAGCCTGGAGTGAAAGATAAGCAGACATATGTGAACACAATAATCCTTCTTAGTGGTAATTTTGGAGTCGCAATGTTCTTTCAAGGAAAATATTGTTTTCATTACGTAAGAAGGAAATATTGAATTCAGGACACTTTGTAAAAGTTATAAACAACAGGAAGATAAAAAATAATCATGAATATAGAAATTATGTAAGCTAAGAGTGAGGAACAGAGGGACCTATGAAACTCAGAAAAGAAATAGCAGAGGATATTAACCAATTGAAAAATATACCATGCTGATGGCAAGGAAGAATCAATATTATTAAAATGTCTATACTACCCAAAGCAATCCATAGATTTAACGCAATCCCCAATGAAATACCAATGTCATACTATGAAGAGCTGGAAAAAAACTTATTCGTTTCAATAGAACCAGATAAAAACTCAAATAGCCATAACACATCTATGAAATAAGAACAAATCTGGAGGCATCATGTTACCAGACTTCAGATTTATACTACAGGTCTATAATGATCAAACAGCATGGTACTGGCAGAAAAATAGGGCCATAGATCTATTGAACAGAATAGAGTATCTATCACCATCTGGTCTTTGATAAAGCAAACAAAGTATACACTAGGGAGAAGAATCTCTAATCAATAAATGGTGCTGAGAAAACTGGTTAGCCACATGTGCATGACCTCTCACCACTTACAAAAATTAACTGATGATAGGTAAGATTTAAATCTATGACAAGAGGGTGGCACCTGTGGCTCAAGGAGTAGGGCGCCGGTCCCATATGCTGGAGGTGGCGGGTTCAAACCCAGCTCTGGCCAAAAACCACCGAAAAAAAAAAAAAAAAATCTATGACAAGAAACTATAAAACTCCAGAAGATGGCATGGGAAAAACTCTGGATCTTATTGGCTTAGGGAAAGAATTTATGAAGAAAACCCCATTAGCAATTGCAGCAACAACAAAAATAAATAAATGGGAACTGATCAAGTTGATCAGTTCTGATCAAAGGACACAATCAACAAAACAATGAGACAAGCTTCGGAGTGAGAAGATGTCTGCACGTTATGAATCGCACAAAGGCTGATAACCAGAGTCTAGAAAAAACTCAAGCAAATCACTAGGAAAAGAGCAAACAGTTCCAATCATAACTGGTCAAGAGACATGAACAGAACCTTTTTTCCTGAGGACAGACAAATGGCCAATAAACACATGAAAAAATGATTATCCACCCTAATCACCAGAAAAATGCAAATCAAAACCACTTTGAGATATCACCTAACCTCAGTGAGAATGGCCCACATCACAATCTCTCAAAGTGACAGATATTGTCATGGGTGTGGAGAAAGGGGGACACTCATGCACTGATGGTGGGACTGAAAACTAGTATAGCCTTTATGGAAAGAAGTATGGAGAGTCCTCAAGGAACTAAAAATAGGCCTTCCATTTGATCCTGTAATCCTATTACTAGATATCTATTCCCCAGGGATTTGCACTTTAATGTTTATACCATCTCAATTCACAATCCCAAAGGTGTGGCAACAACCTAAGTGCCCATCAACCATGAATGAATTAATGAACTGCCATATATGTACACTATGGAATCCTATTCAGCCACAAAAAGACAGAGACTTTGTCTCTTTTGTATTTACCTGGAAGGATCTGAAGAACATGGTCCTAAGTAAGGTATCATCACAAGAATGGAGAATCAAGCTTCCTATGTACTCAATAATTAGACCTATACATGACAGAAAAACTCAGTTAAATTCAAGAAAGGAGGGATTCATTACGTGCCCACCTAATGGGTACGAAGTACAGGTACATGGCACACTTCCTGAGTGAAGGACACAACTACATCTTAGACTTACAAACACAATCAATGTCACCTAATTGTGCATACCTCCTATCAATCTGAAAATTATAAACTTACATCTAGATAGGAGGAATAAATGTCCTATAGGGTGACTACAACTAATGACAATGTATGGGATATTTTCAAATAGCTAGAAGAGAGGAGTCTGAATATTCTCAACACAAAGTAACAATAAATATTTGAGGTGATATGTTAGATACCTGGATTCAATCATTTTATACTCTATATACACGTTGAGATCTCACTCCATGCTCCTAAACATATACAAATATTATGTAGCAATTATAATAATAAAAAAAGTTTAATTTAACTTAAACAAGGGAAGATAAGATAAATAAATTTTTCTATATAATTATTTTTAAAAAGCAAAAATAAGAGAAAAATGCAGACTAAAAGGACTTAGAATTCCACCTACATATTCTTACAGATATAAATACTAAAGAATGTACTCCAGCAAAAAGAAACAGAAACCTATTAGAATTCAAGGAGCAATAGAAGTAGAGACGTTGTGATGAATATAAATTAATATTGCTTATAAAAAAGAGTACCACTGTGAATTTGAAGACCATACTTCAAAAATAGATCAGCTAGCTGCAGTAATATGAGTATATTGTTTTAAAGAACAAAATTAAACCTTGTATTTAAGTACATACTTAATGTTACATTTTCATGCATCTGTCTCTATTGTGTAGTCAAATATGAATCTATTGATTATTTATATCCAAATTAATACTGTATTTTGCCAGCTAATACATTTCAACAAATTGCAAAGAATTGATGTGTAAAGTCATGTTCTTTGACTATCATGTAAAAAATTAGGGTCAAATAACAACAAAGAAGCAAAAACAAAAACAAAGGAACAAAAAAGCCTCTAGAAAATATTTGCAAATTAATAGCACAGTTCTAAAGAGTTAATAAAAATCATAATGAAAATCCATAAACATTTGGAATTGGATTCACTACACCTGACTATTTATTTACAGCATACAACTAAAAAGTCACAGAGGGGAAAGATAGAGACTTGAAAGTTACCTGGTACGACATCATTACACCAGAGAGACTGAAAATAAATAAATCCAACAACTAGGGGAACAAAAACCAAGAATACTTCAAGCAATATAAAAAAAGAAGAAATACAAAGTTAGACATAAGAAATATGAGTGAAATAGAAATATAAAATGAAGCAAACAACAAAGACCACTAATAAAATAAAAGTGAGTCTTTTAAAAAGACTAATAAAATAGCTAAAATTTCACAAATTGATCAAGAGGTGGAAAAAGAGAGATACTATAAATACAAATATTAAGAATTTGCTGGGAGGGTAAATGGTGGGATCACACCTATCAGTATCTTGATAATTGTTATTTACAAAGCTTCTTCCACTCAGAATAATCTCTTCAACCACACCTTCATATACCCTTGAGTGTTGTGTACTACTTATTATGTGAACTAAATATTCAAATGTTATTGAAATTAAAAATCTAATTTAATATCAGATTATCATTTGGTTACAGTGATAAGTCCAAATATTTTAGCTTTGTTAAGATCTTTCACAGTTTAGACTTAAAACAATACATTATTGTTTTATTGTTGAAAGGTTGAGGGTTATATAGGTCTGTTTTTTGAAAACATTATTTTGGCATTATGCTAAATTTTAAGAATCTGAAAAACGTAAGTGTACTTTGACATGTTAGAATATGCTTTTCTTTTTTGTTCCCATGCAGGGGTGTCCAACCTTTTAGTTTCTTTGCACCATTCTGGAAGAAGAGTTGTCTTGGGGCGTAAACACTAAGAAAGCTGATGAGCAAATAAAAGATCCATGCACAATTTTCACGATATCTGCCACCATAGACAAAAAAGTCCTCACATAATCGTCATGTGGCCCACAGGCCATGACTTGAACACCCCTGAGGGGGAAACGTGATTACATAATAATTTACTGGTGTGAGTAATCAGATTAAACAAAGAATCTACATATTATAAGAGCAAAAGAACTAATATACACAGGAACAATACTTTCTATTTTTTTTTAATTAACAAGGGAAAATGAAAAGTGTATCCCTGTAAATCAATTGATTGTTAAGAAAATAAAGCCTTATTTTCAGCAGTGAAACAAAAACTTTGGTAATATAATTTCTATTTCTTCCAAGTTAAAGGAACATTTATAAAAATAATTGCTTTGGTGCAGTACAATGTTATAATCCAGATTTACTTTCTTGATTTTTAATCAATTTCAGAGTAAGTAAAAATACAGCATCAGTTCCAGAGTATCCAGCCTAATGCTGGAAACACAGCCCAAATAAATCATTAGATCAATCAACATATAATTGCCTGCTGAATGTGAAGACAGAGAAGGCACAAGGTGGAATGGAAAGTAGTGGCCAGACTTTCATCAGAAAATGAACGTTTTTTTGTGTGTGTGTTTTGAGACAGAGTCTTAAGTTATTGCCTTGGTACAGTGCTGTGGCATCATAGCTCCCAGCAACCTCCAACTCTGGAGCTCAAGTGATCCTCTTGCCTCAGTTTTTCTTTTTTTTTTTTTTTTTCTTTTTTCCAGTTTTGGCCAGGGCTGGGCTCAAACCCGCCACCCTTGGTATATGAGGCCAGCGCCCTACTCCTTGAGCCACAGGCACCGCCCAGAAAATGAACGGTTTTTAAAGTGATTATAAATTGGTTATGTATACAGCTGGCATTTGAGTTTGTTTCTAGAAGGTTGCATTATCTCCTTCAGGTTTCTGAGTAGTACTCACCATTTGGCTTTTAATTTTAAATTATCTATGGTTTGTAGGACTCACTGATTTTTACCAAAGAGAGGTATCGTTCTCTTCTGGAGTGGCTTGGACACTGGAAGATGGTACCTCATTATGCAAAAAAAACAACAAAAAAAAAAACAAGGAAAATTTAGTATTACAATATCCAGATTGCAGTTCTAGTTTATTGATTTTGGTAGCACTTTGCTATATCATCAATATCACTCTTGAAATAATTTAAGAGTATTCCTAGAAAGGAAAAACATTTTATCTTTACACAAATGTGAACTATGATGTTCTAATGTTAACCTTAGAAATGTTTCGCTTCTCAGTAATTTTGTAATGTGAACAAACATTACCAAAAAAATTGACATTATTTTTTTCTAGGAATGTACCATAAAATATAATTTCAAATATCACCTTGGATCCTTTTCATGTCTATTTGGATAAATATAGAACATATTAAGTAAGTATAACTATCTAATTTTGAGGCTGGTTATATACATTCTTGAGAAGGTCAGAACTATTTCTGCTCTGGCAATAGATGATAACATTGTATCTACCTTCACAGAGAATGCATGCCCACCCAGGAGATTATTTAAATGAACCTCTTTTCTCTCTTATTACAAAAAATTGAGAAAAGGAACACAAGACCCCACTTATAATAGAAAACAACAGCATTTTGCCAGTAGGGGTATTTCTAGTAAAAAACAAACAAGCAAAGAACTGAATATACCCAACTATTGGGATTGGAAATTTTATTAGTAAATTGCAACTTGTGTGGGCTATGAAATTTCCCCTGATGTGGCACAATTTACTATTTGAGATACTTACTTTTGTTTTTTAGGAGGTTTACACTAAATTTCACTAGCTCACTTTCCCAAAACCATCTGGATTTTTTTTTTTTTTTTGGTCCAGGTTCACTCCAATAACAAAAATAAAAACATAAAGGAATTGTGCAAGGAAATACTTTGGCAAGCAGTATGGTACAGTAACTATACTGTGGCTGAATCTTACCCGAGTGTCTGAAAGCTGTGACATTGTAGTGAAGATATCATTTAGAAATATATGTGTGTGTGTGTAAACACTGTCCTTGGTGTGATTCACTTCCTCCTCTCCCTACCCCAGCTATAATTCTGAAAGAACTTGGATTCTGCACTTTCTATAATACCATTTTTTCCATTTCTGTATTTATCCATCCTGGACTAGGCCAACAGAAAATGTAATTATTGGCGAGTTTTTGTATATAGCTGCAAAATAAAGGAAAAAATGTTGTCTGTCTGTAATTCAAACACACTCATACAATTGCTGTGCAATTTCCTTTGTTAACAATAAATACTTAGGTGGAAAATAGACATAATGAAATCTTTTATATAGGACATATTAGGGTATGTTTTGTGAACTATGTAAAAGAAAAATTCCCTGGCAGGGTTGTCTGTAGCTAGACTCCATGTCCATTGTAAATTCCAGAGGAAGAAAAGAAATACGTAACCCTATTGATAAGGCCCATTTTCATTCATTTACCCAACAACCATTTTGTAGTACTCATTATGTCCAGGTCAACTTATTAAATCCAGGGACATATATAGAGACAAATAATATGCCATCGGGCGCCCCTCCACTATAGTACAGGAGATGGGCAAATAAAAAAATTGTGTGTGATACTGCTCTGCTGGAGGGGTGTGCTGTGGAAATACTAAGGCAGGAATATATTTTTTACTGTGATAAGTGGATTTCCTGTCACTAAAGTGATATTGGAGTTAGCAATTAGAAAATGCATTTTTTTTTTATCTTGGAAAAGGCACTTGTATAGATGAACAGCTTCATTTTTTATAAAACGCTGAGTGTGATTACAAAGTTTATTCAGGAAATGACAAACAGGTGAGAGATGGGAACTCTGTGGGAAAATGTCTGTGGGGGCTTTATGTCATTCTAGGGCCACCTATCCTACCTGTGGATAGAACTCTGGTTTGTAAAATAATATCTTAAGAACTTTTTTTTTTTTAAGATGACTTTGTTTGTTTGTTTTTGTTTCTTGAGGCAGAGTCGGATTACATCACCCTCAGTAGAGTGCTTGGCATCACAGCTAGCAACCTCAAACTCTTGTGCTTAAGCAATTCTCTTGCCTCAGCCTCCCAAGTAGCTGGGACTACAGGTGCCTGCCACAACGCCCAGCTATTTTTTTGTTGCAGTTGTCATTGTTGTTTAGCTGGCCCAGGCGGGGTTCAAACCCACCAACCTGGAGGTATGTGGCCAACACCATAACCACTCTGCTATAGGCACAAGTCCAAGGACTTCTGAATTTTTATATTTCTGTCTCCTATCTTTAAATGAATGATATCATTAACTTATTTAGGAGAAAGCACATCAAGGACATAATTCATTAATAGTCTTAAGGAATTAGGATATTTATCAGAAAAAAATGCCTAGACAGAAAGCAACTCCAAAGATAAGGCAAAAATAGAACATTTTGATAGGCACCATTTATTTGAATTCAATAGATACTTATTACAGGATTCAATATGAGTAGGGCAAATGGGGCATGAAGGCTTCGGCGTATATGCAGAATGGAAGATGCTTTTACTTTCCATTTGATGAAATTGAATTTCTCAAAATGGATCCTGTATCTTTTTATTTTTATTTTATTTTATTTTTTATTTATTTATTTTTTTAGAGACAGGGTCTCACTTTATGGCCCTCAGTAGAGTGCCATGGCATCACAGCTCACAGCAACCTCCAACTCCTGGGCTTAAGCGATTCTCTTGCCTCAGCCTCCCAAATAGCTGGGACTACAGGCACCCGCCACAACGCCCAGCTATTTTTTGGTTGCAGTTCAGCCGGGGCTGGGTTTGAACCCGCCACCCTCGGTATATGGGGCCAGCACCCTACCGGCTGAGCCACAGGCGCCACCCAATCCTGTATCTTTTTAATTCAAAGATTTCAGCACGTAGGAGGATGATATCCTATCATTTATGAAGGTAGTTTTTTTATTATAAGTTTATTAGCTCTCAGATTTAGCAACTACTTTCTTTCTTTTTTTTGCCCTCTAGCCATGTTATTCCTGGGGATCTTTACAAGGGAAGGTGCCTTTCATTTTCATCTTCCTTAGCACAGCTGGTGCTTACACCGCCCTGAACATTCATTGAGTCATTTCCTGCTGATAAATGTCTGTATGTAGTCACGATTGTCACCTATGTATGTGATACAAAACTGTCCTCTCTCCTTTTAGACCAAGATAGCATTTGTACCAGGCTCTAATCTTATGTACCACTTTTTCCCCTTTCAGAACCAAGCTGGCAATTGTCATCTTGAATAGCTTTAAAATTGCTCATAGCAATCAATGACAACTGAGGCATCACTAAAGAATTTCTTTTATCTCCAAGCTCCAATTTAGATCTGTCATTAAGCTTGAGTAAGCTTGAACTGTCAGAACATTTTCCCTCATCACATGCTCGAAGCACAAAAAAGTCAACTTCAAAATCAAATTTGTTCTGTCCCTTACTATACTTCATAACGGTTTCATGCGAACAATAAACTTTACCGAAACAGCATCAATCTTTAGTAACCCAGATAACAATGACTTTAAAAAATAGTGAGATGCTGCCAAAGCTCAGGTATGACGTATAGTAAAGCACTCGCTTGCCGTCACTTGCTTGCTGTTTTGCTATAAGGAGGAAGCATTGTGATTTGGGGGAAAAAGGTACTTGGCAGTGAGTAAGGGGACGTGGAGTCTCTCTCCTTTTATCTTTATCTTGTGGTAAAGATATAGAAATGAATGCCGAGGATGACTGCTAAGGATGAAGCTATAGGATGAATGCTAAGGTCCCACCCATTTCCAACATTTAACCTCTTAATAAATTCAACTTTTCATTGTGCGGTATTAGTCTTCAAGAAATGTGTTAGAAGGCTCAGTGCCTGTAGCTCAGCAGTTAGCACCAGGCACATACACCGGAGCTGGTGGGTTCAAACCTTGCCTGGTCCTGCCAAAGAACAATGACAACTACAACAACAACTACAATGACAACGACAACAATGACAACAAAATAGCCGGGTGTTGTGGCAGGTGACTGCATTCCCAGCTACTTGGGAGACTGAGGCAAGAGAATCACTAAAGCCCAATGCTGTGAGCTGTAACGCCATAGCACTCTATCGAGGATGACATAGTGAGACTCTCAAAAAAAAAAAAAAAATGGATCAGAAGCAGTTACCATAAAGAGCTGGAATAAATTAATTAGGAAGGCCATAATCCAGACCTAATTGTAAAAATGCCTCAGCTTCATCTTCTGGAACAAATGATGTTTTATTTGGGTTCTTTTGTTGAACAGAAACTGTCTTTTAAAGATCCTGGTTTCTGTTTTGGGGATCTCTTCTATCGACAGATCCTTCATGCCTTACCCACAAATTTAAATGTACTCTGATCTTTCTCTTGAACATTTCCTTTTGAGACAGTCTGTGTGAACATTAGAGGTGCCAAATTGAGAGGAAAGACCACAAAAATCTGGCAGAGCTATACAAGTATTCAAGAGTTCAAATATGTTTATAGAGTCCTTGTTCAAAATAAGCGATTGTTTTGCAACAATATCTTAGCAACTCCATATTGCCTTGTATTTTATTTTTATTCCTAAAGGAAAGAGGAAAGTTGATACTACTTGCTTTCTTATTTTACAAATACTATAGTTTTAATATTAAATTACACTTTTCTCATCCATCTTTCTGTTGACAGATATTGGAAATATGATTCAAATTACTCTTGTCAGGATGTTCTAGACTGAGAAAGGGATTTAGTGATCTTTTTTACCTAATAAAGATGTTCTAAATATAATTATTCCAGCAAATGACCACTCAATGCAAGGATATTGTTTGGTGATGCATTCTTTCCTATTCAGTGCCAAATCTTGACCATAACAGTTCTATACTTTAATCCACAATCCAAATCTCTTAGTATACTTGAAGCTGCCTTACCACTCATACCTTGTTTATACCACTAATTGATAGTTATTAACCTGAGTAACTGATCAATGTTAGAATCTGATATGAATCTTTGCAAATTTGGCCACATTTCCTTGCTCTTAAAAAAATGTGTTGATCCTTAGGGAATCATTTGTTAATAGTAAACAACCATTTAGGCTATTTTATCCAAGAGTGTTAAAAGCTAACGGTAGTCCAGGAATTAGCCATCTCTGGTATTAATAGTGTTCCAATAGCAATGCCTTACCCAGGTGGTTTGAAAATCTGAAGCTCTATGGCAGGGAGAATTAGTTACAGATTTGTGACAAGTTTCAGCTTTCCATGGTCTTCTAGAGTCCTATAACGTAGGCTGATGCCTGCTTACCTTTTCTCATATAGCTATACATACATTTTTTGGCATTCATAAGTACCTTTTCTCATATTTATTGGTGTTACAGCAATATATCTTTTGTATAAAAGCATCATGCATTTTTCTTAGATACATGCCAATCTTCAGCATAATTTTTAAATCTGCGAGGAGTGTTAATATGTAAAATTTTTTAGTGGCAAAACTAAAAGTATCAAATAGATTTTTCATCTCTAATATACAGAATATACTTTCCGATTTAACAACTAGACATAGATAGATATTGCCCTACAGATCTTTCTTGTTTATATGCCATTACTTTCTCCTTTTAAGTTAACCTTACACTTTACAAAAAGCATCTAACATTTAATATCTTTATTAAAATACAATGCTAGGTTATGATTTCTCAGTGTTTAATACTAACTTATGACTACTTGTTCTATAAACTTCATGTCATAATAAGAGATAAACAAAGAATCTATTTCTTTTATTTTATATGCTAACCAATTTGCTCCATTTCACTAATATGACATTATTTGTTGCATGCACCATTATTAGATCTCACTAATAAAAAGGGAAAAAATGTGAAATGCCATTGAATATAATTAGCATACAAATTTAAGATGTTAAAATATGGACAGTTTAGAATGAATGAAATGTAGTTGTTATCTGAAACAATCACAACCACAACTTTTGTCTAAAACATTTGAAATAATTTTAAACACACAAGCTCTCATTTGTTCTCCCAAAGTATTTATAATAAATACTAGGACAAAACTTGTATTTCTTTTTTAGGGATGCTGGAGAAATTGAGCAGACTTATAAAGTAGAAAGAACATATAACCTTCAATCTACATTAATAATATGAAAAACCTTTCAAAATCTTTAAAACTGCACTTGCTTACATTTTCTTAACTACTGTTTGGGGAGTATTGAAAATCCTTGAAATTGGATTCTGTACAGGAAGTATTTTGAAATTCAGCTTTGATTATACTGAGGCAGACATACTTTTACATATTATATGTAAGTGAGAATTTACATCATTTAAATTTATATCCTTTTTGATAGTTGTAAATATATGTATTAACATTCCAATTAGGATTTTTTTTTTATTTTCACTGCACTATTACTATATTACTATGTATAACTCCAAGAAGTTCTTTTAAAGATGCTAATAGCATTAATATTAGTATCAGTATTGCTTTCCAGTGAATGACTCCACTGCTCCAGTTCATTTGTATATTTGTGTGTAGCTCCCAAACTAGAGACGAGAAGAATTCAGTGACACAGAACAAATCTTTGTAAAAAGAATCTAAATGTGGGGGGAAACAGTATTTATTTACATGGGGAATTTCTGAAATGTTTGCTATTATAAAAGTTAATTCCCCTTCTGAATAAATGATATTTGATTTTCATATTAGCATTCAAGTTTGAACAGCTGCAGAAAACTGCTCAGATAAAAATTTTTAGAAGTTTTAGATCCAAATTTTGCTTTCAGATCATCAGATAGAGAAGATCCCAGGATACACATTTCTGTTTAGAGAGAGCATTTAGTTTGGGATACATTTCTATTAGATTGGGTATAACTGAAAAACATACAGTGTTAGTAAAAACTTTCATAGGTATAAGGTTTTTACATACGTTGATTTAAAATAATTAAGAAGGAAAAAACTTAACCTTTCTCACTGAGCAATATGAATACTTCTAAGAAGCAAGACATTGGACCAATAAGCCCACCACACAGGTGATTTGGGCGCTGCTAAAGTGGAATCTCACATTTCTAAGTTTTTAAGTGTGTTTTGAAAAGAAGTACTGATTGTCAAAGAACACAAAACATTAGTGAATGTCCTTTTCCTTTCCTGTATAAAGAAAGGAAATACAGGGCAGTGCCTGTGACTCAAAGGAGTAGGGCGCTGGCCCTATATACCGGAGGTGGTGGGTTCAAACCCAGCCACAGCCCCCCCCAAAAAGAAAGGAAATACAATCATTTGGGGCACACCATGAATTTGAAGGTTAAAGATACAAATTCCTGGTTGAATTTGCCTACAGATTCTTGAATTCCATAAAGTGTGAAATGTCTGCATATGTAATTTTTCACTGAAAATCATTGTTAGACACAGATAATAACACCACATGAGACTATAAGGATAGTATTTCCATTGTATGATACAATGAAATACGTTTTCAATATAATTCATAAAATGAATTCGATTGTTTTCAAAGATTTAAATTAGCCTTATCCTGTGGCAGTGGTTCTCAACCTTCCTAATGCCGTGGCCCTTTAATACAGTTCCTGTGAGTCGCAACCTATAGGTTGAGAACAGCTGGCCTAGGGTCATCTACAAATGGGTACATTTTATAATTATTTAAGTTAGAGAACTTAGATTTTATTCTGGCTACCTTTCTGAGCTACATTCTTGAAAATTAGTAAAAGATGGGGCAGAGCCTGTGGCTCAGTGAGTAGGGTGCCGGCCCCATATACCGAGGGTGGCTGGTTCGAACCCAGCCCTGGCCAAACTGCAATAAAAAAAAATAAAAAAAATAGTGAGGCATTGTGATGGGCGCCTGTAGTCCCAGCTACTTGGGAGGCTGAGGCAAGAGAATCACCTAAGCCCAAGAGATGGGGGTTGCTGTGAGCTGTGATGTCATAGCACTCTACCAAGGGTGACAAAGTGAGACTCTGTCTCTGAAAAAAAAGAAAATTAGTAAAAGATAGCCAAGAAGAACAAGAAATAATCCCCTAAATCCACTGGCTCCCTTTCCTCTACTGACACGTTTGGTAAGTGTGTACGGTAATGCTCTTTTCTTCCTGTGTTGCTTCACTTCATTTCTTCCTGCTTGGCACAATTCTTAAATAATTTACTTATTCATTCATTCTCTCATTCACTTATTCACCTTTTAACAAGTGTTTATTGACGCTATTCTGTGCTCGACTTCAGAGATAGAGATGAACATGGGAGAGACGGACCACTCTCTTGCAGACTTTCTGTTTTGTGGAAAAGAGAGATAACTAAATAATTAACTTCCATATTATGTGAGAGATTCAGTGACAGGGGATCATATTGTGCTGTTGAAGTACCTAAGCAAGTCTGAAGAATTTGGGAAAATATTTAGTTCCTGTTCATATTCATAAATTACAAATTATTTAATCCTCAGTGGTTACCTATGGTTGCTATAGAAAATTACTAGAGATTTAGTCCCATAAAACAACAAAAAAGTTTTCTGTTGTAGGCATAGAGGCCAGAGTTCAAGTTGGTTTCCCTGGATGAAAACGAAGGTATCAACTAGGTCAGACTCCTTAGGGAGGCTTTTTGGGAGAATGTGATCCCTTGACATTTCCAGCTTCTAGAGATGTATCCTTAGCGTTCCTTCTTCCTCCTTTTGCAAAGTCAGCAGTGTCTTTACATCATCTTCTGTTATAAGCTCACTCTTCTTCCCTTATGTAAGGACGCTGGTGATGACGTTTAGGGTCTATGACATAAGGCAAGAGAATCCCTTCACCTTGACGTCCTTAATTTAGTCACATCTGAAGCGTTTCTTTAGCCTTATAACATTCACAAGATCCAGAGATTCAGATATAAATATGGGCTTTACCACAATGTCTCAACAAAAGTTACTATTTTGATATAATCATCTGAATGTGCGATCTAAGAGAGTTCTTGTAAATTACATAAACAGATTTTTAGACCCGTTTTGAGGAAAGAAATGTGAAATTTCTTTATAAGGTACTAAATCTTTATGCTGCTAGTAAAGTTGTACAATTATATTTTATAATATTGTAAACAGTTTTTCATGTAACTCAAGACAGCTGGCCTGCATTCCTATTCCTATTGGAGGTGTGGTGATGGTTTATGAATAGAATCAAACCTAGGAAACCTCTAAACTGTCTTATTTAGCAGGTATAGTCCTTTTTGACTCTCTCAATCTGAGTTCAATGGGCACATATAATATTTCACAAAAATAAAAAGAATAATTACTCATTCAATTCTGAAATGCTTATATGTTTACCTCTCCTGAGAACAAATCTGTACTTAATATGTATTATAAGGGCTATTTTGCCCTAAATAATCAGTCACTAACCCTACTTGTCTGCTTCTTTGCTCCTTCTTCCTGGACTTGGGGTTGTAGGTGTAGAGAACATTTCCTCCTCCAGTAGGTAAAAGAACGGACCAGCCACAAGAAATTCGAAGAAGGGGAGTATTTCAAGGCAAACGTGAGTTAAGAGACAAGAGTGTATTAACCTGGGTCCAGGTACAGTATCTGTATAACTGCTTTATTCTTTCCAAAGAAGCTCCATTTTCTACTACAAAAGCCTAATCATGTTGCTTCTATTTGACCATTGTTCTGTTCTTCCTCCTTGACCTAGAGAAGGAGTGGAGTGAGGTAGTGGGGGAAGGAAGTCCTGAGGTATTCAAAAGGATAGGTTATGTGGTCAAATTGGTGAACACCCAGGAATAAAGTAGAATATAAAAGTTTGAAGCCAAAAATCACACGAAGCAAACCAATTTTGACTAGCAGCTAAGAGCTGAAAATTAGAGTGTGAAGATAATGTTTTAAGAAAGGAAAGTAAGTAAACAAATAATTATTGACTGCTTACATTTCAGAAAATCTGCTGAGTACTTTCCTTTCACTGATTCTGTTTGTGTAGTGAATTCTCTTTAATGTAGACATAACTAAGGCTGAGAAAAGTTAACTAATTTTCTAAGGTAATTCAGGTAGTGAATGGCAATACCTGCATTTAAAGTTTAGTTCATCTGAATTCAAAATCCATTGCTTTTTTGCTATCCCACCCCCTCTCCGGGGTTCCTGACTTTGTTGTTTCATCACAGAATTACATGGAAGAGACTGGGAAGATACTCTTCAAATGCCAAGTCACTCTTCTATAAAAGATTTTGCAGTGGCTGTTGAAATAGGGTCTTAGGTTTTATGATAGAATATGAACTAGACCTATGGAAAATATATCTTGACTCTGTTTTCTTTCTTTTCCTGCTGAGTCCCTAATGGAAAATGTCTATTACTTTTCTCTTGATAATCATGGTGTGTGTTTTTCCCTTTTCTGTAAGATTATACTATGTAAGTAACATTTCTTTCATATTTGGGGTAGATTTTAATAGAATTAGTTACAAAAGGGTTCACTCTTCTAACTAACACAACTTCTGACTACATTTAAGTTAGTTTGGCTGATGTCAAAATGTAATCAGATATTAATGAGTGGTCTAAAGGTTTTTTCTTTTAACTGAATGAGTGATTCTGTCATTCGATTCCTGAACATTAGAAAATCTCTTCTGATTTCATTTGCATGTTGAGATTTTCTATTATGACTTGTATTCAATTTAGCACATGAAAATACAAAGCCAAACTTTTCTTTTTTTTTTTTTTTGTTTTTGGTTTGAACCCACCACCTCCGGCATATCGGACCGGCGCCCTACCCCTTGAGTCACAGGCGCCGCCCAAAGCCAAACTTTTCATTTAATCTGCTGCCTGAGCCAATATCTCTGCAGCAAGAGATATCCCACTCTCATGTGCACATGTGCTTGAGAGCAATTGTTTGATCATAGCTCTTCTTAATATAAATCAACATCCACAAAGAAAACCTTCTCTATTCCTGCAATTCATATTTGTATAAATAGAATAGTAATGGATTTCAAAAAGGGTCCAATAGATTTGAGCTTCTAGAATTATCCCAAGAGTATAGATGGGATGGAAATTTCAAGGTGTTTTGGAGCAGGGTGTTGATAAAGTATTTTTGTGTTTGCTTAGTGCCTCTGAGCTGGCAGATTCACACTAATAAAGGCAGAAGCCAGGAATAGTTATAATATGCTTAATTAACTCTAAGCCTATTTAATGCCGTGGTCTAGATGAACTCAAGATAGGAAGACATAATACATATAGCTCATTAAAAAATAATTTGGACTTCTCTAATCTATATTTGCATAAAGTTCAGGTCCTTGTCCTGAAGGTATTAATTATTTTCTAATATTATTGTTGAAAAATGGATGACCATGAAAAAATGGTAATTAGGGGAATGCTGGCTAACATAATTCAATTTCACATAACATACTCATGCCAATTATGCCATGAAATTTCTTTGTCTTGAGGAAATACCCTTTGAAAAGGGGGTCCTAATAAAAAAATGTGTAAATGAGATTCTGGCTGAGAGCTGTTGAAAAAACATAATAAACAAAAATTAACCTATTTGTCCTTGTTTGTATAAATTAGAAAGGTACTCGCTACATACAGCCTTTGTGCTTCCATAGGGAACAGGTTATTTTTGCTTTGATCATATTTTAGAACTCATTTTCTCAAGGATAGTATGTGTTATTTTGAGAAAATGTATGCAGAAAATTAAAAGAATCTGATTAACTGTTATATTTGATGAGATCTTATATGACACACTTCTTGAATTTTATGGTGAATTGCTAACAGTGAACAATTCTAGAAATCAACATTCTAGCAAAGAAGCTGTAATAGCTCCCAAATAGGAAACAGCACTTGAGCTGAATGCACTACTGAAAACTTTTCTTCTAATTTTAAGCATAGTATTTGTTTTTATGTTTTTTTTCCTATCGATTTCATATGTATATAACAGGTCTATTTGGTGTGAAGACATAGGTCAATACCTCTGTCCAATATCCTTGATGTTTATAAACAAAAATAGGAAAGATGGGCAAGGAAGAAATTGCAAAGGAGTAGTGTTGGGGAAGCCAAATGTTCAACATTCATCTCCATATTCCACTGCGGATTTTCTGGATTCTACATCTTAATTCATCCCTTTTTTGTTTAGATTATTTCTATAAACTAATCTTAATGGACTAAGCTTAAATGCAACAAACAGAATTTTTCTGTATTTCCCTCAGTTTCTTATTTTGCAACCTGCAGCCCCTCTCAAAGTTCTCCGAGTCATTGTGGGAGAACTGGACCTCTGGTGTGGTTACATTTTTATGCTTGCTGTTATTGCTGCTCTGTATTTCTAAGGTAATATATGCTGCAAAAATGATCAATGCCAACACAATCCTTCAAAGGAACTATTGCCACAGTCTCTTGATGATAATCACTAAAACTAAGTTATGTCAATATTCTATTGAACTGAAGCTGCTCTGCTATGGCAAAACTAAAGTATTATTGATGACGAGGACTCTCTACGTGGCCATTATGCTCTATGAAGGGCAGAGAAGCCCTTTCTCCCAACTTTGAGGTGTACTTGTATACATGTATCTTTGATTGAAGCAGCCAGAAGGCCATTGATGGTCCTCCATCTTATGGAGATTTTGCTGAAAATGGATATTTTCTCTCAAAGTCAATTTTTCTGGAATACAGAGGTGAGGCCTTAAGACTTGGCTGAAGAATAACTCACCTCTGTATAACTCTCTCTTTCTTCTAAAGTGACACCCTTCTCAAATGGAGCTGGCATGCCTCATTCTTTAAGACAAAGTTATTTTCAAGTGGAGATGTAAATGAAATAAATTTCTGGTGGGCGCAACCCACCAATTGTCTTGGGAGTTTCAGTAATATTTGAATCTTTAAGCACAATTACAGTTAATCTAGGAACAGGTTTCTCCTTTCTCTCCTAGTATCTCCCTCGTTTGCCATACAGCTGAATTATTGGACCAGATTTAATAGTTTTATTCCAGTTCTTTTTAGCTGTTGTTATTGTTCTGAGGAAATGGAGCTAGGTCACACAGAAAACAGAATATTTGAGAATGTTCTTACAAAGTTTCTTTTGTGTATGTTATTTAGCGACGCTTCACTTTAGGACATTTTTGGCATCTTTTAGTGCAGTAGAGGATGCGTTCTCGAATGACTTCTGGTGAGCCCACATGCTATGTGCCAATTACGGGTGTTGTTTTCTGAAAGTTAATATTGCAAGAAGGTACAAAAAAATCTTGATTTGAGTGCTAAGACAAAGGTACAAAGAAAATAGCCAAGGTTAAAGCTGTGCATACTTGAGGTCATGAAGATAGGAAGCAAAGAGTTAGGGGTGCAGTTCTGACTAATATGAGGTTTCTGAGACAAGCAGGGAGGTTGTTGTCTGTAAAGCTCAGATAAGCAACTAATCAATATGGCAAAGGGTAGCTTATTAATAGTAACAGATAGGATTTTTGTTGGACAGTGACACATATGAGGCTGTCAATAGTGATGAATATGAGCCAATGCATGTCAAGCACAGAGGGAGGCTTCAGACGAGGTCTCCTTGGCAACAATCGAAAGGAGCCTCTTTATCTAGAATATTGAAGGCTGTTGTTGTTTGTTTCTCTCCTACCCCTGAACACAAACTTATCTGATGAAAGAGTTATAGGAACCTTTAAAAAATAAATTTTAGGCATCCTTTGAGGAGAGACAAATCAACCTCTGGTTAAGCAAATGCATTATCCAGACCCAGAGATCAAATTGAGTCATGTAATAACAAAAATAGCATTCACCAAATAAGCCTTTAGAAGGTGAATTTTCCAGAGTGGAAGTTTCCCTGGCCACAGGAGAGTAAATTTGACATCTCTCATTGTTGGGGGTTTTATAAGGTATAATAAAATGAAGGACAGCATTAAAACTACCATGCTGTCATTACTGGCAAATTCAGTACTATCTGGAGATCTGACTGAAGCAGTTACTCTGTAAAATTGGCTAACCAAAGTCGTTTTATACTTCTGGAAAAAGGGCTAGGAGGATTCAAAAGGAGTAAGAGGCATATTGCTTGGAGTACTTTTTAAGATGGTTGAGGGGGATTCAAGCCTAGTCTATTTTCTTCATCTTGTTTTCTTTACCATCAGGAGACTATGTGACATGCATCCTAGGCACATGTGTATAATATTTCCTTTGCACCTGAAAACTGTTTCTACCACCTTTCTCTGGGCTTATGCAGACATCAAATTGGTTACGTGGTTAAAAATATGAATAAGAAGTCACCTTAGTAAGATGAGAAGAGTCCATCGAAAGTGAAGGCAGAGCAGAGCCTGTGGCTCAGTGGGTAAGGCGCCTGCCCCACTGAAGGTGGTGGGTTCGAACTGGCCCCGGCCAAACTGCAACAAAAAATAGCCAGGCATTGTGGTGGGTGCCTGTAGTCCCACCTACTTGGGAGGCCGAGGCAAGAAAACTGCCTAAGCCCAGGAGTTGGAGGTTGCTGTGAGCTGTGACATCACGGCACTCTACCCACGGCAATAAAGTAAGACTCTGTCTCTAAAAAAAACAAAAAAGTGAAGACGCAATGCAGTAAGTGCATTGGTGCACTACAGCTGTTATGATAATGGTCTATATAGGAGGTAGTGGAGGCGAAAAGGTGAAATAAGTAAAGGACTAAAGGTCATTTAGAAAGGGTTTCAGAGAATAGTTCTTGAACAGAGACCTGATAGTTATATGGACCCCATTGATTGGGAATTTATTGAATCTTAGGAACCCAACTATTAACCCACCACATCAAGTCAAGCCTCATCAAAACAGTCCTAGGTATCTAAATGAGGAGAGAGAAGGTCAAACTATTGTTTTGCTGATGATAGGATCTTGTATTTAGAAACTCCCAAAGACTTCACCAAGAGACTCCTGGATTTGATAAATAAATTCAGCAGTGTCTCAGGTTACAAAATCAATGTATGCAAATCAGTGCCATTTCTATATACTGTTAACAATTAAGCTGAGAATCAAATTAAGACTCATTATCATTCATAATAGTACAAAGAAAATGTAATGCTTAGGAATATACTTAACCAAGGAGGTGAAGGATCTGTGCAAGGGGAACTATGAAACACTGGGGAAAGAAATAGCAGATGACACAAACAAATGGAAAAACAGCTCATGTTCATGGATCAGTAGAATCAACATTGATAAAATGTCGGTACTGCCCAATGTGATTTACAGATTCAACACAATCCCCTTCAAAATACCCACATCATGCTGGGCCCTGTGGCTGTCCCACATAATCTTAGTACTCTAGGAGGCCAAGGAGAGTGGATTGACTGAGCTCAGGAGTTCAAGACCAGCCTAAGCAGGGGGAGATTCCTCACCACCTCTACTTAAAAAAAAAAAAAAAAACCTAGGTGGGCATGGTGGCAAATGCATCTAGTCTTAGCTAATCAGGGGGCTGAGGCAGAAGGATCACTTAAAATCAGGATTTTAAGGTTTCTGTGATATATAATGATGCCCCAGCACTCTACCCAGGGCAACAGAGTGAGACTTGGTCTCAAATACATGTGTGTGTATACATGCAAACATCATATTTTACAGATCTAGAAAAAAATAATTTTGTGCTTCATTTAGTACAAAAAAGAGCCTGGATATCTCAAGCAATCTTTAGCAAAAAGAACAAATCTGGAGACAACACATTACCAGACTTCAAATTCAAACTGTACTACAAGTCTATAGTAACCAAAACAGCATGATACTGGTATAACAGTAGAGACATAGACCAATGGAACAGAATATAGAACCCAGATATAAAACCATCTACCCACAAACCAAATGATCTTTGGCAAAGTAGATAGCAAAATATACAGGGTAAAGAAAGCCATTTTCAATAAAGAATGCTGAGAAAAAGGATAGTCATATGCAGAAGAATAAAAAAGGACCCCAGAGGCCAGGCATGGTGGCTCATGCCTGTAATCCTAGAATTCTAAGAAGCCGAGACAGGCCAATCACAAGCTCAGGGTTCAAGACCAGCCTGAGCCAGATCAAGAACCCACCTCTAAAAAAACATAGAGGCATTATGGTTGGCACCTGGAGTCCCAGCTTGGGAGGGGAGGCTGGGACTTGGGAGGCTGAGACAAGAGAATCGCTTTAGCCCAAGAGTCTGAGGTTGCTGTGA
The DNA here is from genome assembly GCF_027406575.1 of Nycticebus coucang. NCBI lineage: Eukaryota > Metazoa > Chordata > Mammalia > Primates > Lorisidae > Nycticebus > Nycticebus coucang. The sequence continues at coordinate 27,365,093 of NC_069785.1, read as the reverse complement.
GTTATGATGCCACAGCACTCTACCAGGGTGACAAAGTGAGATTCTGTCTCAAAATAAATAAATAAAATAAAATGAAAAAGAACTTCCATCTCTTGTCGTATCTAAAAATTAATTCAAGATGGACAAAAACTTAAATGTAAACATAAAAATTCTAGAGGGAGATATAAGAAAATCTTTTCCAGACAACAGCCTAGGCAAAGAGTTGATGACTAAGACCCCAAAGGCAAATATAGTAAGAACAAAATTAAATAGATGGCACCTGATTAAATAAAAAATATCCTGCACAGTGGAGGAAGTAATCAACAGAGTAAAAAGACATGCTAAAGACGGGGAGAAAAACTCACAAACTATGCATCTTATTAAGGGCTAATATCCAGAATCCATAAAGAACTCAACAATAAGCAAGAATAAAACACTCCCATTAAAAACTGGGGAAAAGACATGAACAGAAGCTTTTCAAAAGGAGATAGACAAATGGCCAAAGAACATTACTAATCATCAGGGAAACACAAAGTAAAAACTACAATGAAATATAACATTACTCCTGTCCAAATAGCCATTATTAAAAAGTAAAAGCCAGACAAATCAAAAAACAAAAAAACCCAATGGATGCTGGTGAGGATGCATAGAGAAAGAAACACACTGTTGATGGGATTGCAAATAAATAAGTACATCCCCACGCCCCATGGAAAACAACATGGGGATGCCTCAAAGAAGTAGATGTAGACTTAGCATTTCACCCAGCAACTCCACAACTGGGTATCTATTCAAAGGAAAAGACATCATTGTTTATTAAAAACAACACCTGAACTTGAATATTTATCACCCGACAGTTTACAATCGCCAAGATGTGGAATAAGCCTAAGTGTCCAACAATTCATGAATGAATTAGGAAAATGTGTTAAATTGATGCCATGGAGTGTTACTCAGCCCCCCCCCAAAAAGGAGTGAAATAATGTCTTTGCAGCAACTGAGATGAAATTGGAATCCATTATCCAAGGTGAAGTATCTCAAGATTAGAAAAATAGAAAAACAACACCACATGTAATCTCTAATAATTGGTAGCTAACTGATGGGCACATATCGGTGCAAAGAGATAAGGTCATAGGAACTCAACATCAAATTAAGGAATTCAAGTAAAGGGAGGAGGGGAAAAGGAAGAACCTCCCTATTGGATACATGAACACTGTTCCACTGGTGAGCAAACTAAAAGCCCCTACTTAAGCATTGTGAAAGGTATCCATGTAACACAAACATTTGTACTGTCTCAATATTTTGAGATAAAAAAGAAGGAAAAATTGGAATGCGCAGGCGAATATGCATAAACAGAGGATGCAGTATCTGGGGACACAGGGAGAAGCAGCCACCTGCAACCCAAGAAGAAATGTGTCAAAATAAAATCAAAATATCTATGGATACCTTCATCCTGGAATTCTAGTCTTCAAAACTTTGAGGAAATAAATTTCCATTGCTTAAGATGCCCAACAGTCTAATACACTTATTTTCGCAAAGCTTTTCCTTTTTTTTTTATTTAATTTTTGTAGGTCTCCAAAGTCCTGCCTAGTTTAGTTGCTACCAGAGCAATACTTGCTGTTCCAGCCCCTGTTAATCTTTCTGACACTATTACAAGATTCCCAGCAGGAGCAAAGCATTTAACAGATTTCTACACTAAACAAGTAGCACTCGCACTGTGTACTTTTTTTAAGACCCATCTTCCAGTTGTGCAAAATTGTATACTTTTCGAGCACTATGGCAGATTCCAAGATGTAACAATAATTGAACAATAATTATTGTTCAGATGAACAATAATTTTCAAAATTATTAAAAATAACAATATCTGGAGATTACGTAAGTATAGCTATTATAACCTTTTTGATACTCTTTATTTACATACTTATGTTATGGCTCATAGTTTTGTTCTTGGTACTAAATTTTAAAGGGGGGGAGAAGCGCCAGTATTTAGAACAACATTTATTGTAAAGTTAGATTTTTGAAAAATGCATCTTCTTTAATGTAGGAAATGATAAATTAGATGAATTTATCATCTAATGGCTGATATACAATTAGTCTCTAGATAATGTATTGTTTTATATTTTAAAAAATCAAAATTGGAGATTCCAAATGCTCTCTTCCAGGCATTTTCAGATGGTAGATTCTCCCTAAATTTTGATTGGAAAATGTAAGCGTTCACCTCTTCATTGACATAGCTGTAATACTAAACCTTAATGAGGCCATTAACATTGTGGTGAAAATTGTTATATTAATAGTAGGGACATGTTTCTCTCCCTTTAGCTCAGTATGACAAAATGAGCCTAAAATCTGTGGTTTGGTAGTTTCTGGGAGACAGTGATTGTTTATTATACCCTCCTGTTGTGTTCTGCCCAAAAATGAAGTGTGAGCTAATCCTTTGGTAGTGCAGGAGCACTTTAGCAGTCACAGGATAAAAGTCACTTTCTAAGTTAAGCTTCTTTCTTATTAACAAATGTCAGAAATTAAGATAAGGCGTGAGCTGGAGGTTGGAATTTTCCTCCCATAGGAATCCATCTCTTAGTTCTTATGGGTTTAGCAAACTTTTAATATTTTAATGAAGGCTTTTCATGTGCCTATGCTACTTCATACTCCAAATTAAGGTCTATTCTCCTCCTGATAGGCACGTGCCACTCCAGTATGCCCCATCAAGGGGTCTGGTAGAAAAGCCTCTATCTGTGTGGAACAGCACATGCTTGAAGCACAGAAGGTCAACAATCATGCTTTAACTAATCTGGGGCTACTTAATGAGAGCTTCAATGCTTCAGTAAAAGTGTATTACATTTTAGTCAAAGCCCCAGAATTGGATAATGGTAAGTTTCAATATGTTCTCAGTCAAAAATAATTTCATGGTTATTCTAATGTCACTCTCCACTTTCAAAAGAACAACAGATGCAATCTTTGGTGTAAGGGTTACCTCAGGATTTTCAGAAAAGCACAGATTTAAGTTTTAATGGTTAATATAACTTGGTTAACTGCTACACTCTTTTCATTTGACCCTAATGACCGGAATTCATTGGTTCCCTTACTAAGAGCCTGTGGTCTACCAGTAGGAAGAGAGAGAAAATCTAGGAAGAAATTCTTTAGCTATCTAGCTAATACTTGATTAACTGAATAATTAACTAGGGATAATAATTACTTGTTTAAGGAAGAAAAATATTTTCAGAAATACACTGACATTTCTAGTGATGGACAAAAGAATACATTAGTGCAAAATTCTGCTTAAGCAAATCTGATCCTTAGGAAGTTTCCCGGAGATTTTTATTTGCCTTCCAGAACAAGTAACCAGAATTGCTTTTGGCCTGATATTCTACCCATTGGTGATGCTCCTCTTAATTATTGTGGAAAAGGAAAGCATCTGAACTTTTCATCCAAAGAAATTACACACCTTATTTAAGAATAATTAAGGCAGAGATGCAGATGTCTACTTCCCTTTAAGAAATGTTGAGCAATCTATAGACTAATTCTGTCTAAACTGAGGAAAATGACAACATAATACATATTTGAGAGACGCTAAGCTAACTATCTGAAAACTGAATTAGTTCCCACAAGTGCCACAGTATTAATTCTTCTAAGGTAAGGCACATCTCATGTGTGCTAAAAAGCCTCAAATTGAAAGGAAACTAGGACTCTGAGCAACATATACTACTCATTTTATAAGGAGGAAGCTGGAGGCTTGAGGATAATATTGGGTTATCATTTGTTATTTTATTTTATTTTATTTTTGCAGTTTTTGTTTGGGACTGGGTTTGAACCCTCCACCTCCCGGCGTATGGGGCCGTCACCCTACTCTGCTGAGCCACAGGCGCCACCCTATTGGGTTATCATTTGTTAACCACTTACTGTGAAGTTTACCAGATCCTTTGCAAATGGTAACTGGCTATCAATGTTTTGTTGGTGAGACTGCTCAGAAGTCAAAAGAAATAGCTAATTCTTTGAGATGTGGTCTAGTTATCTATTCCTACGCAACAAACTACCACAAAATTTAAGACTATAAACTGAAATTATTTAATTATGTTCATGGAATGACTCAGTTACTAAAGGTAGTTTAGTAGGCTAACAGCTGAAAACAGTTTGGCTAGATGGTTCTCAACCTGTAGGTCATGACTTATAGGACTGAATTAAAGGCTCACAGCGTGAGGAAGGTTGAGAACCATTGGACTAGAGTATACCTTTCCAAGACATTTTTTTTTTTTTCTCACATCTCTAGAACCTACAGGGGTCTCAATAAAAATAGGGACATAGTAAGAAATGTTGACAGGAGGGTCTACTTACTTCGTGCCAGATGGGCAGTTTCACCCAGTTGTTCAGGGCTCCAAGAGCCAATGTTTTAGTAAAGATTAAAGCTGAACAAATTTTTTTACGACATATTTTTGCAAGTTGCTTAGCATATACTAGTGGTCCAAGCAGTTACAAACTTGGCCTCATAAAAGAGGAGGCACCGTGGATCCCATCTGGCAGTGGGAGGAGTGTCTGAGAATCTCTGGTCCTGTTTTCAAACTGTATCAGGGTGGGATGGAGCGGAGAAAGAACTGTAGCAAAATCGTCAAGCCCTGGTGAGAAGTGGTGTCAATCACATGCTTTTTTCTATTGGTGCCTTCAGTTGCTAAATATTACTTTAAACATTTTATTGTATTTCAATGAAATATTTACTAAAATTTAATGGACCTCCTATTTTAAAAAAATTAAACTTATTTAGGTTTATATTCTTTGTACCAAAATGGTCCTAGGATTTACCTCTTATACGTAAAGTGAGATACTAAATATTTAGAAGTAATAAATAAAGGAAAAAGTAAAATGTCAAAAGGATTAAATTTATGTCTTAAATTTTCGTTGTAGTTTTACTTAAGTAATGTTTTTTTTCCACAAGGGATTTTGTAGAAGCTGACAACCAGAAGCAGTGACAAGAAAATTAATAGTTAGAGGAGAAAAACGATAACTCAGGATAACTTGCCTAAAGATCTTACATTCCTCCAAGTGAAAATTGGGCCTATGTACTTTTTGCCTGTTGTGCTTCAAGCTTTCTTTTCACCTTATCTTTCCATTTATTTTCTACTATAAACAACCCAGGTTATAAATCTTATAGTAAGACAAAGCAAATTGGCATAGCTATTTAAAGAGAATGGATGATGAATGGGACAAAGGAATCGATTTAATTAGTCAGAATGAATTCTTCAACCTATTCAAGATTTCTTATACTGCTTGAGTGAGTTTGGTTGTTCCATTGGCAGTCTGCCGAACTAAGCAGGTTTTCTGAAGTAGGGGATTTGGGCTTATAGTGAGGGCCATTTAAATGGCCAGAAATCTTGAATAAAATTTGACAAGTTAAATTTGCATGGCTTTTATTATCTAGGCCAATGCCCCTGAAACAAAAATGGGTGATGTGTTTTTTGAGGGAGTTAAACTAGGATGCTATGGCTAGCCATCTTTTACCATATAATATCAAGATACAATGAAACACTGTATGAGGATGGATTGGGGATTGAAGAGAAAAGATGGATGAACAGAAAGAAATGAAACAACTTCAGAGAACCATAAATGAACAACTATCATCCTCCAGGGTGTGGTAGACAGGAAACTTTGTCTCACTTCCCTGCGGCTTTCCAGTTTTCTAGTTTTAGTTGTTTGTTAAATGTACAAGGGGAAGTACCTGAAGATATTTATTTTCATTTTAATGAAATAATTTTAATTAATTTTCCACATAAAAAATTAAATTTATTCAAGTTTGTATTCTTTATACTGAAAGAGTACTAAGACTTACCTTTTATGTGTAAAGCAAGATACTAAACACCTTGCAGATGCTAAACTTTGTGGGTAACAAAGATGAATCAGACACTGCTCTTTTATTGATGGAGACCACAAACTGAGTAGGGAGATAAGATATACACAAATGACTGCACTACAGTGTGTAATATACAAAATAACTTAAAAAGGAGAAGATTTATTCATCATTAACCTAGGAACTTGAGATACATCTGTGATCAAGACATTAAAATACCCGCTCTTCTAGATCTTACGTCCTCATGGAGAAAGATGGAAAAAATTACAGTAAATTATATATAGAAGGTAATAAGTATAATGGATAAAAATTAGAAATGATAGAAGTGATCAATAGTATAGTGTAGGAAGGGTTGGAATTTTAAACACAGAGGTCAGAATAACCTTCATGAAAAAAGTTGTATTTATGCAAAGACTTGATAGAGGTGAAGAAGCTACACACGAAAATATCTTTTTTTTTTTTTTTTTTTTTTCCTTGTTTGGAGACAGACTCTCACTTTGTTGCCCCAGCCTAGAGTGCCTTGGTGTCATATTTCACAGCAAGCTCAAACTCCTGCACTCAAGTACTCCTCCTGCCTCAGTCTCCCAAGTAGCTGGGAATACAGATGCTTGCCATTACACTTGACTAGTTTTTTCTATTTTAATAGGAATGGCATCTCTCTTTTGCTCATACTGGTCTTGAACTCCTGAGCTCAAATAATCCACCTGCCTGGGCCTCCCAGGGTGCTAAGATTATAGGCCTGAGCCACTGTGCCCAGCCTCATGAAGATATCTTGAAGAACATTCCAGACAGATAAACCAGTTACTGGAAATGCCCATAATGGAAGTTTACCTGGTATAGATGAGGAATATCAAGACAGTGAGTGTGGCTTGAATAGAATGAACCAGGTAAATTATAAGTTTAAAGAGGTAATGAGAAGGGCATCATGTAGACCTTTGTAGGCTATTGGCTGCTGCATAGCAAATGCTAAGAATAAAATCTTAGTGAGTAGCTAGGGCAATGCTGCAAAAATCCACACAAAGGGGACAATATTGAATAAAACCAGGTGATAGTAGGATAATTACTGACAGGTGGTTTGATGCTTGATAAAGTTTGAAGATAAAGCCTAAAGGATTTTCTAATGGATTGAATGGAATTTGTGCGGGAAAGAAAGATGTATAGAAGAGTATTGAAAGTATTTGTCTGAGTAACTGCAAGAATAGTTGTTATCACTCCTGAGACAGGAGAAAGGGAAATTTGGGGTGGAAGGTCAAGAGTTTAGTTTCGTGCATGTCATGTTTGAAAAGTTTATTAAACATCATGGAGGGGATATTATGCAGGCATTTGGTAACATAGATCTGGGACACTGAAGAGGAGATTGGGTAGAATGAAACAGCTCTTGTGAGACTGGCAAATAGATGGTGTTTAAGTCCATGAGGTTGGACAAGCTCATCAAAAAAGTGAGTGCAGACAAAGAAAGGGAGGTGATGAGTGATTGAGCCCTGGGGTCTCCAATAATAGGCCATTGATTCAAAGACAGAATGGTGCATGAGCAAAGTACATAGACATTGTTTCATGAAAAATAAAAGAGATTATTTTGAATAGGAACAATTCCTGTATGGAGCAACATTTGAACTGAATTTTAAGAATAGGAAAAATTTTGAATGTGTACCTAAAATTGGGAAAATGGTAATTTTAAAGAAAAATGGAATAGTATGAGCAATATATGAATGAACAGCAAGTATTTCACCTTGGTTAATAGTATTTATCAATGTTTAGCAGTACACTACATAGATAATGTAGACACTCTGCTTTAGGCAGTAGAGATATATTGAAGGCCCTTGCAACAGAGTAACCTGGTGAGATGATGTTTAAGAAAGACTAATCTGAGCTGAGTACAGTGGTTTATGCCTATAACCCTAGCACTCTGGGGCTGAAGTGGGCAGATTGCCTGAGCTCAGGAGTTCGAGACCAGCCTGAGCAAAAGCAAGAGCAAGAGCAAGACCCTATCTCTAAAAATAGCTGGGTGCTATGGCGGGAACCTGTAGTCCCAACTACTTGGGAGATTGAGGCAAGAGGATCACTTGAGACCAAGAGTTTGAGGCTGGTGTGAACTATGACACCATGGAATTCTACCCTGAGTGACAAAGTAAGACAGCGAGACTCTGTCATAAAAAATAAAAAAGGGGGCAGCACTTGTGGTTCAAAGGAGTAGGGCTCTGGCCCCATATGCTGGAGGTGATGGGTTCAAACCCAGCCCCGGCCAAAAACTGCAAAAAAAAAAGAGAAAAGAAAAAAGAAAGATTAATTTGGCAACACAGTATGGGTTAGATTCAAAAGGGTTGAATTTGGTATCAGAAAAATGAGTTAAAGAATTGATAAAATGATACATAAGAAAATTACTAATTACTAAGAAAAGCAGCCTTAACATTCAATGTAAAAGAAATTATTTACCTCTTCTACTGATTCTCAATAATTTCAGGTTGTGGTCTAATTTGTCTTATTATGAAGTATTAATAGTGGCAGAAGGCATTCCATTATAGTACAATACAGTCTTGGAAAGTTGATAATTTTTTAATATCTTCTTTAGGATGGCAACTTTCACTTTGTTATTGAACAAAGCTTGCATTTAAACCACGGTCAGTTTCTATAGCTCTTGCTACTGCTTTAACTCTTGTTCTACTCTGTTGAACTGTGCAATAAAAGAAGTGTGGTTCTCATTTAATGTGTGGCCTATATGATTCTTGCTGTTACTAAGGTACCAGCTTCTTTCTAGGTCCTGTGACATCTGCCATTTTGGTTTCTACCTCTCTCCTATTTCTGTTGGACCGTGGTGGTACACAGAGTTTTGTAGGTAACTTCTACCTTATTTACTTTTTATCTACTCTCTCATAACCCCCAAACATAGCATCATTAAATCAGACAGGTTGTTTATTCTGTTCATTTGTATTCACCTAGTGCCTAACACAGTGCCTGGCCCATAGGGATGTACTCAACATACATTTGCTGATTAAATGATTGACAGAATGAATAAATGAATGAATGTGATGGCTGGGCCTTTCAAATTAGATGCAGTGTATCCTAAAATGAAGTTATTTTTAACCCTAAACTACTTCCATTTTGCATGATTAAATGTTTCCCCTGGAGATAACATTTACAGTTCCATTAAAAAGTTTTATAACCATTTCTTTAAGATCTCAGTAATTAAGAGGGATTAGCCTGTTTAAGTTATGTGTTCCAAAGGAAAAGACCAGGATCAAGAAGAGATTGAAAAAGGTTTCATAAAGAACATCTTAATAAATATGAATTATTTTTGCCAATGTTGAAAAAAAAATCTAAGAAAATATTGTACCAGGCAGGAGGTAACGATGGCAATGATAGTGAAATAAAGTGTATGAGATAAATGTTAAATATTGTAGGAGGAGAATCAACATGCTTCTCAACTAACTCAAAGATAGGCAAGATCTGTGGAGTAAAAAAAAGAAAATGAAGCTCTTAAGTTTAAAGCTTAGATGACTGGGTCAAGACACTGACTGAAAAATAGGGAATTAAATATGAGAAATCATTTCAACTAGAAGTCTGAGAAGTTCAGCTTTTTGAAGTAGCCTTTGAAATTTTGTTATAGTCTCAGAGTAGATTAAGTTAATTGGTAGCTAGAAATGCAAATGAATAAGTAAGATAGGAGGAGATGTAGACTAGTGGGTGGGCCACAGAGAAATAATCTTTAAAGCCTTGAAACTTAATGGAAGATATTTGAGAGGAAAACTAAAAAAGGCAGGGAGACAGGGGATTAAGGGTGATGACATGTATCTTAGAAGGTGGATTGAGAAAAAGAAGCTAGGAGAAAAGAAATAGCTGCAGCGTCAGAGGAGAATCAGGAAGGGACAGAGTCAGGCAGCCATAATCAGAAAGGGGAGTCTTCAGTAGACTTGGAGGAGGTCTTGGAGGTCTTAGAGGAGGATTATTAAAAAAAAGGTCTTGGAGGAGGATGATAAAAAAAAAAGAAAAATGTATTTGAGTTGATGACTAAGTCATTGTTAAGCTTTAGGAGAACGGTTTAAAATCTGTAGCAAGAATTACAAAGGAATCAAGAGCAAATGTCAAGGAGTGAAAAAGAGAAAGCTGAGGTAAACTACTCTTCAGAGAAATTTGGCTGTAAATAATGTCAGGCATATGCACAAAAAAGACATATTCCTTAACAAATCCCAATCATCCTTTTTGAATGATTACTAACTTCTATTTGAATCTGTGCTAAAATATCTGGAATATTTTCGGCCTTTTTGACTTCTTGGTCTATAAATCTTTTGTCTCAAAGAAGCCTGTTTCTCTCAGTCTCAATCAATTGTTCTTCTCTTCACTCAATTTACAGGATAGCACTGCAGAGTCCATCTGAATAGATGGACAAAACGTATAAGAGTTAATTAAGGAAAGTATTGATGAAAACATAATTTGTTTCTGAAGCTTATCAAGTAAAATGGGAGTAATTCAAGGTCTTGCAAGACAACAGACTTGACGCATCTATTTCCTGGTGCACCAAATTATATTTATTTTTGAAATATTGTTTGTAGGAGTTTGACTCAATAAATGAAATTGTCCTGATGGTATTATTCATAAGCCTTTTTTTAATGTGAGAGAATATACTCCTATCCAGGCAAGTATATAAACTTGTAGTGAGTTATCATTGCACAAGAGAGCCTGGGGCAGCCGTGGGCAACTCAACTTCTGCAAGATGACCTATTGTGCACCTGCCTGAATGGAGAAGTACATAGCTTATAGGATTTTATGGATTCTCAGATTTATGATTTCTATTTGTTCATCAAAGTAAATGCCAGCAAATATTTATCTCCCAAACTTCCACTCTTTAGACAATTACATTTTCTTAATAACAACTGAAAGATATTGCTTAATGTTAATAAAAATGTTAGAAAGTTGACATGCTTCTAGCTGGAAGCTGAGAAAGAGGTGTACTCTTCCCATTGCAGTAAGCTGAGAAAGAGGTATACTCTTCCCATTGCAGTAAGTAATATTTTATATCTTGAAGTGAGGATTTGCTACAAAATTTGAGCAATCTCAATGAGCGATGTCACCCTCCTTGGCTAACACATCCAGCTTTTGTTAGATTTTCTCTTAGATATAAGAGAACTTTTCATACAACTTTTTCATATGACTTCTGTCAAGAAAATAGACATCAAAACGTGGCATAGCAAGAATTTGAATTGTTGTTTCTTGATTGTTATTACAGTCCATGAATGACAGAAATAATAAACATTCTTATGACTGCTATTTCTTTGCTTTTGAGATTGAAAAATTCTTTTTCGTAATTGGGTTATTTTAGCTAAACTATTTTCATACAGTAGTTTATACAAGCAACTCCTGAAAATACATTAAGAAAATTCTTAAGTTGTTATTAATAAAAAATGCTTTGTAAAGATATATACATTTGATATGAATCTTCCTGAATATCCTGTTTGTCTCTTGATAAAGCAAATAGGGAAAGATGAACAAATATGCAAACTTTATTCTTTAGCCTCCTATATCTAGACACACATTGTATTTATGAGAAGTTATGTTCCTGAAAAGAGCTTCAGAGGTGCAATTTGAATTGGTATTCTGTGCAAACCCTATTAACATAGAAAGTCACTTTCCTGACAGGGATGTGATGCCCACTCCTAGAAAAAATGATCTCCTATATTATAGTAACAAATTGAAATTAACATGACCTATGAATTACTTGGAAGACTTTATAAAGAGCACACACCTCAGCCATATAGAGTGATACAATAGCTAATCTTATACTTAATTAACGAATTAAATATTCAATGGAGGTGACTATGCAGGTGAAGGACAGAAGGTGGGGGTGGGAGGAGACAACCAGAGTTCCCTCCGGAGAAAAGGTCCGTTAGACAGAGTTTTCCATGAGTGAGAGAGTCAGGACTGGGAAAGTTTTCATGGAAGAAGCATGTGTACAGAATGCATGATAAAGGTTGTAAATCACAGCTAGTGATGCCTTTAGTATTTTAAATATGTTTAAACCTGATATGTACCCATTATATTTTAGAAATGTCTATTTTTAGGAAAAAAATGTAGTGGCATTTTTGTCTGTCTTTCTCTGTATACATACGCCCTTCCTCTTTACCTAAATGATATTGTGCTTTTGATTTCATTCCATTTCTACAGTTTTAACTCAACAATATATTTTTAAGATTCTTCCATATTGCTTTAAGTAAACTGCTTCTATAGGCTGTTTGATATAATATGGTACAGTTTTAATACCATTTGCTCTTGTTTCCATGAGTATAATCGAATCTGGTAAGCGAGATTTTCTTTACCTCAATATCGATATCTTTTCTCTCTGCTGGGCAGAGGCAGTGAGCCTCAGTGCTTAGTTAGCCATGCAGTCAGGAGGGTAAACAACTAATTCTACAGTGTTACCGTGTTGCTAGAAGATGTTGCCCAACTGCAAGCTAAGGTAAATGTTCTGAGCACTTCAGCACACTCTATTCTGAGCTATGCTCAGTAGGTCAGGCATATTAAATACTGTTTCTACTTAGTGATATTTTCAAATTAAGATGGGTTTATTAGTACCTAATCCTATTGCAGGTCAAGGAGCATCTGCAATAGGGATCATTTAAATGGATTTTCAAAATATCTTGAAATATCTCAGACTTGCTTTTTAATCTACGGAAATACTAAAATTAATTTATTGATTTAGGAAATGACTATCTAAGATACACCTTGTTGTTATGCTAAACCCATAAATAGAAGAATCTCTAAAGCGTTGTTTCCCAAGATATATGATGAACCTCACTGATGGACTCAACATGATATTTCACTATAATTTATGTTTGGGAAACATTGCATGGAAGGCTGTCAGCAACTCTGTTTCTTTATTGGTGAAGATTATTTTTAAAATAAAATGTGTTGATGTTGGTAAAACTCTTATAACACTGATGGATACATCCTGCATGTGTGAGGAGTAAGGCCATTCACAAAAATACCTTTAAATTGGCTGGATGGGGTGGCTCACACCCGGAGGAGGCGGAGGCAGGTGGATTGCTTGAGTCAGGAGTTCAAGACCAGCCTGAGCAAGAGTAAGACTCCAACTTTACTAAAAATAGAAAAATTAGCAGGGCATTGTGGTCGGCACCTATAATACCAGCTATTTGGGAGGCTGAGGCAAGATGATTGCTTGACTCCCAACAGTTTGAGCTTGCTATGAGCTATGATGCCACTCTTCTCTACCCAGTGTCTCAAAAAAAAAAAAAATACCTTTAAACTCTTGTATTTCATTCTAATATTTTGTATTCAATTTATTTTTTTTCCTATGACTAATGCTGGTCATTATACATTAAATTGAGATAATGACCTATGATATACCATTTGAAAAAAAAACTAGCAAACATTATTTCCTTCTTGGATAATCATAATGTACATAAACTGGTTAACCATGTGGAGATATTTTGTAGGGAAAAGAAAGCTACTTATCACTACTATTTCTGAAGGATTCTTGCTATAGAAATATTTTCATCTTGAACAGGTTTAGAAGATTGAATTCCAAAATAGACTTCCCCTCAATTTCTTAAACACTTGGGTTTGTGAACATAATGAGATAGCACTTCCTGATTATGTTATTTTACATTGAAAACAAAAAAGTTTCAAATGCAAAGTTATTGATCACTTGACTTTGAGCTAACCAAAAGTGTGACTATACTGGTGGGCCTAACCTGATTGTGTAAACTATTGAAGAACAGAAAGTTTTCTTTGGTTGTTAACAGAAAGGAAAATCAGAACAATCCAAGGCATGAGAGATTCAAGGCATGCTATTATATTGGTGGCTTTGAAAATGGAAGGTTCCATGCGCAAAGACCAAACAGTTGACTCTGGGAGCCAAAAGTAACTCCCAGCCCCTAGGCAATAAGGAAATAGTCCTCTGTCCTACAATGTCAAGGAACTGAATTTTGCCAACAAACTGAGTGATTTAGCAGTAGATTCTTTCCCTAAAGCCTGCAGAAAAAGAGCCCAGCCTGGTGGACACCTTGATTTTGGCATTGTGGGACCTGATCTGAGAACCCAGCCACGCTTGCATGGATGTTTGACTCACAGAACTGTAAGGTAATAAAGAGATGTCATCGTCAACTGCTATAGTTGTGGTAATTTGTAACACAGTAATAGAAAATTAATATAGCGGAACATAACTATAAATCAAAATAAACAACAAGAAAGTAAGTTCAATGAAAAGAAAGGCTTGATGAGAGGATTTCATGTTGGTTTTAAGTTTGGTTAACGTCTTAATGGTGCAAGTAAGGAAAAAATGCCAGTTTGTGGCTAGGTAGTATTGTTATATATGAACTCTATGTTGTTAAAACAATATCCTATAAAAAGTAGCAGCAATACAGTAAGGCAATAAATAAAATTACTAAATCCTTTTTGTGGGTTCATGCTATTTCTTGTGTCTGGAGAGACCTTTCCTCTTTTTCATCACCTCAAAAAAATCCTCTTTAGCTGTCATACCTCTACCCTCATCTCCTTCCTCAGCTCTAAACAACTGTCTGTACATATTTTCCTGTTACAGACTTTTATATGAATGGAGTCCTATCATATGTGGACTTTCATGACTGGCTTCTTCCACTTAGCTTGGTGTTTTCAAGGTCCATTTATGTTGTAGCATGTTATCAAGACTTCATTCCTTT